>NC_089761.1:45554272-45664272 GCF_040412425.1 Macrobrachium rosenbergii | reverse complement strand
CTCTCTCTCTCTCTCTCTCTCTCTCTCTCTCTCTCTCTATATATATATATATATATATATATATATATATATATATATATATATATATATATATATATATATATATATATATATATATATATATATAAATGAATAAAATAAAAATATTTTATATTTAATTTTACATAGATATTTATTATATTAAAAGTAACGTAACAAACAGCGCAAACAGTACAAGAAGTAACTATTGTAACGGGCATCCGTGGGGTCAAAATGATGACCTTAACAGAGGAAGGTATTGTATTGCGAGAGGTATTAAGGGGTGGGGTTAGGGCCATTTTAAACAAAGCCCCCCCTCCCATTTAAGGTGCTTCTCCTTAAGTGAAACAATCCGCTGGAAATTAAAAGACATTTCCAGCGCTATAAAATTTCTGCGACTAGGCACTTTCTGCGAGTTCCCATTACTAAAGGATTCTTTTGTTTCACAGTTTTCAATATTAGAAGTTACACATCTTTTGTATGATATATATTACATACTAGAATTTACATTTACACCGTGTTTGTGTGTGCAATATATATATATATATATATATATATATATATATATATATATATATATATATATATATATATATATATATATATATATATATATATATATATATATATATATATATATATATATATATATATATATATAAATATTTATATATATACATATGCTTATATCCATGTATATGTACACACACACACACACACACACACACACACACACATATATATATATATATATATATATATATATATATATATATATATATATATATATATATATATATACATAAGTATATATGCATACATAAATATATATCTTTTAACGAAGTATACACACGCTTGATGTATATATATATATATATATATATATATATATATATATATATATATATATATATATATATATATATATATATGTGTGTGTGTGTGTGCGTGTGTAGAATCAATTATATTCATATTTTCGTACATACCTTACGTTTGTGTATACACACGATTGTGCCAATTGAGGGTTCACGTCAGTGAATATTCAAAATCAATCGGTCTTACATTGTGGTTCTGAGATTGATTGCTGAATAATTCAGAATCCATAACTGTATATGAATCCAGGTTTGTATATATACATATTTTATACTTTTATTGCATTTTTATTTATACTTAATCAGCGAGTTTGAAGTAAAGACCTTAGATGGTAAAAGAAATAGCTTAAAGAGTCTCCTCATTCTGTTTTTCTGCTGCTTTTCACTCTCTCGCTCACACAATTCTTTTTACAATTATGGAAAAAATCCCTCCCCAGCCCCCACAAACACGCAAGCACAAAAACACAATTCGACAACTACTCAAGTTTTGTGACACTTAAACCATAAGCCTTTGTGGCTAATATGGTTGAACAGTGAGATAACATACTGACATTGATAAGCACTGTAGTATTTTGGCTGTTGAGACTTTCATTCTGTGTATACAGTTTTTTATTTATATAGTAAGATGACTGTTGTAGCAAAAGAGAGAGACCGAGTTTTGAATGCTGCAAGAGAAATGAGATCATCAGATGAGCTCAGCGGTGTTTAAGAGAGTTCTGTGATTATGAACCGGACGAACTTGTTATGTATGGATACTGTGCATGTAGGCGGGGTCTTAAATATTCAGATGAATTACGCCCATTATTTCCTACGCTGGGTAGATCACTGGGCAAGGGTAAAACTCCTGTTGCATTAATCCTTCTCCGGTAGTCCTGCCCATCTCAGTTTTTCTAAAAGAAATAGTAGTAACTAGGAAATGGCTAAGGGGTTTGCCCCACTGCTGTCTACTTTATAATGCATCATAACTTCATTTTCTTTCTTTAAATTTTTTCTGAATTGGCATCTCCTCCTGTCCAGCCATGGTGTGGCAACTGCCTAAATTCACCTGAGCTCAGGCTAGAAACAGGCAGGTAGGTGTGTGTAAATTTGTTGCGCCACTCGAGTAAACACTTCAAGTCATCATAAAAAACTTAAATGGTGTTCCCCAGCGAATCGAGGTCGGCCTCCTCCTCCTCCTTCTTCTCTCGTGTATGATTTATGAAGGAGGAGATAATTCGCTGTCGTTCTTTTGTGGCCTTATGATGCTGCGAGACTTTCATCTTCCTCTTCAGCGTACTTGAAGGAATAGATTATCCCGGGTGACTCTCAAGTGTGATGTTTCTCCTAGCGGATGGGTGCTTCTCCTCAGGATGTAGTTTCTCTGTCGTCCGGATTCTGTCTGTTTCATTTTCTTCATCATCGTCAAGGCTTCTGGTTCTTATTCGTGTTGCTAACTGTTGTTGTTAGGGAGGACGATTAAAGAAAGGAATCAGAAGTGGCACATTCATGTTGCGGGAGAGCAGAGCCAATAGATGAAGATAATAGAGAAGTGTCCCGTAGTATTAGCTCGTAAATTTTGTCATTCCTTGTGTTGATTCTTTTTCGTCTTGGCTTTGTGGCATCGTTATCATTATCAAGAATATGTTATTCTATTTGTTCAGGTTTAAAAAAAAGGCTTATGTTTTTATAACTGCTCTTTCCAGTTGTCTGTTATTTGACTGGGCAATCTTCCCCTCTCAGATTGAATGAATAAATGTTATTCTGATATTTATATTTCTTTTTTTAGCAACAGGAACTTGAAAACTTCTAATTATACTCGGTTTGTGAATGACCAGAAACCCTGGATTTTATTACCTTTGTACCCAGATTATAGAAAGAAAATTATATATAATATATATATATATATATATATATATATATATATATATATATATATATATATATATATATATATATATATATATATATATAATTATATATATATATATAATTTTCTTACTAATGCATTAAGATTAATTGCATTTATTCATCAGTATTACATGGCATCACTCATGTTTATATTGAGTTTATTTTTATTGCTTAAAAATTCTTTGTTTTGGATGTTTCTTTTCAGTTATTTTTTCTTGGGTTTAGCATAAATTTCCGCTTGAAAATGAATTTTGAATATGTATATCTCTCTCTCTCTCTCTCTCTCTCTCTCTCTCTCTCTCTCTCTCTCTATATATATATATATATATATATATATATATATATATATATATATATATATATATATATATATATATATATATATATATATATATATATATATATATATATATATATACTGGAATAAATAATACCCTAAGGGAGTTTATATGTCACAAGCACTGCTCCCTGACCAGGATTCTATCCTGTGCAGTTAGGATTGGCATATGGTTTCCATTAACTTTGTGAGTCAGCCACGCTTTGTTGGTTTCAACCGTACGTTGCCATGTTGATGGTAATTATGGCAAGTTTAAAGTTTTGAGATACTAAAATTTGTTTTGATGGTTTCAATGAAAACTTTGACCACTAACAGTTGATTGATTGCGTCAGGTCATTGTCACTAGTGCTCCTATCCTCCTCCCCTCCCATGGAAAAAGACATATCTATATATATATATATATATATATATATATATATATATATATATATATATATATATATATATATATCTACATGTATATGTATATATATATATATATATATATATATATATATATATATATATATATATATATATATATATATATATATATATATATTTACATTTAATTTTTCTTACTGAATTCATGCTAAACACAAATATTACCAGGAAACATCCACAAGATACTTTTCAGATAAACAGCCTCCAGGAATAATTTTAAATTAATTTTTCATTGTTTAACGATAGGATTACAGCTGTACGATGAACATCGTGCATGTTTGCTAGAAAATATAGATAAGTAAACGTAAATACATTGTTCATTTTTGAGGAGGGAAATAAATGGCTCCTAAGATGAGTCAAAATTAATTTCAGCGACAGTCACCGTGTTGTCGTCGAATGTAAAACACCAAATAGAAATTTCAAAAACAGTGTCAGATGAAGCTTGTTTTGGAGAACTGCTGTGCTGGTGACCTCTGTTCCCAACTAATGAAGAAACTTTGAATTGAGAGATATTATGAAGATGGAGTTGCCATAACATTGGCTCAAAATGCGAAAGTTATTTAATTATAACTATTGGCGTGAGATAAGGTTTTGCAGCGAATGAATCCTACAGGAAGAGATAAAGAACACAAAGATAAAAAAGTTACTCGACGGAGAATGTCTTTTGTGGGATATGACAGAAAAGGGAATTGAAAAAATGTGCCATATTACATCGCTCACCCTTTTTTTTACTGTTACAATATTACTTTATTACCGCATACTCGCGGCTCTGTAAGGTGTTTTGTAAGTGTAAATTGAGTTTTAATTGAGTTTTTGGATGAGGTTGCGAGGCCTCATGCTCAAAACCCATGTATGTTGACGGGACAGTGCAGCAAACGCTTTACTCCTTGACATTCATTTGGGGTCACCAGCCCAAGTGCTGACCAAACCAAGTATATCCTAACTTTGCTTATAAGAAGATCAATGGAGTATAATACACTAGATCCGGGATTGTTTGCTGCTTTCCCTCCACGTCCAGTCTGCGGAATGCTGCCCCCCGCTTCCGATTTCAGCCATTTTTAAGCGAAACCCTCCATTTCTTAAAATGCAGTTTTTTTTTTTTTCTTTTCCGTGGGGTTAGGAAAACGCTTTTCCTCTTTGTCTTTATTGTTGCAGAAAGGCATTTCTAGTTGCCTATCCTTAGGCCTCCCCATCACAATCTTTACTTCTGTATATGATGCATATGTAATTATGCATGGACTGCGTTTATCGAAATAAATAAATATTCTTCATAACAGACAAGTAAGAAATTCAGAAAATTGCGTCCTTGCGCACGCACATAAACACGCATTCTCAAGGACTTTCACGAACATTATTACTGAATACTCATATTATTCACCCACTCGTCCATGTCCTTGCGAATTTTTGAAGAATATTTTAAGAGCGCTTCCTAATTGCTATGTAAGATGTTCCTCTCTCTCTCTCTCTCTCTCATTCTCTTCCTAATTGCTGTGTAAAATATCTCTCTCTCTCTCTCTCTCTCTCTCTCTCTCTCTCTCTCTCTCTCTCTCTCTCTCTCTCTCTCTCTCTTATTGTGAGAGCGCCTCCTAATTGCTATGTAAAATATTTCTCTCTCTCTCTCTCTCTCTCTCTCTCTCTCTCTCTCTCTCTCTCTCTCTCTCTCTCTCTTATTCTGAGAGCTCTTTCTAATTGCTCTCTCTCTCATTCTGAGAACTCTTCCTAATTACTGTGTAAGATATTTCTCTCTCTCTCTCTCTCTCTCTCTCTCTCTCTCTCTCTCTCTCTCTCTTATTCTGAGAGCTCTTTCTAATTGCTCTCTCTCTCATTCTGAGAACTCTTCTTAATTACTGTGTAAGATATTTTTCTCTCTCTCTCTCTCTCTCTCTCTCTCTCTCTCTCTCTCTCTCTTATTCTGAGAGCTCTTTCTCTCTCTCTCTCTTCATTCTGAGAACTCTTCTTAATTACTGTGTAAGATATTTCTCTCTCTCTCTCTCTCTCTCTCTCTCTCTCTCTCTCTCTTATTCTGAGAAGACTTCCTAATTACTGTGTAAGATCTCTCTCTCTCTCTCTCTCTCTCTCTCTCTCTCTCTCTCTCTCTCTCTCTCTCTCTCATTCTGAGAACGCTTCCTAATTACTATGTAAGATCTCTCTCTCTCTCTCTCTCTCTCTCTCTCTCTCTCTCTCTCTCTCTCTCTCTCTCTCTCTCTCTCTCTTTTATAAATTCTGCTCGAGTTAATTTCCTTTCCGTCGCTGCTGAAATACAGCAAGACGTTTTACGAAATCCTGGCTGTACCCGGAGTGGATTCGCAGGAAATTCTTATGCTTTATTAACCTCTTAGGGACCTAAAATGTTCAGTCTGGAGAATAACTGCCTTCGGAGATAAAGCTTAAGAGATTTTCGTAATCTTTACGGATGCGTTTTCGTGACTGCAAAAATATTTAGACTTAAACAGTCATATTTCCCGAGACGTTTTTGCTTGCTTTGAGTAATGATAGAGTTTAGGAATATGCCTTGATTGATTTTCTTAAACATAACAGACCGACTTTGAAAAAAAAAATGTATATCTTGATGATGATTTACCATACTGAATATCAGGAGTATATTAACAGAAAAAGTGATTATCAGATTTATTGATCATATTTTTATTTTTTATTTTATTTTATTTTATTTTCTACCTGTGTCCCTCTAAAGCATCATCCTAAGAGGCATTCCATTCTCCTTGGTTTGCTGTTATTCCTTTCGTTCTTGTTTTGTTTATTATTCTTGCCGTTTTTCTTTAATTTATTGTTCCTTTTTCCTTCCATTCATTTCTCACGCAGAATCCTTTCATTCTTATTTTCTTTTTTGTTTTTCTTATTGCTTTAATTCATCTTTGCTTCCTTTTTCATTTCATCCTTCGTTCTTTCCTGTTCCTTGTATTTTTCTTCGATTTTTTTATTTCTTTCCCTTTTCTTTACTCACTCTTTTATCCTTTTTATTGGTAGTTCTTACTCTCCTATTAATTCTTTTCATTCTTCTTAAGTCTCTTTCCCATTCTTTCTAAGTTTATTAGCTTCATTCTTCTTTGTTTATTTCTTTCATTCTACTTTTTCTTGGTTGTTCTGTTCTTCTCTGCTTTCGTAATACTTTCACTTTTATTTGCATTCTTTTTACTCCTTTATTACCTTTTTTATTTTTTATTCCTTCATTCCCCTTTGCCTTATTATTCCGTTCATTATTCGTTGCTTTTTTTTTATATTACTACTCACGGAGACAAAATGAACGTAAGCACTTCTGATTTTGTATAGGTAAAAAATGTGCTTCCTTTTGTTAATAAATGATGCATATAAACTTCCCTCTCTCTCTCTCTCTCTCTCTCTCTCTCTCTCTCTCTCTCTCTCTCTCTCTCTCTCTCTCTAATTCTAGCTTTGTTTTCTCCCCTTGGCAGTGTTCCAGCAGGGCACCGAGGGCAAATCATGGTACATCATCCTGAAGGGCTCCGTCAACGTGGCCATTCACGGCAAGGGCGTCGTTCATACGCTGCACGAAGGCGACGACTTCGGAAAGCTCGCCCTGGTGAACGATGCTCCAAGGTGAGTGGCGCCTTTAGAATCTTCAGTGGTTCGCTCGCTGCGTTCAGCATGTGAGCGATTGTGTAGCGTTCTTCGTGTATGTATGTGTTTGTGTGTGTCTGCATGTATGGTTGTTTTCGTGTGTGTGTGTGTGCGTGTGTGTGTGTGTGTGTGTATGGTTGTTTTTTCGTATCCGCCAACGAAGTGACTTTTTCTCTCTGCCTGAACGCAAGACATACAAAAAAGTTCGCTTGAAGTTCACCTGTTTCTGTTTGTTAGTTTAATAGATAAATCAAAATGTTTGTGATTAATTTCAATTAAATTTTGGTGATGGGTGGGGTTGATTAGATTTTGAGATGAATCTGGAATCAAAATTTCATTCTATTTTAATTTTGCGTTGTTGTTGATTTGCCCGTTTTGAATAGTTTTTTCTTTTATTGAATATTATTTTTCTTGGTTCATTGCCACTTTATAAGAGGGTGTAAATATAGGTTTTTGGCATTCATGAATGCATGCTATTAATAATCCTCCTTTTATTTAAATGTTAAATTTGAGCTTAAATAAGTATTTATATACCTGTCAATATTCTGTTATGCATCTTTTAGATTTTCATTTATTTGCCTCATTTGTACATATGCTCGATTATATGTTTCTAAATTTATATTTACTCACCTACTTGTGGATAGATCGTATAGTTTCAATCATTTGGATGTGCACACTAAAATGTAGCCAGTTCCTTGATATTAGTGATTAATGTGATATTCGATTCAGTCATACGTGCATTGTTCATCTTAGTAAATTTATAGGTTTCATTGCCTTTTAAATGATGTATCGTTCTTGACAATACTAGTTCATGTGTATTAAAGCACAATGCCATCAGTGACTGATATTATTTATACTTGTAAATTTTACCGGTACTTATAAACAATCAGGAAGCAGTGAACTTAAACAATTATTGTACATAATGTACTTTACATGTTGGAAATACTGTAGAACGCAACTGACGAATTTATTTAAATTTTGCCCTTAGTTTTGACGTCATGGGGTATTTGGTTGTGTAATAAACTACCCTAGCCTGTTTGTTACCTCCTGCATATCAAAGGATTAAGATCCTTTTGGAATTGACCTAATATTTTCCATTAAGCTGCGATCACTCTTTGCATAAGAATTCAAAGGCTGACCTCGATAGTATCATATCATTCTCGATCTGCAATATATATATATATATATATATATATATATATATATATATATATATATATATATATATATATATGTGTGTGTGTGTGTGTGTGTGTGTATGCATATATATATATATATATATATATATATATATATATATATATATATATATATATATGTAAGTATGTATTTATTTGTGCGTAAAACATTCATTTGTTTATATATAATCCTTAAGATCCCCTTCCTAAGGGGAAGTGATAACAATCAAAGAAGGAAAATTTGAATATAGACTTTTTACTCTGAAAGAAAAACCTGATACAAAGATCAAATATCAAATTATATATATATATATATATATATATATATATATATATATATATATATATATATATATATATATATATATAAAACTGAACATCTAATCTATTTTCTGTGATTTCTTGTGGAGTGCTGAAGGAAGTTAAACAAAGGAAATTATAGCCTACACAGGTGTAGAGTTTTGGGAAAAGAGAAGAGCTTGTGAACAGTGTGGAGAGAGTTTGCAAGGGGAGGGAGTTGAAAGTAGATGTGAGGAAGAGTGAGATTATGAGGATACATGGAAATCAAGAAGATGGAATAATGATTGTTTATGAATTTTGGAAGGACGAAAGAAGTTGATTCGTAAATGGGATGATGGTGGATATGAGAAAAGAAGTGAATCGCAAAACGAGTGATGCAGGGAAGGTAGTGGGGTGTATGCAATTGATTGGTAAGAGACTCAGTATTTATTGAACTCAAGGATGGAATGTATTAGGGGATTATTGATTTAGCTCTCCTTCATGGAAGTGAAGTGTGCTTGCTAAATGCGAATGAAAGGAGAAAGGCAGAGGCGGTTCAGATAAATAATTTTTTTGGATAGTATATGTAGCTTAAGAAGAATTGAAAGGGTAAGAAATGGGGAGTAACGTTGGAGTGGTGATAAGATGAATCATGGTGTTTTGAGATGAATCGGCCATGTAGAAATAATGAAGTGGAAGAGGTATTGGAAAGAAAGGGCCGCAGTTTCGAGGAAGGAGGGTACGTGAGGGGAGAGATGAAGGGGGCAGTGCAGTTCAATGTAGTGGCAATTGTTGTGGAAGTTTTCTTTGCTAGGACTCATTCATGACTCAGAAATTGATTTATTAATGTGGCAGTGAACTTGCCTTTTTTTCTTTCTGATGAGCTTCCAATTCCTGTTAGGATAAATGGCTAAATTAATAAAAAGAAAAAATATGTATAAGCAAACGTACTGTAGTATGATTTAAAGACACACAGACACTAACGTTTACAGACAAGCTTTCGACTTTATTTCCTCTAAGCCTAGTGCCTAAGAAGGCATAATGGAATGGAGTTTTGTCTTCCATTGAGGGAGCACATATTGTTTATATGTGAGTGCTTCGTAAGTTTCGTATAATAACATTCATTCCCAATTCATTTTATGTTTTTCATTTATGCTATTTTAATTTGTGTGTGGAAAGGTAAATACCAAGCGGACTGTTTTTTCTCAACTAGGTAACCTCCTTTGAATCAGCTCATCGAAATTATATATTTTTGACGAGGCGAATATCTGTGCATGATTCCCCGATGACAGCATATTATTTTCGTTTTGGCCATTCACCGGCATTGATAATTCTTTGCCTATTGTGTCTCTCTCAGAAGAGATTGTTTTATCAATGGCATTGTCGTGCATTGCTGTTATTTCAAAATAGATATATCCACATCATTTTTAAATCATTATTCCATTCACTTTTCCTGTACAGTAATAAACGACAGCAAAGCTTGATGTAAAATACTGGCGAGAGCCATGAGATATAAACGGAGTTTTTATTAGCGGGTGTAAATGACAACTAAAAACGATATTAAAGTTCAGTATCCAGGAGGGTTAGATCCCGATGATGAAATGTTGAGTCCTTGAATAACTGCAAAACAAATACCTTGAAGAAAGATGAGAATTGGTTATCCATGAGTTGCATCAGTGAAGTGAAGGAATAAGACTCATGCTGATTTGACACTTTAAAAGGTATTTTTCCATGAGCTTTTTTTTTATTTATCCGTAGAAGCTTACGTTTCGGGACTTATTCATGGACTTAACAACCTTAATTCTTAATGACTGGCGTTGATATATTAAAAATTAACGGTAAATTTCAAACAAGTTTAGTTAATTCCCAAGATTTAATCGAACTCTACTGTTTTATGACTAATTTTTGAATTTTTAAATCAGCATTAATCACAACTTTTTCTTCCTCATTGTATATCCCACTGACTATAACTTATGATAGCATAATTACAGATTTTGGCACCTATATACTCAATCGTGATAAAAATACTCAGTCATAATACTCAGTCGTGAAATTTGATACCAAAAAGATTTGATCGCGATGGGTACCAACGAAGAGTTGGTCATAACATGTCTTTGTCTTGAGATTTCTCTTTTTCCCTCAGTGCCTGAAATAACATATTGCAAACGCATTTTTAAGTAATTTTTCACCTACAAGCTTCTTTTTTTTTTCTAAAAGGAGGTGGTTCCTGAAGCTGTTACCATCTTGGTTCTCAGCAATTATTTTAGGATGAGGTTTTTAGCAACATTCCCTTTTCTACCAAGGTTCCAATCCACGACATTCATATTGTTTATCAGGTTCATAAGTAACTGTTTAGGTCAACCAAGGTATCAAGGACTGCAACGGAAGCTGTCGAAAGCTCTATGGTTCACTTGGGAATCGAACCTAGAACCTACATATATATATATATATATATATATATATATATATATATATATATATATATATATATATATATATATATATATATATATTAGTTTATCTCTGTATGTTTGTAAAGTAACTACATGTATTGAATAAAGGTCATCAGTCTTTATTCGTCCATACGAACAAAGGGACAGTTATTGTAGACTTTCTGCCCACAGCATCACGTTCATTACGTAAACGCATTTTCTGGGACTGAACAATGCGGCCAAAAGTCTGACTCTTTCACACCTATGGTGAATGACGCTCAGCTCAAAAGAGGGCCTTCCTTTTTGGGGGTGATTTTATTGAACATATAAACATCTACATAAACCCATCAAAGCCCTCTCTCTTAATTTGGCACTTGTGTCGGCTTTGATCTTTAATGTTGTTTTGACTGTTTTTCTCGTAATGTTTTCCCGTTACTTCAGGTGCTCAATTTAGTCTGCCTCTATCGATCGGAGTTCGTCCGTTTGCAAGAAATAAAACTGAAAATTTTGTAATGCTTTCCATAATCTTACTGAAGTTTAGCATTAGTTTATGTCATTAATATCTATTTAGTTAAACATTTTAAACTTCCTTTTTTTCTAGTTTCCCATTTTGAGGCATATTACCTGTCTGCAATTAATTCCTGCAGGTAATTAATTAACTAACAAACACCAGGTTTAGGCATACCAACTGGCCTGCTAAAACTCCTATTCTCTGATTGGTTCCCCTAATACCTGTTGACCATACAAGACCATTGTTCTCTTAATTTATTACCGAGAACATCTGTTATCGTGTTTCCGAATCTGTAATGTGTTCTTGACCTTGAAACCTTTTGACCAGTCAAACGTACCATTTCCTGGGCGACGGACTTGAAAGCTTGCTGACATGCAAAAGGTCCTATTATTTTAGGGGTCCTCTCTTCGAGTGTATGACCCGAAAAGATTGTTGACTTGTCGGAGCTTTTGTTTGAAGAACAGATGCCCTGAAAACATAATGACCAATCAGTAGACGTTATTTTCTGAGTAGTATTGCTGGACCTGTCCCTCTAAATATGAACAGGTGTATCAAGGTGCCCAAATGGGTGTTACATCCACCGCAATGCAAATCTCGACCTCGGGACCCGCAATATGTGTTGAAACAGGCGCTGGTTTCGAGATTTTTGGACTCTGCACAACAACAAACACCACTTTAATAACTCTCTCTCTCTCTCTCTCTCTCTCTCTCTCTCTCTCTCTCTCTCTCTCTCTCTCTCTCTCTCTCTCTCTCTCTCTCTGGTTTTTCGTTGGTGTTTTGCCATGAATTCCACGGACATTGTTATGTGTTTCATTAATTATATATATATATATATATATATATATATATATATATATATATATACATACATACATACATACATACATACAACATACATACATACACATTACTAAAGAGGCCCAACCCTACTTAGCAAAGCTGGAAGACACAACCACAAGGGCTCTAATAGGAAAGCCAGCCTGGTATGGAAAAGGGAATATAATAGTAAAGAATAAACTTATTAAAGAAACGACAAAGAAAAATAATATGAGATGAATTTGAACTTTTGTAGCTCCAAAAGAAAAGGCAAGGCTGTTTGAAGTAACTGCTTGTGTATCTTCTGGAGGTTGAACAAAATATGACAGATAAAGCTATTGTATCCTCCCCCTACTATGATGACGTAACAACAACCTTACGGAAGGTGATAAAGATGGAAAACTACCCAAATGTGAACTCTTAAGAGTATTTATGGGTTTTATCGAGAGACGAGAAGTTCAACCCAAAAATTGAAGAGAAATGCCCTTTATTTGAATGGAAAACTATTTGGGGAAATGTTAACAGTAAATTGATTAATAGTTATGATAGAGAAAGTTTTTATAAATATATTCATGGAATTCAGACCACAAAAGGTAGATTGTAGTTATGATAGAGAAAGTTTGTACAAATGTATTCATGAAATTCAACCACAAAAGATAGATTGTATAGTAAACTATGTGAAAACTGCAAAGAGCCAGAAAATGTGATGCATTTAATTTATTTCTGTAAGTGTAACAAGAAACTGCTTAATTGGTTTTGTGATTTATTAAATGAATTGTGTCACATCAAGACAGAAAGTTTATTGAAAATTTTAAAATTGGATTTTGAAGAACAATCAGAAAAGGACAGGAACACTGCTGTAATTTTGATTTGTGACTATGTTGTTGGGATTTGATTAGCCCACAAAGCAGGAATAAAAGAAAACGATAGTATTAGACGGTTTATAAAATCAGTGATAATAAAAAATAGATATTTTCTGATAAAATCTTATATGGGTAACTACAGAAAAATATTAACATTGAAATACATAGATTATTCGTAAAATGTACATGATAAAATATTTGTCAACCCGAATGGTACGATAAACTTATATTTGTTTTTGGTAAAGTTAAGTTAACCTTGATTAAATTCTAATTGTAATACTATTAAAAATGTAAAGTATTGTATATTTTCTCTTAATAAAAGATAAAAAAAGACAAAAAAAAATGCTTGTGTGGTACAGTAACTACGTGGTGGATCGTGCAGTCTTGTTAGGTCTAAATGCAGAGGATCAGAATTATGAAAAATTTCGTAAAGTATGCATAAGAAGGTAATGGGATGACAGTGCAAGGAATTAAGAGGAAGATCAGGGATAAGAAGTATAATGGAAGTCAGTTGGTATCCAACAGTAATGTCAGTTGCGAGTGGGCCACTAAAGAACAAACCGAGAAACTGTTTTAAAACACATCTCAAGATAGTCAGTTCCTCATAAACCTTGAGGGACTGCCCAGTATGCCTTTTTCCTGAGGAACTGAAGAAGAGATGGGCCAGATGCGCTTCACAAAAGTGAATTTTCAATAAAGAGTGTCAGCTAAAATTTCAAATGAGTTGCTTGGAGCCAACGTAACATTTTCAGTGAAAAACTGTGCGCGGAGGGAGCCAGTGCCCTAGAATCATACTTCGAATTTTGTTACGGTTCAAACTTAATTCCCCGTAATTTTCACCATGCGCCACGTTTAGTTCAATCTTTTAAGAGGACCTGCAATAGTCAGGTGATGGGATCACTGCCTAAGAAATAAACTTATTTCCTAGACCTAACCACATTGATAAGTATACCTTAGTTTAACCAGGCCACTGAGCTGATTAACAGCTCTCATAGGGCTGGCCCGAAGGATTAGACTTATTTTACGTGGCTAAGAACCAATTGGTTACCTAGTAACGGGACCTACAGCTTATTGTGGAATCCGAACCACATTATACCGAGAAATGAATTTCTATCACCAGAAATAAATTCCTCTAATTCTTCATTGGCCGGTCGGAGAATCGAACGTGGGCCTAGGAGAGTGCTAGCCGAGTACGATATCGACCCATCCAATGAGGAACTACGCATATTTATTGTAGTGGACAAGTAACACTACCTTGAGGAACACAGAAGATTACATAATGAAGTACCAGCAACTGCTCTGTGGAGTCTGTTAGTTAAAAATTCAGTGATAATAAAAAAAAATGCTCCTCCAACTTCCATCTAAGTTTGATAACTAAGGCGTCATGATTAACATGGTTAGAGCAGCACTGAAGTCAAGACCTATCATGTGAACTTCATGGCCAGAATCTGCGGATTTCTGTACAACACTGGAAATGAAACGGCTACCATTACCAACAACCAGGCTGTTACGAAATCCAAAGTGCAAAACTACGCAACAGATGGTTATTTTCAGCATAGGCACTCAGATGTCTTGCCAATAGACGTTCAGATATTTTATTAATATATAGGAATTATGAAAACGGGAGTATTTGTGTGCGTTGCTTATTAGTATGTCTGTACATTTGTATATGTATACACCTGATAGGTACAGTGGACACCAAGAGTCGTGTAAATTAGCTCTGCAGTAAAATGATTTTTACCGACAGCATGATCAAAGTCGTAACTGAATGGAAGTTCTGTTTTTAGCTTTTGTTATGACGCAATTCTACTGTTACGTTTCGCCATAAAATTCAATGAATTTTAAGGCAGTCATTCAGATAGCATATGTAGACGTTAAAAATTTCCTTTCGGCCGCTAGTATTATTTTAGTATTATTGTTATTCCGTACGCCTTTTTATCTTTTGGAAAGGGCGGAGACAGACTTCCACTTTCCCAGCAAGTCTGCAGGGATGAGGTGCCAAGTACGGCTAGCCTTGTTATTGTTATTATTATTAAAAATATCTCATCCAAAACAAGTCCTCTGTTAGGATATATTTAAATTTCCACAGAGGTTCTGAGAGCCTGCTCAGCTCTCATAATCTGTTAGATTCGTAACGAGAGATCAGCAGGATCTCGAAAGCTCTCTCTAAAGAACAGAATTCTTGTGGATTTCATCTTCATTTCAATGGTCACGGTATTTTTATTATTATTTTCTTTGTAATTTTTGTGTTTTATTCCCTCTAGATATCCCGCTGAATTTTGTTAAGAACCTTGAGCGAGCAGAAACCCATCTTAACTAAAACATTCAATTTTTCGTTCATTTTATTTCTTCTCATATATTTCTTCTTTTGTTTCAGTTGATGCTGTATATTTTGTTATGCCACTCTTAAAAAAAAAGAATACATGAAGATTTATTTTCATTTAAATCTGACATGACCTTGTTTGGTATACCCACAGCTACATGCACATGCTAGTATTTTAAGAAAAGTAATCCCAAGTCTGAGATTCAGAATCTGATAGAAATAATTTTATCAACGTTATAAATGAGGACCTGGCATAGTGGAAAATGTTTTTTGGTTATTTTTGTGTTCTCCTCCATTTATTTTTTCTTTATATATATATTTTATTTTCTTTGTATTTCCTCCTGGTTGTTTCCCGCAGAAGGTTTTGATGAAACATCTCCTGAAAGAGACCCGGTCTTCCGTGATGCCTTTTAGTAACACAGTTAGTTGTAAGGGGTCAGGAGGAATGATGAAAGAGAGAGAGAAAGAGAGAGAGGGTGGTGAGGGGGGCAAGAGAAAGGATTTTGTTTTGATTCCAAATTTGCAGTTTTCAGAAAGGGATTACTGGTGATTTCAAGAGATTTCCAGTGTTTCAGAGAGAGAGAGAGAGAGAGAGAGAGGTGTTATTGGTGATTTCAAGAGATTTGTCCTATTTCTGAGAGAGTCAGGGAGGGGTTGGGGAGGAGGGGGGGAAAAGCTGACACGGAAATGATTATCAGGAATCTTCCTAAGTCACTCCTCGTGTGCCTGGGCCAATCCCATTAAAGTTTAAATTGGCATAATTGGATATCAGATGGGATAAGGACATGAATCTGGATTTATCCAGTCGTGAAGGGGGTGGGGGTTTGGGAGTTGGGGGGGGAGGGGGGATGAGTCCTTTGAAACAATCGAGTGTTCTATCCCTCTTCTAAATCTCCCCTCCTGCCCCTGTTTGCTTTCTGCCCTAAATCGGGCCTAGGGTGAGGGTTTCAGAATATGTGTTCTTGGATTAATCTTCAGTGCGACATGAGTGTTTCCTCCACAAGAATACATATAAAATTATGTAAATTTACACACACACACACACACACACATATATATATACTGTATATGTGTGTGTGTGTGTATATAGATATATGATTATAATCACTTTTGTACGTGATTCATTTATCACACATTACCACAAGTGAAAAATAAGAGGTCTTAACCGGTTTCGACTTTATTTTCAAGCCATTGACGAAGGACTGGCCTTCGTCAGTGGTTTGAAAATAAATAAATAAATAAATAAATAAATAAATAAATAAATATATATATATATATATATATATATATATATATATATATATATATATATATATATATATATATATATATATATTATAATGTATCGTCGCCTCCAACGCCCTGCGTACGATAGACATTTGTGAAATTCTCGTGCTCACATCTTCTGGGAACTTTCACTTCCACAATTCTTCAGCTCCCCCGTCTTAAAGCTCTGAATCCGAATAGTCAAATCGACTCACTATCAAAGACCCAAGTTCAGATCCTGGCCGGGCTCATGCATATATCATTTGTAATTCCCCTTGGGTGTATATTATTCCCAAGGTACAGTGAATTCGACATTAATAGCTATTTGTTGCTTAATATTTGTGAGCATAGAAAACTCCCGTTTGTGTAAGTGACAAAACTTTTATTTAAGCAAATGTTACCAGCTGACTAAATCGCTACTATGAGGGAGATGTCAGAGTCGAAATAAACTCGCTTCTCCTTGATAACCACACTGCCAAGTTGCCTGTTTATCACCGAATCTAACCAAAAGCCCAGCTTCGATTTCTGGCCGAATCAGATGCACTTACCAGTTTCCTCATGTTCTTAGCAAGTATTCTTGGATGGGGTTGCTAGGCTCATGCCCTTTCTAATCTTGGTTGCGGCCACCACAACCGTATAACTACCAAGTGCTGAATTCACTGCTTAGGTTATTAGAGGATTATCCCCGTAGGGGGGTAGTGCCATCAGTGCACCTCATGCGGTGCACTGTAGGCCATTTCTTAAGGTTCTTTGCAGCGTCCCTTCGGCCCCTAGCTGCAACCCCTTTAATTCCTTTTACTGTACCTCCGTTCATATTCTCTTTCACCATCTTACTTTCCACCCTCTCCTAACAATTGATTTATAGTGCAACTGCGAGGTTTTCTTTCTGTTACACCTTTCAAACCTTTTTACTGTCAACTTCCGTTTCATCGCTGAATGGCCTCATAGACCCCAAGCACTTTGGCCTAAATTCTATACTCTATTTTGTTCTGTTAGAGGATTATGGGTTTTTAAATAGCATAGATGATTTACTGGGATAGATAGTGTTTAAGAAGGAAACGTAGTGTTTTGGGCAAGTTCCGTTAAAACTTTTTGAACCTCTTGAAATATTCAGTGTATATTAGAAACTTGGTGTTCAGCCAGTTGTGATGAGTCGCAGAAGGGTGAAGGATATGGTTCGTTAATGTATTATTAACTTTGTGTGTATTAATACAATTTGGAAAATTGATTCACAGTGCACCTTGTGGACGTGAATCCCTATTTGCACAAAGACAAGATCAACGTACAAGGATTTCGTTTGGTTCAGAGCACGAACAGTGCTATGAAAATATGACCTTAAGTACGTATTATTGTTACTTTACACTAAAAGCATATGTAGCGTTAAACCAATGTTTTTCTTAATTATTGGTCATCCTCGACCCGTGGTTTATAATATCCGATCCGTTTTCTTTGGAGGGGAACATTTGATATGTTTATAAACAGTTGTGACATCGACATTCCAAATAGACTCAAGTAATCTGCTAAATGCGTTGGTGCATTCCGAATTCGCTCCTCATGCAATTCTCTTTGATCGCTCTCCGTTGCAATATCTCCTTTCATTTCCATATGTATGGCCATATTAGCCCATTCTGTGGTAGACAATCACCCGTACGGGGAACGCGGTGTTGTTAATCCTGTTTGGTAATAATTTCCAATCTTCTCGCTCTCTCTAGGTTTCAATAGCAATTAGGCCATTCAGCCAGCCTTCGGCTTCAAATTGGAAAGCGCGTCGTGTGTGAAGAAAAGGCATTCGCCTGTTACCAGGGAAATAAAAAGTGCGCGCCTCTTTTAATTTCTTAACTTGAAACACCATATTTATACAAAGAGACTGCTTAATGACATTTAGTATGAACGTTAGTTTTCTAGATTTAAGTTACACTTTATTAATCATGATCTATGAACGGATCTTATCGTTTTATTTCCCTCGGAATTCTCTTTTCATTTGCATACACTGATGTTGATATGACAAACTTAAAAGAATAAAATTTTAGGCTGATGCATTTTTAATCGTGTCATCTGAATAATTCAGTTATTCGGAAGACATGCTCAAAAGAATCCATTTTCAAGACTGAGTACTAGACCGAGATATGTGTTATACATACATACATACATACATACATTATATATATATATATATATATATATATATATATATATATATATATATATATATATATAAATTATATGTATATAATATATATCTAATTATGTGTATATATTTGTTAGTTAAGTGTTGTACCTATTTTATTCGAAGATCTCTTTATCCTGTGTGAACCGACCGACCCAAACTTTCATGTAGAACGCAAACTCGGGGTAATCCCGATGGATTATTGTATCCAGGTGGATAATTACCGCTGTGATGCAAATGCCTGGGATAATACTTGTTGCACTTCTTTTGACAGTAATAAAATAGCTTGCTTTTTCCTTTTTTTTATTTCCATGTAACATTGTTATTCATATGTCCAGGATTACTGTCCCTTTTTTTTATTTACTTTAAAGTAATTGTAAGATACTTGTTTTTTCTTTTTTATGGTTCATACCTTACGTGGCAGCAAGACATTACCGTGAATATTCTTTTTATATTATGACCTCAGATGGCGCACAAAAAAGGCATTAAATTTTATGCTTCCCTAAGACCACATGTTATATGAAAATAGGGGTCACTTAGATGTAAACTGGTTATAATTTTGCCCAGGCATAGAAACCATGGCTTTAGTGACATGTCCCCGCAGCCCATTAGCAATAATATTGAAATATTTTGCCTTATTTACTAGTATATGATCAGATTCTTAATCTTAAAGTATTCGAATGTTAATCACTAGGTTGGGTGCTTCGGTAAGTTTAAAACAATCGTGTTGAGAGTTCCTGATAATTGCTTTTGAAAATAACTTTCTTTCGTCTGTCAGCTGATAAAGGGACTAATTCATTTTGCTTATAAACTCTAATGGTATGGTAGCCGGTACTGATAAATAGTAGTGAAATTATATATGAAAAAACAATTTTTGGGGATCGAAATTGCTGGGAGAGTTCATACTTGTTCTTATAATGGCCGTAAAACAACCCTTCCCTTTATAGGGTTCTATGTGTTCGGCGCATTTAGCTATCAAGTATTTGGCTTCTCCTCGAGTCTCTTCATGGTTACTAGGGAAATAAAGGCTTCATGTTTGGGAGCTCGCTCATTTGCGTTATATTAACGTTTTTCATTCTATATTTCATTCACTTCGAATCTTTTGAGTGCATTTCACTGGCCCATCGCTTCATTCGTAACTGCCAGTTCCATTATTATTATTACATTTCTCTCATTCTCACCTGTTCATTCCACGTTCTTTAACGTATCGCAGGATTGTTCATTCCCTGTCTAGCCACTTATTGTTCTATAAACTTTTTCATCTGTTATTATTATTATTATTATTATTATTATTATTATTATTATTATTATTATTATTATTATTATTATTATTATTATTATTAGCTGAGTTGTAACCCTAGTTCGAAGAGCAGAACGCAAAGAGCCCAGGACGGAAAAATGAACGAGTGAATTATAGACTTAGATGTCCAAGAGGAAATGCTCATCTATTCATTCTTCATCTTGTCCGTTCATTACATACTCAGGTGTTCATTCTGTTCCATTTAATATCAAAATATCACATAATTGTATATCCGATCATTCATTGATTCTATGTTAACTCAACAATTCATCATTCATTCAACAATGACTCATCTGTACGTATTTTTTACATCCTTTTCATATCTGTTAACATTTCGTTAGCTATTTATTTATGCCACCATTGTGTCTGTACCTGCATGCTTTCAGCTTTCCTTTATATCATTCATTTTATTGTTTTACTGCTCACTTTCGTGCACGCGTTTATTCCTTATTTCTGTTACATTCCACACTCTTCCAACACCCCTCACTCTCCTTTTATTCCGAGCCAGTCATTCCTTCATTTCGAGTGAGACTTAGGAAGCAACGTTCATGTTGAAATACTCTGCAACTTGAGCAGTTTCGTAAGAGATTTCTTTGGCTGGATTGCACAATTCGAGTTCATGATAAGTGAGGTTGGTTCAAGAGTTTCTCGTGATGAATGCCAACATTTTGACAAGGGTGGGCTACATAATGTCAAGAGCGATATTACATAAAACTAAAACATTTCGTAATTGACCGTATTATTATTGTTGTTATGCAACTTGAATAAGCATTCATAAAAAATACATGGAAGAGTTGTCCAAATGGCGATAAAAAATTAAAATTCTTCAAAATTCTTGCATACAAACAGAACAACACAAAGGGACATTTATTATGAATTGAAAGGAAGTCAAGTAAACACCCTCCATACCTTTTTAGGAAGCCCACTCCGATTACTTTCCCCGTTAGATTTTGGAAAAACCCCTTAAACCCATGAATACTAAATGCCAATCGGTGACGACCAGTTTTCATTTGAATTCCAAGGCCTCTCTCTCTCTCTCTCTCTCTCTCTCTCTCTCTCTCTCTCTCTCTCTCTCTCTCTCTCTCTCTCATTCTCTCTCTCTCTCTCTCTCTTATGATGGGCCAGAAGATAGATCGTTGTTTATTTAACCGGATGGTCTATGTCCAGATAAAACTCGAGACCGTGAAAAAACGTGTCTCTTTGAAGGGAAACGAAAGAGGCCAGTTGTACCGTAGGATACTTATCTCAGACTTTCCTCTCCAGGGAAATTGAAATTCTTGAATAAATGTCAGGATACCACCCAAGCCATTGAATATTTGAAGGAAAATCATAAGTAAACATCAATAATTTACATCAGAGAAAAGCTTAGAGCATGTAGTAACATTTGAGGTCATGACTTGCACAGAAAATTTAGAAGCAGCTGAAAAATTGAATGAATCAGTACCTGTTTCACTGAAGTGTGTAGCAATGTTTTATATTTTCGTTGAAAAAGTAGTATTTTAAATGGTATTTACCTAATTTCTTTGAATAGTCGTGAAGTGTTAGATGTCTTCAATTAAGTATCAAGTTTTTAATTTTTTAAGTCTTGTTTTTTCTGTTTCTGTAGTGCTTATCATAAAATATACAACAAAAGTGAATGGATTTTTAAAAAAAGAAAATAAGAGGAAAAGATAAATTTCCATTCAAAAAGAAGCATCTTCTCAGAAGGCGAAATAAACTAAGATGCAGAGACACTTACCAAGAAGGTGAGAATCTTCACACCAGCATCTCAAAGGAGAGAAAAATAATCTTATTGAATTAGGTCCGTAAGACCAGGCGGATAAAGGATGATTAATTTTAAATGGAACGGAAATTGCACGGGTACGTTCTACACTGAACTCAGAATGCAACTTCGGTCTCATCAAATTTAGAATTTTCATTCTGCGTTGATGAGATTAATTCCAAACGTATTGTATCTCGACTTCCTTACTGAAAGGGGTTGTAGGTAGGGGGCAGTTGGCTGGCCCTCTCCAAAGGATTTGATCGTTTGTCCGTTTTATTTCTTAGGTAAAATGGTTTTATGATGCTTTTGGCACATTATAATTTAAGCTGATATTTGATATAACTTCGTCAGCCTTTATTTTGTCTCGTTCGCATTCTTCACCGAAAGAGATGTTATTTAATTAAGAGATTTATTTAAGTTACTCATTAAAAGATGGATACGATACTACCATTTTCTCTAAGAATTTTTAGTTCATTTTCTTTTAGGCATTATTTTGAGGGCTGGCTAATTTGTTTTGTGACTACCAGGCTACGAAATTGTTTCAAGTCTAAAAATAAAACACTTCATGCCTAATAAATATCCATGTATTTTTAGTTTACATAATAAAGTCAAAAATATTCAGAAACATATTGTTTTACCTGTAGAAAACCCAAGTAATAATTCTGGATTCTTATAAAAGGTGTTATGCTCAAATATCGGAGACCTGGACTAGTAATAACCTAACTGCAAGGTTGTCCAGTAATTTTTGTGAATAAATTTAAGTCTTATAAAGTTGTGCCTTCATGCAGCAGTATGCCATGAGGCTGTCTGCAAGGAGGGGGGCATGAACTATCTCAGAAATGGCAGAAAATAGTAAAAACAAAACTGTACTTTTTAGTTACATTCAGTAATAAGAACGGCTGAGGCAGTAGTGCAGAATAGTTGCACACACTCATCGTTCAGCTATGCGCATTATCATATTGGGGTAGGGGGTGGGGAAGGAACTGTTCCAGTCGGCCAAATTAGGACACGGCGACCTACGTTAAGGTTAGGTTAGGATGCATCCTTAGGACGTTCTTTGTTAAGTGGAAGCCATATTGCCAGGTTACGTGTCCGGACGCCGACACAATAGTCTACGAGGCTGTTGTATTTGGTAGTTGTTCCTACTTGATAACTGCTTATTTTAGCTATTTCTTTTGATGTTTGCGTTATATTTCCCAGATAAAACATATTTATTAGGTTTACGTCATTTTTTATCAAAAATAAATATTCTCCCAGTTTATGTGTGCCCTCCCCAAGTTTAATCAAATCGAGCAAGAAATTTGATTTATAACGAATTAGGTGTCAGTTGTATCAACAAAGGTTGAGAAAGGGTTAGAATCCATTGCTGTGTGTAATGAAAAATTAAATTCCAGGGGAAATGTAGGTCTGTTATGTGCTTTGGATTTCATTAATTTTAAACGATGTATCCACATTAAAATCTGTTTCTGCGCATGGTAGGATTATATGATAAATGTTTTAAATCTGATTTAGAAATATACTATAACCATATAAAGATAATCGTTTACTTTGCAGATATGTTAGTTTTGTGTTAGAAACCATTTTATTAAATTTGGTGACAAAATATGTAGACATGCAATAGTTATCCCAGTGAGAGCAGATTATAGTTTTGATATGTCTAATTTGCGTTTTAATGGTAAAATCTGTAATTATTCATAATACTGATGTCAAGTTAAGCTAGATTTTTTATGGTCTGTCATTGAACGGTAAGGATATATTATTTGATGTTTCTAGAGTTATAATAAGAAACTAATAAATTAGGCTAATTGTAACGACAATAATAATCTGATAAATTAGGCTGATTTTTAGTCATTGATATTGAAATTAATCTTTATAAATTTTTAATTATGTGCAATTTGTGATAGAAGTTATTTTAATTTTCCTCTGGTATATCACCTGATATGCCTTGTGGAGTGAACTGCTTGTAATTTTGAAGATTTTTTAACATTTGCGTTGAAGGCAGAGTCTGTTTATAAGTGTCAACTTTTTATTGGTAAACTGCTACATATTAAACTTCTTGCTTGGTCGCTTATGTGAATAATTTTGAATATAATATCACGTTCTCTTATGTTCTAACTTTAGTGTATTTCTAATAGTGCTTAATTACTTGTCAGTTTATGTAGTTATGTATCATCATGTAAATTTTAAGTTATTATTAATTCAGGAGTGTTTTTTTGCGGTCAGGGATATAATGGGATGGCTTAGTCTGATATATATATATATATATATATATATATATATATATATATATATATATATATATATATATATATATATATATATATATATATATATATATATATATATATATTGTTAGATTAATAGATGAGTAAATTGTATAAGTTGTATATTATTATAAAATAGCAGAGGTCAATGTTCACATACGTTTCGACGGTATCTGACATTAATTGGCGATCACCTGTTCAGTTACTGACCAGTGTAGTAGTTAGTATGTTATTGCACGGGGAACATGGCTCTTTCCATTAACAAAATTGAAGTAACACTATCGAAATGCTTTCAAGAAGAATTACACATTTTTTCCAAGGGAAACAAATAATCTTCAACACTGGTACATCGCTTTATTGTGATATCTTTTCAGGAGAAAAGCGTTAAACTGGAGGACGAGTATATCGCTCTAATTCATTGTTCTATAACGTTCTAATTTATAGTTGCCATTATCAGAAAAATAAGATTAATTTCTGCGTTTTGCGATTATAATCTAAGATTTGGCAGTCAGATGGGCGTCACAGTGACAAAGCTTATTTTGACTTTCATTTCGCTTTAATCCCAGCTTGGCACGGAAATCCAGAAACACAAAGGTAGTTATGCACATTTACTCTGATCACGAAACTGGTGCACTTTTTTTTTTACTTTTGTATTTGAGCAAAAGCAAAATACATATTTCCTTGTGGTGTTTTGCAGAAATTACTGTACATTTGGGCTTATTCTTCAGCTTCTCTTTACTCTGTGTAGATGTATTTTTATGTATTTTTTTTTTTTTTTTCTCACTTGTTTTCTCTTTTATGTATAGAATTTTTCAATTCCTGTACAAGGTTGAGTGGTGAGTTGATGGCCTGTTTGGTCTGATTCATATAAATTTGTTCACATTAATAATAATAATAATAATAATAATAATAATAATAATAATAATAATAATAATAATAATAATAATAATAATAATAACAACATCATCATTGAAAAGTATGGCCGTCTGGATGCCGTGTAGTTTGTATTGTAGTTTCTCAATCTGTCTCGAATTAGAGAGATTGAGAAACTACAATGCAAATTAAACAGCACCCAGACTGCCATGCAGTATTGTTTAATGAAGTTTGCTCGAGAGAGGGTCTTCTTCGGAAATAATAATAATAATAATAATAATAATAATAATAATAATAATAATAATAATAATAATAGGTGTTTGTGCATTCACTCTCAGTGTACATTGTCTAACCGCGTGATTTCCAGTGTACTGAAGCGTTATTGCATAGCTCTTATCATTTTTAACTTTCTCTCTCTCTCTCTCTCTCTCTCTCTCTCTCTCTCTCTCTCTCTGTCTCCACCAGAGCGGCAACAATCGTACTGCACGAGGACAACTGCCACTTCTTGCGGGTCGACAAGAGCGACTTCAACCGCATCCTGAGGGACGTCGAGGCCAACACCGTCAGGCTGAAGGAGCACGGCCAAGATGTCCTCGTCCTCGAGAAGATATCCTCCAACGCCCATACTCACTCCCATTATAAGTAAGTGGGGATTCACGCCCTTAAGCGTGTAGTGCTTTTATTTGAATATAGGATTTAGGCCAAAGGCCAAGCACTGGGACCAGTGAGGTCATTCAGCGCTGAAACGGAAACTGATAGTAAAAGTTTAAAAGTTTTAACGGGAGGAAAACTTCGCAGTTGCACCATGAATCAGTTGTTAGGAGAGGGTGGAAATTAAGATGGAAGAAAGAGAATATGAAAGGAGGTACAGTAAAAGGAACGAAAGGGGTTGTTGCAGCTAGGGACCGAAGGCACTCTGCAAAGAACCGGAAGTAATGCCAGAGTGCCCCGCACGAAGTGCACTGACTGCAACCGCCCCCCCTACGGGGTGTGCTTTTATTTATAAAGTGTGAACTCACACCGAAATCAACTTCTCCATTTATAGAATGGCGTAATTCTGTTGCATGTTGATAAGCGTGAAAGGAATTTATTCGTAAGGTGTGAATTCACATGGTGATGTAAAAATTCCTTCCTTTGTAAGGAAATTTTAATTTGGTTCTACTTATATAATTATGAGTGTTATTCCTTGTGATTTAATAATTCACTAGGGATTACGTTTATTTTTCTCCCATTATAAAATATCTAAATTCTTTTCCGTATTCGCAAACATGGAAGGCTATTGTTCGTAACTATTTCTCCTTTATATTTTATTACAGTTTGACATTCTAAATGCCCAGAGCCATTATTGGTAAGGCTGAGTTCATATGGAATTATAAAAATAACTTCCATTAAAAATTAAATGTACAATCTTTGACGTAAGTGTGAAGTGCTAATATTCGTAAGGGAGTAGGAATACCAATATTTCCTCCATTATAAATCTTACTTGAGCTTCACTTACATAAGCAAGAGGGGTAGTTATTCATAAGGTGCGAATTCACTTGGGAATGTGAATATAGAATTTCCCATTATTATAGTGGGTATGTATTCTCTTGTGCGTGCGGCTTACTGCTGTTATTAGCAAGATATGAGTTCACTTGAGAAAGTGAATATAATTTCTATGTTTAAGTAATAACTTATTTATGAAATATTTATTATTCGTAAAGTGTGACTTCTAATTAGAACTCATATAACCAAGAACCTTATCGGTTGGTTTTCTTTGAGCTAAGTTTGGCTCCTCTTTGTAAAATACATTTCCTGCTTCAGACATATGAGTTTGCTGAGACTTGGTGGCATTATTTTTATTGTATAGAATGAATGGTGTTTGGGGTTATAAAACTTCATATAATATTTTAAATGTATTAACTCAAAGTCAAGTAATTGCTCCTCAGTCCTTTTCCTCTCAGCCTTCAGAGGTGAGAAATAAGTTTTCGGAGATGTAATCATCTTCCTACTGTTTTTCAGAATCTCGTTTAGGACAGTTACCTGTATTAAAAAAACTAATTTAATAACTAAATATATTTATTGTCCCAAATCCCCGAAAAATGTCATCTTGCTTTCCTAAAAACAAAAGCTTAACGTGTTTAGTAAGTTGATTTTGTTTTCCAAATCTTTCAAGTCCTAGATAAAAGGAGATAAATTTTTTCCAAAAGCACAAATGCTGAGGTCTATAATATACAGTAGTATTCAGTGGTATCTCATTGTTTGTTTCTTTCCTCTAGAGTAGGTAGGCTGTTGACTTAGCCATGGTAATTATTTTATTCGTATTGCAACTATTTAGGCCTTTCATTGAGGAATGTAATTCACAGTCTTTATAGAGTTTTCACAAACTTTTCCATTTGGATACTACTTTGTTTTAGTAATATTTTTCCCGATCTAATGCAGAATGTCTTTACTATTCAATTATGAAACTCATGCGCAGAATCATCTTCCTTGATTTTCTATTACCGAATAATAGGTACACTGTGATGGCTGGAACACCCCAGAAGACTCTGGAACACCTTTTGGAGACTCGATTAGACGGCAGAAGGGGAAGTGTGGGAGGAGACCTGCCCGAGGACGCCATCCGAAGGTGCGACGTCGCTTCCCCAGACTCCTTCTTAGACGACTTTTTTCTCACGCACATCGTCTTCATGCCCTACACGCAGCTGACGCAAGACCTGCTCAAACAATATCCTTTTCATGAACGAAACTGCACTGCCAGTGTTTTTTCAAATTCGTGTATTTTGCTTAGCTAATTATGACTCGTGGAATTCTGCCTTTGCTGAATGTATATTTCCCTTAGTAAACACACTTATCTCACTTACCTGTGAGCTTGGCGCCTCAGATGATTTTTGTGTGTATCCCCAGCAAATGCATAGCTGCCACTTTTCATGCTATTGTATTGAGCGGTATAGAACATGAGGGAGAGCCCATGGTACTTAAAGTAGCTTGTTTCAGTTTGGATGGGACATAAAATGAGGTTTATAGTGTTGTATGGAATGATAACTAGTTCCCATCATAATAAAGTTAATCTCTCCCTCTCTCCCTAAGTAAGTTGAATGGCTTTAGAAATTCCAGTGTCTTTCATTTTAATTTTCATTAATCAAAGTAAAACATTAGATTTTCGAAATCTTGTAGGTTTTTACCTTAACTCGTCCCATACTTACCGCATAGACAGCCAGAGTAACAGTCAAGATGATGAATTCATCGTCGCGTGCAAGAGACGTGTCATCCTCTTCGTCCATCGCTGGGTCATGACCATAAGGGCGCCTGTTTTCAATAATCCTACGGCTTCCCAGTTCCTTCAGGTATGATGATAAAAACGTATTAATTAATATAAATATTACTGTCTTAGAACGACCGTCTTCAGTTAGGCTATCCCGCGGCCTAAAAATTGCATGAGCTAGGATATTAAAAAATAGAACTAGTTTAGAAGCTTTCAGTATTTTTCCATGAACTTTTACAGGACTTTCCAAGCACTAGTTGATGTCAAGTACACGTATGACGGAACTTCAACACATTTGGCCAGTTGTATGATATTCCTTACTAAAATCAACTTGCATGAAGCTTCACCACAGAATAAACCAAACAAACACATTTTTCTCTGTGTCCTGCAACTGGCAGACGCTGCAGGAAGAAGTCGCCCGAGACGTGGAGGTGTTCGGAGCGGCCCTTCGAGAAGGAGCTTCCCTCATGCTGGACGTGGCCGAGGCCATCGAGAGGCACGAGCGGGACAACTCGAGCATCGGCGTGAGCAAGTGGAAGCTCCCCACCAGCGGGAGGCCCATCAGCCTCTTCGGCGTCTCGTCCACGGAGGACTCCGTCGAGCCCCACCGCATGATCCAGGCTCAGGACGACAGTAAGGGCAGCACCAGCAGCAACAGCATGCAGTCTGGCGATGTGTCTGTGTCCCATCCCTTAATGTGCTCTTTTGGTAATGTATTGTCTCGGTGTCTCCTGTTCCTTTAGATGCATCCAACATCTGATTCCTATAATTGATTGATTTTATTTCATTTATTTATTTATTTGATCAAGTTCGTGTGGAGGCCATTATGGTGTACAGTTTTTGATTCTTGCGAGCCTTCTTTATGGGGTTGCTGCAGAAATCTGTAGAAAGAATATTTAGGTTATGTATGTTTTTTTCACCAAACGTTTAAAAAAAACCTCTTGGAGAGGGGACTCCAAAAAATGGTAGCTTTTCAGTTCTTAACAAGCCTTTAAGGATGAGATTGCTGGCCCGTCCCTTTTGAAACCTTAGGTCCAGCCACAACTTTCATCCAACTACCAGATAGCTAACTTACTGCTTTGGTCAACTGAGGCACAGTGAGTTTCTATGGGAGCGTGACCACCCCGTTCTCAGAAGCCCAGGAGTTGAACCTGGCACCTCTTGTTTTGATAAGCGAGCATGGTGCTAGTCACACCACAAGTCCCATTATTTAATATGTATGAGTTCTTCACTGGAAGGGTGGGTAGAGCTCTCGGCTAGCATGCTGTTGGCCCAGCGTTCGACTATCCAACCGGCCAATGAAGAATTAGAGGAATTTATTTCTGGTGATAGTTCTTAGCCACGTAAAATAAATCTAATCCTTCAGGCCAGCCCTAGAAGAGCTGTTAACCAGCTCAGTGGGTGTGTATAGATATTATATATATATATATATATATATATATATATATATATATATATATATATATATATATATATATATATATATATATATATATTATATATATATATATATATATATATATATATATATATATATATATATATATATATATATATATATATATATATATATATATATATATATATATATAGAGGAGAGAGAGAGAGAGAGAGAGAGAGAGAGAGAGAGAGAGAATGAATGATGATGAAGTAAAGATTAGCTTTAGTCTGGCATCATCATATGATAAATTTTTTCCTGGCATAGTGGTATGTTTAGAACTGTTGGGTTTTGCAATACCTAAAATCTTCGGTTGCTGATATCTATTTATAAGGGAGTTCTTGCTAAACTTTCCAGCTAAAACTTTTAATCCTGGGATTGCGATTTGGCCAAAAACAAGTCTTGCGAAAAATTTATACTCTGGCTTTTTACCTTTTGGATAATTAATTTTTTTTAAACGCTATTAAGCCTCATTTTAACATTCCAGTGTATTGTCATAATTACAAACAATAATTCATTATGACAAGGGAATGTCGGAAAGCCTTTATTTTAAAGAATTGTATCATATGTATGTATATGTATATATATATACGAGGGTAAGTCAAATAGTTCCAGGAAAAATTCAATATACTCTTTATTTAAGGAAATTCAAACATCATTTTTCTACATATCTACCATCTAACTCTATACACTTTTTAAGGCGCTGTTTTCACCTCTGCAACCCTTCTTTGTAGAAATTTGGGGCCTTTCTATTAAACCATGTTGAAACTGCATGTTGAGCAGCATCCAAAGATTCAAACCGGACTCCTCTTAAGTGTTCCTTGAGTTTTGGGAACAGGAAAAATCTGAAGGAGCAAGATCAGGACTATAAGGAGGATGTGGAAGAGTTTCCCACCTAAATTTCATAGGACTTCTCTTGCAACCCTTGATGAATGTGCTGGAGCGTTATCATGATGGAACAAAATTCTGCGGTGCAACTTTCCTCGACGTTTTTAGCCAATGCAGTCTTCAGTTTTTGCAAAACACCTTTGTAGTAGTTCCCGGTGATTGTTTTTGTCCTTCAAGGAAATCAATCAAAATCACTCCTTTGGAGTCCCAAAACACTGTTGCCATAACCTTCTGGGCAGATCTCGCCACTTTGAACTTCACTGGTGCAGCTGAACCTCTTGGTAACCGTTGCTTTGATTGAATTTTACTTTCTGGGTCATATTGATGGATCCAAGTTTCATCTCCAGTAACAATCCGGTCAAAAACTCTGATTCATTTGATTCAATCTTTGTTAAAACTGCAAGAGAAAGTTCAGCTCTTTGATGCAGTTGGTCTTCGCGCAACGCTTTGGGACCCAACGTGCTGAAAGTTTACTCAAACCAAGATTTTCATTTAAAATTGAAAATGCGGAACCATGGGAGATCCCAGTTTCATTAGCTATCATATCGATAGTAATCCGACAATCTTCATCCACTAGATTCTGCACCAAAGCCACAATTCTTTAATTTTTTGCAGTCGATGGTCTTCCTTCTCTTGGGTTGTCTTTGAGGTCCTCCCGACCATCCTTAAATCGCTTTATCCAATCATAAACAACTGATTTAGATGGAGAAGAATCTCCATAAACTTGTTGCAAAGCTTCAATAATTTTCCTGGTTTCCAATCAAGCTTGGTCAGGAACTTGATGTTAGCTCTCATCTCAAAATTTTTATTTTCCATGGGTTCAAGAAGTTACTTTTCTGAAGCAGATGTTAACACCACGGTAGCAAGAGGATGACTGAGGTATCAAGTCTATATGGATCACTACATCACAGATAATTGTTTACCAAGTATTTGGGTTGTTTCATTCCTGTGTAAATACATCATTCAACATTTTTCCTGGAACTTTTGACTTATGTCCTCGTATATATATATATATATATATATATATATATATATATATATATATATATATATATATATATATATATATATATATATATATATATTATATATATATATATACATATATACATATATACACATATACATATACATACATATATATATATATATATATATATATATATATATATATATATATATCTGTGCAAAATGGGACTACCTAACACTTGGAAAGTGTGTTTAATATTGTAATAGTTGGTATTAGGTAACAAATGATAAATTCTGTGATTGGAATTCTTTCTCCATGAAAGTAATGGTAGGAAATATGTCTGCATGGGAAGTACACTGTATTATCTAAATGCTGAGACTGCTATAATCCATATTAAAAACAATACACAATTCTTATTCTCATAACGGAACACTACACATGAAAAATATCCTTGCGGTTTAGTGCAGTAATCTTCTAGGGAAGAGAAATTATATATATATATATATATATATATATATATATATATATATATATATATATATATATATATATATATATATATACAGAGAGAGAGAGAGAGAGAGAGAGAGAGAGAGAGAGAGAGAGAGAGAGAGAGAGAGAGAGAGAGGCGGTGGCTTAGATGATCAAGGAAAGCTTGGAAAGAGATAAGGAATTAAATTAAAGAAATTAAGTAATTGTTACACCATAATTGGGTTTTGCATAGTTATGTTAGCTATTCAGTTATTGTGCAGCGGGAAAGGTGAAATTATTTAAAAAAAAAAAAAAAGACTGTATGAAGCTTTCTTCGTATACTACCTCTTACTTTTACTTATGTGATTGATGGTTACACATTAAGACAACTGTATCCATCATAAAATTTATTACGACCGTTGCTGTGCCCATTGTTAAATAAATAGCAATTGTTGCATGTTGTACTAGAAAATGAATCATTTGGTTGCTTTTTGAATGTATTTTCTCATGTGGGACGCCATGATTTTTATGTGCATATTGTAGTTGTATTAATTTTATATTTCTTTCATTTTAATGACATGTTTGCCTTGAAAAAGAGAATGATTGCATTATGTCATCGACTTCCTGTTAGTGTGTACGTTTGTTAGTACAGACATTTTGACAAGACTTTTATCCTAACCCAGTCACTCTCCCGTCTGCATATTCTAAGACACCCTTTGCTTCCAACAATGTATCCTTTGTGCCATACATTCTCAACGGACTCTGCATATCCTTCCTGTCGATTCTACCATGAAAATTATCCTTGACCAAATACACGAAGTGGTACACAAGTCAGTTGTTGTGTTGCTGAAAACAAAATTGCACTCAATCCTCGCCATGATTGAAACTATGTAAACACATGTTCACATGATTATCGATTAAGTGTAGCAGTATTGTATATGACATTCTACAATACTTTTATTACGAAATTTATAAACCGGCAACATTTAATCATATCACACCATGTACTCAAAATAACTTCATCTGAAAAATACAGTGACACTCCATTATTATGATTATTTATGTATTGTTAATTTCTTTGAATTCTAGTCATCGATCCTTATATATATATATATATATATATATATATATATATATATATATATATATATATATATATATATATATATATATATATATATATATATATATATATATATATATATATATATATATATATATATATACACATATATATACATATATATACAGTATATAGTTTGTTGCCTGTCCATAATGCAAAAACCTTTAATGTTGAAAATGCATTATTTTGTATTCAGATATTTTGTTAATTTTTTCTTAATATAGTCGAATTTACATTGAAATATTTTAAGGTTTATTACATAACATGATTACTGATGATACTTCATTAATTATTACTCGCCATAAATATTATATTTTCTCTATATATTCCTCTCAAGAGACCATGTTCACAGCATATTTCATCAATATATTAAACAGTTGTAATGTCAGTTCTTCAGTTAATTCCATCTTGCTTACCTGTACCAAAATATGATTATATATACAGTACATTTGTATGTATATATATATATATATATATATATATATATATATATATATATATATATATATATATATATATATATATATATATATATATATATATATATATATATATATATATTATATATAAACTCACAAATGCATATGGACTTAGTACTCACATACTTGGCATATCTATTATCCCTACAGCAGTATTTACATGTTTAATTTTTCTCTTTCATCATAGTGTACATGTATATAGTAGTTTTAAATACACCTGGTTTTGTTTTCAATTTTGTTGTGCTTTTAACATGCACCGTTATAAACGGAAATGAATGTTTATTAGAAGGCTAGCATTTGATTATACCCTTGCTGATGATCATTAGCAATGCAATGTGTGTGCCAGCTGCTGCTGCAGGTCATTGTAATTCGTCAAGTAATTTTGCTTGTCGTAAAACGTGTATTTTGTCAGTCTCCAGCAAGTTTTGAGCTCATTTTATTCATATGGTTGAATTTCCTTTTGCTTACGAGTTTTCTTCTTTTCATTCCAGTTATATTCCGGGTATATTGTGCAGACCATACATATTGTACACTTAGGTTTTCTTTGCAAACAACCTGTGACATTATCAAACGATCAGCGGCAGATAAACTGGGTCTAAGACAGGAGAACCTTCTCCTTGTAGAGCTGAAGTCATCAGGTAAGCTAAAAAGTTTTAGTCAAATTTAAGATTGCCAGATTTCAGTTACTAGATAGTTGCCAAAATCAAGTCATCCATTCACCTTAAAGTGTTATTAACTCTTGCCAAAATCAAGTCATCCATTCACCTTAAAGTGTCATTAACTCTAAGAAAATTAATCAAAGCAAGTGACCCAGAGTTTATTTGGTACATATGACTCTTGGGGCAAATTGAATAGCTAGAGTTTAAAACTTAAATGACTTTAGGATAAATGCAAATCTTGAAAAGTAGTTAGTTAATTTTTTACTTAAGTCTCTTAGTATGCAAAAATGTTCCCAAATATAGTATGTTATTATATTAAATTATGAAGATAAATGCCTCAAAGTTGTTCTTAAAAAGTTTTTACTGAAACTCTTATGAATATGCTTTTTGGTAGGTCACTTGTGACAATACTTATGAATATGTACTGGAATGCTGCTTTTAAAATATCTTGAATGCAGGAGTAGAATTTACCCTAAAGCTGACAGCAAATGCTCGGTGAGGGAAATGGAAACAAGCTTCAATCTCAAATATTTATGAAGTAAATAATATCAGTTGAAATGCATGAAAGCTAAAAATATAATTTCAGGCAGCTACTCCAATACAAATTTATCAGAGTAAATGAAGGACAGTTTTTTAAAGATATGTTTTATAACTGAAGAATAGTATACAAATTTATTCCACATACTTCAGCTTAACAATACACATTTTCCTGATATTTCCAAGTACTGTCCAAAAAATAATACTGATATGTGTTCTTGATGAATTTATTCTTTTAGGGGAGGTGGTACCACTAGGTGAAAAAGAGGTCTGTGCACCCACGGGTTTAACACTTAACGGCCGACTTTTTGTCTCTCATAAGGACCATCTTGATGCCCTAGTAAGTCTGTAGGAGTAAAATATAAAATGATAAAATGACGGGAAAAGTATCTGGAGCAATATAATTCTCACAATGTTGTTTTTTAACTGTTATATTAGTATACTAGTAAAAAATTTGGTCAGTGAGAATTTTTAACATATAATAGGTGTGTTCCATGATTTTGACTGACCACACTCATTTTCACATCCTTACATTTTACAGCATTATATTTTTGATAGTCACAGATAATATCTAATCAGAATTTGGTTTTCAGACTCCACTACCAGAACAGGAAGGACCAGCAGAAGGAACACTAAACCAGCTGGAGATGTACAGCACCAAAGAACTGGCTTATCACATCACCACCCATGATTGGGATCTCTTCAGTGTAATCCATGAGGTCAGTTTTCATTTCGGGTCAGGCTAACAACTACAGTCATTTATAACTTGAGGGTTTGAGCTCATTTGTAAACTAAGGGATAATGATAAGGGTACGGAGCTTCTGATTCTTTGCGAATAAATGGCTTATGAACTTTGTTGAGAGTTGCACATTTTTTACCAATCAAAGGCTAATGACAATAGCTGGGTACTTTAGATCATTTGTCACCTTGGGTCTCTAAGACTACATAGTGAGGTCCTAGGTCTTTAGTCTTTGGTCAAAAGCTCATGGTAAGTTGTTTTACATCAGCTGTTAAAGAATGACAGTAGCGTGTTTCTGTGGTCCATTGGTCAAACGGGCATATGCCTATAGTAAACTGCTTTGGGTCGTTTGTAAAATGAGGGTATATTATATAGCATGATTCTCTAGGTTATATATCAATAGTTTTCATTTAACAGGCCCTGGTCTTTAGGTATTTTAACAACTGAGGGTTATTAGTCATCATTATTAGAGTATTAGATAGTGTCTAGATAATGTCACCAGACCACTTAGGAGAAATGTAAGAAATCATTTGGTGCCAAACAAACAAACAGAGAGAGAGAGAGAGAGAGAGAGAGAGAGAGAGAGAGAGAGAGAGAGAGAGAGAGAGAGAGAGAGAGAGAGAGAGGCTATCCTTATCACCTGAATACACCCCAGTTACCTGTGTAAAAGTATGAAACACAATAAGAAACAGGAAGTCGGCCAAAGTTAAACACAACCCGAAGAAGAAAAGAAAGTGACTAACTGGCATCAAGCGCCAATGGGGAGAAGAGAAATAAGACGAACAAAAAACCCTTGTACTGGAGCAAACCATTGCACCAGTCGTACCATTGGGGGATACACTGGCAGAAACCGTCTCTGACCAATACAATCAACAAGGTCTGAACGTCTGTAACCTTTATAGCAAAGACTCCTTACATCGGCAACAGATCAATGAAAATTCAACCCTCCTGGACCTCAAGCCAGCTTCCCCTGCCATCAATATTTGCCTAACTCCCTATCCTTCAACCATTCAATTCTTTTCTGTTATTAATAAATCTAACCTGTAAGTCACTGCTATTAGTATTGACTTTGGCATAAAAATTGTAAGGCAAAAGAAAGCATGCACCCACACACACAAATTGAAGGTAATTGCAGTATATTCATCACAAAGAAAATTTTATTTAATTGGTTTACCAAAGTAATGTGTCTCAACAATTCAAGTCACACATTTCATCGAAATTAAAATGCCTACAAAAAACTTTTTATTCCAGCACATTTTTGATGGCCCAGTACATGTATAATTATATCAGGCTTGGCCACAAATTAGAGTATTTTATGATCATTCTTACTTAAAGAGTTGAGAAATTCTAATGAAGCTGACAAAGACACAAATAATATAGAATTCTGTGCATGCAACTGATGTCACTTTGGTTGTGTTTGCTTGACTGCTTTTGATGATACAGTAATTGGCATTCATTTTTAAAGAGGATCACCAGAAATAGTGATTTGATGTTTAATGATAAATGTTGCTTCATGAAATCTTATGAATTTCAGTAATCACTACATGTAATGTTTAATCTAATCTTATTTGTTCTCTTTAGAGGACCCAGTTTATAGTTAACATGAATGGAAATTTTATGGCATCTGCATTTGACAGTGTTGATGAGAGTTACTGTTTTTTAAACAAAGCTTGTCAGCACAAATGCTTTCCACATCATTACTCATGACAAGTGAGACCGTGTTATAAAAATGAACAATTCAAATGAGTTTTAACCATTAGAATAATTTTGTTTTTAATATAGCAGTGACGACGAGTGCATTTTCATATGAACATTTAATATCTTATTATAACGCTGACATGGAGTATTTATACTAAGCTCTATTGAGGTTAGTGTGTATGACTGGATGTATGGATGTTGTATGTGGGAATGTATACTGTATACAGTATAAGCAATATACTGACACAAATAATGTGTATGAACATTCAGCCATGCATCAGTATTCAAGCACTGTGAATGGCAGAGATTATAGTGATGAAAATAAAGTGCTTTACTGTAAACAGCTGAACAAGAAAACTCCAGTTCCTGGTGTGATATTTGTATGAATCAGCCTATTGCTACAATGACTAGAGAGAGAAAGAGAGAGAGAATTTTAACGAACTGATAATTATAAGGAAATATGTGAACCTTAATATTTTTATTTCCCCTAATAAAATATTATGTAAAAATACAGATTCCATATTATGATTAAACTTTGTCTAAGTAAAAATACAGATACCATATTATGATTGAACTTTGTCTATTACCGGTAGTTACAGTATTTCAGAGAGTAGGATACCAGCCCTATTACTTAACATTGAAATTTTCCCCGTCTTCACTCTTGTTTCTTATTTTCAATCATTCATTTTATAAAATTAAAGATTTTTGCTTTTTATTAAGAATGGGAAGAGATAAAGAAAGCAGTTAAGATAGTACAGATACAGTGTATTCGTTCAAATTGTCTAATGTTAGTTCCTGATAATATTTACAAATGCCACACAGTTAAACCATATGAAAATTTTCTGTAGTGTGCTTAGCTGTTTAAATGACTGTGCAGAAGTGGTGGAAAGGACAGTCAGGATTTTTTTCAATTAGAGAAGGACAGTATGGTTAAAGTCTTTAATCTCAGTGGAGTGGATTGCTACCGATGCTTCATTTGCAAAGGCTAATCAGTCAATTGTTTTGTTTTTATTATAAGGAGGTGGAGCCGTTCTATTTTGTGTCCTGTTCATTGCTGGATAGTAAAAATGTTTACTTAATTACTTAGAATACTGAATGTTGGACTTCAGTAAGTCTTCCGAGTTACATGACAAAATTATTTTTTCATCATATTTAAGTTCAGAGGTAGCTGTCATGCCTATGTGCACTGAGCATTAGTTTTATCTGTAACATTTACTATTTTGTATTTGAAAGTAATCCTTTAGAATCCTTCAAACTTATAACTGAAGAATAATCCTTGCAGTATGAGTTCCTGTACCAAGTCTTTGGTCGAGACCACTTTGGCCAGGTGATGTGCAACTTGGATGTGTTTTTACGACGCTTCAATGAGATCCAGTACTGGGTGGTGTCAGAAATATGTTTAGCTGGAGCTTTATCCAAGAGAACACAACTCTTGAGAAAATTTATCAAACTTGCAGCCTAGTAAGTTTAAAGTTTTCTCACCTGTGTATATTTAAGGCATGCCTCCTTTGTTGAAAAATATTTGATTAAATAATGGACTTGCTTGTTAGGGCATGGAAAATTCAAATAAAAGTTTATGGTACAGAAGAATTCTACTTTAATAAATACAAGCCATTGTTTTACAAAGATGCCTTATTCGTTGGTCACCTCATATCAAACCAAGTCTTACTGAGGGTGGAGCACTTCACTTTCCCCTTCAACACAGAGAAAAAAAAAGTCTATTCTCAAGCATTCTCCTACACTTAACAAACTGAGATTTTTTATGCATTATTTTTTGGTCATAATATGTCAGGCAACAATGAGTATGTCAAGCTTTCATTTCCATATTTCACTTTCTCTTCTATGGGTTAAAATGAAGAGCAATTTTCATGTGAACTCCCACTACCCTGTATTGCGGAGCATTTACTAATTGAACAGCTAACACCCACCCCTCCTTTGTCAAACATTGCCATGCCTCTGCCTCCTTATCTTACTTTCTCCAAAATCCAGTTGTCCTGTGGTTTTTGCTTTGATCCTGTCCATACCTTTCACTATAAACTTAACTCACATTTTTAGTTGAATGATGGAATCTGTGCTTATTGAAGGATTAACATACCCATATTGAACAGACAAAACTGTATCTCCTCTGTGATGCTATTTGACTAAATTCTTTTTTCCAGCTTTTATTTGTCCTTTCCTTAACTATTTTCCTTCTTTTCTTGAGTTGCTGCTAACTTCATGAGTATGTGGAGACATTATTTACATCCAAACCATTCAACCTACATAACTGAATGGCTCTAATTTACTCAAACTCATGTGTGAGGTAATCAGGTTCTATGTTTCTCTGTTTCTAACATGATGGAACACAATTTTCAACATGTAATGGATGTTCCTTACAATCATGAACATTTGTCTGATATCGTTGACCTTCCTTCAATTCAAGTACTGTACTGTGGTTTGAAGTACACCTACAAATTTTTTCCCCCTCTTACATCATATGGCCACTTTAATTTCCATTGCTTACCTATCACCTCCTCCCAACCAGTTTCCTTTATATAGCATCAGCCACCTAAGTACTTTTGAGAGTCCAGGCTACATTATGTCTTTACCTTGAAATTTTTACTTTTTGCCATAACACTGACTTCATGGGCACCTTATTTTGATGAGGTTATAAGCTCCGATACTGAGGTATATATCCTCGTTTAAAACTTGCCTGTTAATTCTAGGCTTTTTGGTTTTGTTTCATGGCAGTTCAGTTGAGAATGGGCTCATCATTAGTGCTTGACACCTCTTCTGCAGTTTCTCATTTATACTTTGACAAGGGGTTTCAGAGCTACTTTTACACTTAGAAGCGAGGAGGTTTTCCATACTACTGCGTGAGGAAATCAAATATTTTAGTAATTTCTTGTACTTAAAGCATCTATTTTGGACTTAAATTGTGCCTAGCTTTCATTTTGCTAGTTTCAGTAATACTGTACTTTCCAGTAATGCCAATGCTATGTTTTACTCCTATCCCCAAAGATTGATTCACTGCTAGATAGCACATTACTGATGACACTTTACCTTCCTCTTGTTGTCTTGTTCAACATTATCCCTAGGACTTTATCAGATAGATGAAGTACCGCTGTCAATACTAGCATAATGATGTAGCTATCTGCTCCATCTTCTGAGAGGTTTTTACTGTCTGGTCCTCTTTGTGTCTCAGTGATGACCAGCTGGCATTCAGTCTAGAACTTTTCATTTAAAGGATAAGGATATTCATGGTGTTGAGAAATAACTGTTACCTCATTCTCATTATCTTAATAAGTACCTCCTCTATCTCATCTCTAAAACGTTGCATCTTTGGTACTAAAGCCACATCATATACCTTAAGGGATGTGCAAACAGGAAATTTCTTGTCAAAAGGCCTGGAAGAAGGTAGAGGTGAGGTGTGACGCCTCTTGAGAGAGGGCAGTGTATGAACAGGAACCTGGACAGAAGTAGAGGGCTTACTTTAGTCACTGGAAGTCAAAATTGGTGTTTTAATGGGAGGTGCCAAAATAAGGGTGTAACTGAAAACAATTGCTGTTTCAAGAGAATGTAGCTTTTAGAGTGTTCTCTATTCTTTTTATTCTTTTTAGCTGTTAGATGCCATAATAAATTGCCAATTGTCATGGAAAGATATTCTGCCTTTGTTGTTCAATTTAGGTTCTGATGCACACACAGGCAGCGATTGGTTGTCAACAGAGAGACTGAATGAATTACAAAGATGGTCAAGTACTGATAGCAGGGGAACTGGTTTGAGGTCCAGAAGGGTTGAATTTTCATTGGTCTGTTGCCTATATAGGAAGTCTTTGCTGTGAGGCTCAACGATGTTCGGACCTTCTCAGTTGTATTGATCAAGGAGCGTTCCTGAAAGTGTATCCCTCACCAGTGTGACTGGCATTGTGGTTTGCTCCAGTGTGGGGTTTTGTTTGTCTTAATTTCTGTCTTTCTCATTGGCACTTAGCACCAATTAGTCTTTTTCTTTTCTTCTTAGGTTTTTGTTTAACGTTGGCTGATTTCCTGTTTTTATTACGTTTCATGTTTTTACACAGGTAACTTGGGTCTGTTTAGGTGATTGGATAGCCATGCATTCTCCCTCTCTCTGTCTTGAAGGTGTTTGCACTGATTGATTTCTTGTTTCTCCTAATGATCGGTGGGAGAAATTTGGTTTTTTCAACAATATTTATATACTGGGCTTTGAAGGGATGAAGGTGTCCGTTATCTGGTTCTTTATCATTTTTATGGCATGAATTTTTTTTTCGGGTCTCCTCTGGTGTTTAAACACAGTGATAAAATATAGCACCCTCCTTATGTAACAAGAGAGATGTCTTGGTAGTGTAGTAGTTGTCATTCCAATATATGAGTGGTGGAACCCATCTACTAAGCATTTAAACTCTTATGTGACCCTATTTTTTTCAAATTTGTCTCTAAGGATGCCAGCTTCTTTTTCAGGATAAGGGGCTGGTTCTCGTATTTTTATAGTAAATTATCATTTGGATGCTTATACTTTCTATTATGGGAGTTACATTTTATTTCATCAATTTTTCTATGACTTTCCCGTGTCTCGGTGCATAATTTTCCAGTAATAAACTTTTATTACACCAATTTCATTCGTATGCCCACCTGTTTATTGTAGTTCTGTTGGAGAAGCTGCTGTTTACAAGTGTCTATGCGAATGACTCTATCTTCTTGGTAGTGTCCCTCAAAGTGGAATAGCGCATAAGAACCCAGTGAACGAAAGTATCATCATAGATTTCTTGTATCTGTCCAGGCACTTGTTTGATCGATTGAGGCATAGGCCTGGATTTGTTGGTTTTCTGTAAACTGTAGTGGCATACCCCACTGGGGTTTGTTGCATGTGCGCATCCAGGAAAAGGAACTGTCAGCACTAAGTTCACATGTGAAGTGGAGGACAAAGCACTGTTATTGAAAATTTCTACTTAGGGTTTCTAGGTTCTCCTTGGTGTTGGTTCTGAAGAAAGTGTTGTTAACGTAACGGTGGTATTGAGGGGGGGCAGGGGATCTTATTGAGGGCCTCTCATCAACGATGTCCACATAAACTCCCAATGGTGATCCCATTGTCACACTGTCCATCTGGCAGTATAAATGGCTCTTATGTTTGATGAACAGGGTTTTTCTTGGTGCATCTCTGAAGAAGGGCTATCATGACATCCTTGGGGATGTTTAATGTTGAAGTGTCCCTACAACTATATATCCTGTCTGGGATGTGGCCTATTGTTATGTCGACAGGATTTCAACATTTAATGGAACAATAATGCCTGCTAAAGGGGAGCTTTGGAATCCTGTAGGAATACTGTGAAGTCTGTTCCTGTAGGAATACTGTGAAGACAGAGACTTTAGTCAATACAGTGCTGCTGGGAATACTGTATAAGGGGTAAGAAGGTCACTGCATATTAATAATAATATTGGTGTTGGTATCTAGCTAAAGATGGACTGTAAAGGGTTTTCCAGGTTTGTGTTTTTATACTGCAGTATATATATCCTAGTTTGAAGTTGCCCAAGGCTGGAAGAAGTGTAAGGGCATTACTCAGCTCTCTGTAGGCCTGTTATTACTCATGTTGAATGTCATCTGTTTGTTGGGATGAGACGTGAAACAAGCTCATCTAAAGTGTAGGTTATTTATTAGGTAAGGTTACAGTATAACAAGGACAATGCGTGTGAGCAACCAAACTCGGAGAGGGGAATCACCGTACTGCTAGACATTGGATTTGAGTGTGTTCAGCTGCCACTTATCAATACATATACACATGTGAGGCAAGAATACTGTTGCCACTTATCATGATACAATGTATATATACCTGGGAGGCAAGAATACGTTATACATGTTACACTCCCCTCCCCTTCATGCTAGTAGTCACATCTCGAGTGGGTTCTTCATCTGGAAAACCTGGAAGATCTATGTGGGGCTGTAGGAGGGCCGTCCGAGGACTCTTTTGTATCCATGTAAAGATCCGCAGGGATATGAGGTAGATGGGTCAGCAACAGGGGTTGGTACTGGGTATAGGAAGCACCGGTTCCTCCAGTATACGAATCTACTGAGGAGATGTACTTCATAGTCCCCTGACCTGTCGTGGCTCATGATAATACCGACCTTGTCCCAACGGTGAGAAGTCGGATCCTAGATCCTGACTGACTGTCCAACTTCCAGCCTGATGATTGTATGACCTCTGTGCAAGTTTGGCTCTGGCGGCAGCACGGCGATCACAGTCCTCAGCTTTCCCAAGCCATTCCTGCAAGAATGACTGAGGATGAGCAGGCTAACAGGAGCGAAGTGAGTAGCCATATACAGTATATATAGGATTTGTGCAGGGGAGTGGCCTGTGAAGTTTGGAGTGTTCTGTAACTCCAAGAGGCAATGGTCAAAGTCTTCACAGTCGTGTTCTGTAACTCCAAGAGGCAATGGTCAAAGTCTTCGCAGTCGATGTTGCCGGAAGGCACTGTCTTCAGTATAAGATGCTTCACAGCCTTCACAGTGGCCTCAGCATGGCCATTAGACTGCAGGTAAGTAACAAGTTTATGCACTCCTCAGTGCTCCATGAAATCCCTGAATTCATGGCTGGTGAATTGATGTCCATAGTTGGTCCTGAGGCGAAGTGGGGCACCGACCTCCCTGAAGTATCTGCAGAAGATCCTTATCGTTGCAGAGGCGGTAGTGTCACTGTAGCATGGGGCAACCACAGGCCAGCCAGAGAGCCTGTCATTCACAACGAGGAATGACTTCCCTGCGGCGCTGAAGAAGTCCGCTGACACAGACTCGAAGGGCCTAGTAAGGTGGTTGTCATTTTGGAGAGGTTCCTGCTGGAGGCTGGGTTATAAAACCTGGCAAGGCTCGCAAGCTTGGACAGTAATTGTGATGTCTTAGTCAATAGATTCCTGGCCAGCAAACAGTCCATCATGCCCATTGCTTTGTGGCTTCTATTCCTCTGTGACTGTCATGGAGTTGTGATAGTGCAGTGGCAAAGGGCGGCAGGAACTACAATCCTTGCTTCATAAAGTACGAGTTCAACGTAGACTTAGAAGCTGTCCCGTACTTTCCAGAATGGGAGCAATGAATTATGTAAATTGTAATGATTGGTAAGAAATCCTGAGAGGAATTTAGTCTTGAAGACGGATGTACGATGGGTCCTCCCTCACTGAAGCAGGAAGATCTTGAATAATCCTGTCGGCGTCCTGGGGTGAGGCGTCGTCCTCTTGGATGACTCATGAGTGGTGACGATGGTCCTGATGTATGGCCCAGCCTCAACACAGTCGGTTTCGTCCTGCGGTGTGAGCTGGCTGACAGGGATGCGCAACAGGGCGTTGGGTATGCCGAGCTGCTTGCCAGCACACCACACCGCTGTGAACAGATACGGTGAGCTTTTCTCCTTGAGATGTTGCAAATAGGGGTTCTCAACCACATCCAGGGAGTAATGGTTGAGAATTGGCACCAATGGGTGACAGCATGTCATCAACATAAAATGTTGGAGGCCTATAAGGTACAGTTTGCATTTGGACATAGCCCAGGTTACTGCTAATATCTCCAACTCGATTGTGGCGTAGTGTGTCTCGGTGTCTGCAAGGAAACGAGAGCCACTGTACTAAGCGAGTCTTCCATTGTCGTGGCCCTGTAGAAGGGCATCTCCTAGTCCGTTGTGTCGAGAAGCGTCAGTCAGTAGGATAACTGGAAGGGCTGGATCAAAGGAGGCAAGACTGGTGGGCTAGCCAAGGCAGTCTTCACTCAGTGAAATGCTCTGTCCTAATCTGCGGTCCATATAAATGCATGCTTGGGACTCAAGGGGTCTAAGAGGCAGAGCTGCATTAGCTATCTCGGTAAACAAAGATCTGTAAAGTTTGTCGGTGTAGGTCCCTGATTGCTGCTACTTTAACAGGGTTTGCTGAAATGGCATCTTTGGAGATCCGAAGTCTACAGAAGGTAGCGCTGGAGGGTGCAACCACAAAATTCTCATTATTAAGTGTGATGCCAAACTTGCAACACCTTGTCAGCATCTCATGGATTCAACGTAGATTGCTGGGAAAATCCTCGTCGAACAGCAGATGTTGTCAACCACCTTAACACAATTCTCGACACCTTGCAGAGCCTTGTCTCCTCGAAGGCAGTAAGTGTCTCCTGTGGCCACAAATTACATTGGACCTCTGCAATGATGAAATCGAACATAGGGTGTGATGAGTGTGGTTAACTTTTGATCCTCCTCTGCAAGTTGCATTTGCCAGTACCTGTGCAGGGCATCTGCAGTGGGGAAGAACTTATCCTTCGGACCAACACTGTGGACGCTAGACAATGGTGAGGGTGACAGGTGGGCTGGGTATTTACTTCTGCTTCAATGCCCACACCATCAAGACACCAAGTTTGCTTGCCAAGCAACTAGAGGTTGAAGTCGTCCTTGATCTATTCAGCCCCTAGAAAACACAAGTAAGGTCAGGTTGAGTCTCTCTCTCTCTCTCTCTCTCTCTCTCTCTCTCTCTCTCTCTCTCTCTCTCTCTCTCTCTCTCTCTCTCTCTCTCTCTCTCTCTCTTGTTGGCTGAAGCTCTCACCAACCATGGCACCCCTGCCAAGGAGATAAAGGATGCTGCCCAGACCTTAAAACAAAACAAGGGCATCACCATAAGAAAAGCCCATCAAAGCAATGTTTCCTGGTACTCAATAACACTGACAAATACCTTGGAAAATTAGCCTTAATCTTGGCTGAAGGCTCAAATTCCGGTAAAAAAATAATAATAATCCAATGGGTGATAATCAATGAAAAATGAACAGGACTAGAGAGAATCAATCTGGAAGCCCTGGATGATGGCTGACAATTCCCATGACCTAGACAGGTTGATGATCCTCGGCTGGAAGACCTGGGTGAAAGCTACTCTGTAACCCCTTGATGGCTGTTACCGAAAGGGCCTTGTCCTGCCTCAGGAAGACTAGGAAAGTCTGCGATCTGCTACCCACTTTACAGGTGTCTCGAGAGGATTGTGGCCCCTTTAATGGTACCAACGACAGTACTTCATCCACTAGACCTGGCAGACCCCAACAGAGGAGGGTCTAAGGTTATCTGTGATGGCTGCTGCAAAACTTTGGGAAGCCCTTCTTTCTGAGGAGCTGTTGGATAGCCTCCAACCATAGAGTTGGAGGTCAGCTACACTTCAACAGAACAGTCTGTTGTGCTCCAGCACCAGAAGGTCGAGTGACTAAGGCAGTTCTCTCAGAATATCTACCAGAAGGCACAGCAAGTCCACTTACCACTTGGTCTGCAGCCACAGGGGACCACCAGGTCATCCGAAGACCTTGTTACTGATAGAGCCTGTTCAGGACCCTTCACAGTTGACTGAAAGGTGGGAAAGTGTACATGTCCACATTATCCCACAGATGTTGGAAAGCATCCTGCATTGCCATTCTTTGGTCGAGTACCAGGAAGTAGTACAGGGACAACTTTGCATTGAAGGCTGCCACAAACAGGTCTACAGTGGGGTCTTTCCACAGGTCCAGCCAACCATTTACCATTTACTATCTGGCTGAGACCAGTCCAACCCAATGACCTGGCCTTTCCTCCTGCTGAGGATATACCTGGCTGTCAGTTCTTGGTCCTTGGACTGCTTGATTGATTATGAAATTAAGGTCTTGAAGACCTAGTGCCAGAAGCTTGGTCCTTGGAGGCACACTACTTGTGCATTCTTACTGCCAGGTTGCTTGCTGACTTGGGCTATCAATGTTGTGTTGTTGCTAATCATGACAACCGAGTGGCCCGCCAGGAAGTGTCAGAAGTGCTGGGGAGCCATCCATGCTGCTTTCACCTCCAGGAGGTTGAAGTGCTATTTCCCTCTCTTCAGGACCCCACGTCCCTGAAGTGCACTCTCCCTTGAGGCGTGCACCCACCCCTTTTCAGGAGCTGTCAGAGAATACCACCACCTCCAGGGGCAGTTTGCCAAGCAGCACTCCTGACATCAGGTTAATTGGGTCTCTCCACTACTTAAGGTCCTCCCTTACCCTCTCAATCACCTCTATAGACTGCAAAAGGTCTTCCTTTGGTTGCTACCAGGCCCCTTTCATCTGCCACTGTAGAAACCATAGGTGCATTCTGCCCCCTTAGAACCAGCTTCCCAAGGGACCAGATGGCCCAGGAGGATCTACCACTTCTTTGCAGACTGGGAAGTCTTGGAGAGGAAGTTGTGGGAGACGTCCAGGATCTTCATTATTCTCTCCTGTGAGGGGAAGGCTCTTACCAAATGTGTATGTCATCGTCCCCAAGTATTTGATGTTCCTCTTCAGAGTCAACTTGGACAGGTTTACCATGATGCTTAGCATCTGGCATTGGTCCAGAATTATGCCTCTTGCCCTCCTGAGATGAGGCAAGGATTAACCAGTCATCAAGATACCATCATAACTGGATGACCTTGAAGTGTGACCAGGACGACACTAGCTGGAAAACCCTGGTGAAGGCCAGGGGCAGTGTTGCTAGGCTGAAACAGAACTTGTAACTGGTACATCCTCTTGGTGAAAAACTTTAGATACTTCCTAAAGGACGGGTGAATGAGGATGTGGGGGTAGGCTTCCTGCAGATCCACCAAGATCGTGAAGTCTCCCATGATCTGACCACCCTCACCAAGGCAAGCTTGGTGTTGGAGGCCTCCATACCACTGAACCTCGTAGGCTGCTTGATTCTGACACGGGGCATGTTGTTCCCTCACCAGTGATTGCCAGGTCTAAACTCGTGGGGATGGTGGTGGCCTTCTCTGGCATATAACATTTAGACTGGCAGGGAAGCAGAAGCGGCAATGCTCGACCTAACAGAGTACAAGGAGTTCTTTGGTCCTGCCACCAGGTTGTCCAACTCCATAGTGAGGCCCAGCACCAGCAGCGAAGTGGGAAGATAGAATAATTGCCTGTCCTCTGGAATCTTCTCTGCCATCTGCTTGAAATATGAACGCCATTCAGGGTCATCAGGGACAGAGGCTGGAGGGTCTGTGAGTCCCAGATGACACTTGATGTAGGCTTTCAGATTTATGAATCTCCGTTCTTTCCCATTCTTATTCTGGGAACTCTACATGCTCCAAGTTGTCCTGGTTTTCCAGTTTGAGTGTCTCCCTCTCCACCTCCAATAGCTTGTCCTCCAGGTTGGTTGACTTGGATGTTCCCCTACTGGAGGAAGAGACCACCTTGAGGGTCCATCTCCAACCTGTCATCTAAGTGCTCTCATCAACGATCCACTGGGTGGAACTTTGGAAGCACCAGGGGAGGAGAGCTGGGAGGGAAGTCTCGGCATTCGGAATGGTGGGAAGATGTATCCCTGGTGGTCTCTGTCTCGCCTCTCAGAGCAGAGTTTGGAGCACTTGCCGCTGGAGTAAGAACATCTGCAGCCCCTATGGGGCCAACCTGAAAAGGCACACTCTGTCAATTGTGTTCCAATCCCCAGGAGGAGCAGGTCTTCCTCCTGGCAAAGGCACTGTCACATGATGCACTCGTCCCGCTTACTTCAGTCGATGATTTTCTGCTCCTGCTCTACATTGCTAGTTGTTGGTGTGGTGGGAAATGGAGGAGATGACTAAGAACCTGAAAAACATGCAGGAATGGTAGTCTATCAATGAATGAGATCTGTTTGGTTGTTTTTCACAATCAGAATGTGGTTGTTTTTCATAATCAGAATGTGAAAAAAAGAAACTTACAAAACAATGGAGGTTAGGGATGGCGACCAATCTTGACAACCAGTCTGACATCACTGCCAATCATCCCTGGTATAGTCACTGATACTTCAAAGGGGTAAAGGAGGCTGTTGCCAAATTTCAACTGTTTCTTGGTTGCCAAGGAGTCCTCCTGCCTCTTCCCTATCCATGCTGCAATAGTAGAGGCCAAAATCTCTGGAGGAACTAGATTCCAATAGCCAAGGACCAGGCTAGGAAGCTGACAATTGAATAACTGGCCTTATCTGGCCAGATATTGTAGTGCTGTACTGTACTTACTTGAGCACTTCCCTCACAGGAGGCTCTTTGCCCCTTGACAAAGGAGGGAGCATAGATGTTGCAGGGGAGTTGATAGTGGAGGGAGCCTGGGAGAAACTGGAACTGGATAAGGGCTCAATGTCGCTTCTCTAGAAGGCTTATTTGCATTCTTTCAACTCCTCTTCTTGTACAAAACCCATTGTGACTCCTGCCATCCTTCACACTCACTGTGTCTTCTCTTATGCATTCTTTACCCCTACATGAGATACATGCTGAATGCAGATTGACAGCTAAAGGGGACAAAGTTGCTACATGGTTTCTTTCCCTGAACAACACCTTAACTTGAGCTTATTTTCTTCCAAGGTAGCCATTCTATACATTGGGGCTCATATGAAGCAAACGAATAGCACAGATAAGGGAGGTCAATCATGTAGCTCACACATCACAAAGAAAATAGCACCAAAAAGATCTTGTGCCCCTCTAAAATTACATAAAACTGCACAGAATTTGCCAACTCTGATTCCAGGAAGGCATCGAGCACTAAGAATTCAAGTAAACATAGCACACACAAAGGAAATCTCAGCTATGAAAATGGTAGAACAGGCAGTGACAACTGAGCACTATGATAGCTGAGAACATAGTGGATGAGTTAGGCCACCTGAGGTCATGTGAAGGCCCAGGCCAAAATGAAAGAATTTTGTTTTGATTGTGAGTCAGTAACAGCCAGAGTGCCTTACACAAGAAACATGTGTAGTTTGTATTTCTGTCAGAGCACCTTGCAAACCTGGAAATCCTCTACAGCCCATCATCAGCCAGATACAAACACTGACCTATAACCTCACTAAAAGACCTGATGACCTCCTAACCCCTTATGTTCCCAAGGTATTGTCTCCAGTCATCCAGAGAATTCCTACAGGAACTCCAAAGCTCCCATTGCTTCAATAGATGTTGAGAGCCTTTTTACCAACATCCTTCTTGACAAAACAATAGGTCACATCCTAGGCAGAATATATAGGTGTTAAGACACCCCAGCGTTGAACAGTCTTTCAAGGCCTGTCTTGAGATACGTACCAAAGTGGCCCCATTCATCTCACATAGGGGTCATTCGTACTGCCAGATGAGACGACGAAATTATGGGAGTCCCATTGGGAGTTCTATTTGCTACCTTCTGTGTGGCCTTTGTCAAGGAGAGGTTCCTCTGCAATATCCCATGCCTTCCTCAATATAATACATACCATCAATCTGTTGATGACATTTCCATCAGAATCAACACTGTGGAAAGCCTAGAAACCATAAGAACAATTATGAAGAGTTCTTTGTACTCCACTTTATTTGTGAATGTAATGCTCATGTGTCCTTCCTTTCCTGGATGTGCAAGTGTAACAGACCCCAGAGGGGTATGCCACATCAGTCTACAGAAACCAACAAATCCAGGCCAGATGACTGACTGCATTTGTATCACACTGAAAGAGTAAATTAAACAACAAAAGCAGAATACAGTATTTTCTGAAGGCCAGTGTAACAGCGATTGTTTTCAGTATAAAAAATAATACAGGTACAGGGTATTATTAAAAAGGCTCAAAGTAACAAGTACTGTACTTAATGGAGAAAACAATTCCACTGTCATGAAACTACAAATACTGTATATGGAAAGTAAAACTTCACAGAGCTTCTGAGAAGCTTTACAATTCTCCTTTTCTATCATAAATTTTAATTGAAAGCTGAAAATAGGCAACGAATGAAAAAACCTTTAATGGTGGGTTTTCAGTCCTTATCAGGATGCTTCAACCCAACCAATATTAACTCCTTATCTACTTAGAAGTGCGGTTCAGGTATGCAAAATGGGAGTTACATGTAAGTTTTTTTTATGCAAAGTTTGGGAAATTTACAAGTTAGATATGTTAATTAATTTTTTATTTACATAGTTGTGGGGAATGCAACTAATAAATTTCATAAGCTTATGATTAGTCACAAGGAGCATTAACACCTATATCTTTGCTGTAAGCTCAAAATTGTACTCTAAATCCATTAAAAATATTGTCTTGGGGTATGAGTACAGTGCATAAGTTTGATCTAAAAAGGACTTCACAAGTATCCAACTAGCTGTCAAGAAGCAAGTGTCTGAATTCAAGATATATTTATATAAAAAAAATCTTTTCAGCAACCTCAAAAGAAATGAAGGCTGAAGTGCTTGTGGTTAACGGCCGACAAGGCAGCAGGTGCCTGATGTGGTGGCTGCCACAAACACTGAAAAATCTTGGCCAAGAAGCAGCCAAACCTCTGTGCTACTGACACACTAGCAGTCAAAAGTCTGTAGACCTAGTGCTCCTGAAAAAACTAGCATATACAAGAAGAGATTGGGAAGGAACCGATTGTGTCCACAGAGAATGTTTTTTATGAATGCGGTTTCTAACACTTTTACAATGCCTGCGAGGAGTCTAGGGACAAAAGAGGGGGATCAAGTAAGGACGAGCAACACTAGAGAAGAAAGAAAACTCAAGCCGTGCTGGGTGTCAAAGAGGACTGCGATCTAGTAGGAGCAGAGTAATTACGCTCATACGATCAATCTCTGATGCATGAATAACCCTCCCGCTCATCAGAATAACGATGTGGATAAGGACTGTCAGACCCAAATGTCTGGGAGGCCAAGAAGGAAAACGAGTCTGGCGCCAAAGAGCGCCCTTGAGAAGCCATCTAAGCACCTCAGGAAACTTGCTAGCACAGACCTTAATCAGTCTCTGAAAAGCTGATGGCACTACCTTCTCTCTGTCAGCATCAGAATCCATTTTAGGAGCCTCAGGCTCATCAGAGGAAAATCCTGGGAAAGCAGGAGTGGCAATAGTAGAAACCCCTGCTCCCAGAGATGAAGGGAGGTTCAAATCCTCTAAAGAGGACTTAATTTGGAAGCCAAAACCTACTCCATACTAGAGGAATGGTTGGAGCTGTCTTCTGCCCTGGGGCCAAAGAACTATCTGCTCAGGAAACTGAAGCTTCCTGTACATAACACTATCCTGTGCTGACACAGAATTCAGAGGATGGTAAAACAGAAAATGCCAAATCAGCCAACAATACCAAGTGAAGAAGGATCTGCTTATCTAATACGCCCATTGTCGGAGCTGAAGAGGCGGAGCCAGGCAAGCACTGGTGCCAGGCACCAAGAGAGTGCCTCGGAGAGAACATCAAATCCTCGTGCTAAGGAGAACTATAGGAAGATCTAGGAAAGGGCCTAACATATTTATCTCCAGCCTACGAGAACTGCTACCCCATATCTCCAACAGTGGGGAGGGAGCATCACAGGGTGTGGCTAAATGGCTAACAGGGAGGGAGGGTGTCAACACTTCCTCTGCTGCAAGGGGAGAACCAGAGGATGATTAAATTGGGCCAGTAAGCAGCAAGTGTCAAGGTTGCCTCCACAAACTTTTCAAACATAGCTATATGACTACCTACATGGCTTCTAAATTGCCAAATCCCATATCCTGAATGACACAGGGAGCTTTGAGAGAAGAAATAGTTTTTGAGGGAGAAGGATTGCTAGGAAAACAGGCAGAGCTGGAAGAGCTACTACTTGGCAGATCATGTCCTAGTATGTGAAGAATATTTTTTTTTTTTTTGGCAGATCATGTCCTAGTATATGAAGAATATTTTTTTTTTTAGCAGATCATGTCCTAGTATGTGAAGAATATTTTTTCTGTCTTCCTGTTCTTATCTTTCTCTCTCTCATATTTTAAATAAACATTCATTATGTCATCTCTGGATGACATCCTAAATAATGACAAATAGCCAAACCCAAAAGCCAGAAAATTATCTAATCTGCTACAAAAATTTAACAGCACTCAATGCATCCTCACGAGCCCATAACAGAGAAAAAACTTAATGGAAAATAATAGACACAAATCACCCAACAGATGGTTTAAACTCAATTATTCTATTCATTTCAAAAATTTTAACTAGGACTACAAGAGTTATACCAATACTCACTTACGTTAGTATGAGCTCTACCCTAGACCCCTTTCCAAAATAAGTTTCAGACTGAAAATTCAGGTCATACAAAGATTCAAGACACTTAGAAAAAATCTATGGAAGCAATAGCAGTATTTTGCTAAAATACTAATGTTAAGAAATACTACTAAACAAACTCATAATTAAGTATACCTTAGTTTAAACAGATCACTAAGCTGACTAACAGCTCTCCTAGGGCTGGCCCGAAGGATTAGGTTTATTTTATGTGGCTAAGAACCAACTGGTTACCTAGAAATGGGACCTACAGCTTATTGTGGTATCTGAACCACATTATAACAAGAAATGAACTTTTATCACCAGAAATAAATTTCTCTAATTCTTCATTGGCCGGTCAGAGAATCAAACGCAGGCCAGCAGAGTGCTATCTGAGAATGATACCAACCCGTCCAATGAGGAACATAATAAAATCCAGCAGAATAAAGAATTCAAAAGAAACGAAAGAACCAGAACCAACAAGCAGGCAGAGGAAAGAGCAGAAAACAACGCAAAAGAGATAATGCCCACAAAAAAGAGCTTCTCCCTAGTTAATCATTTCTCTTAGGGCAATGCCCACAACAATGAGCTTCTCTCTAGTTAATCATTTCTCTTTGGGGCCACTTAGTATTCTGAACTTGGTTTTACTGGCAGAGACCATAAAAATATTCATAAAGTAATTGATTGCACTTCCTGTTAACATATTATACAGTGATACAATTTGAACAGGTGAAATTTAATGTTTCAAAACTTCTTTTATATATTTTGCAATTCTGTATATAGTGTGTAGTGTGTAATACTGTATTAAATTTACCTTTCAAATAAATAAAACAAACAAACATCCAGTTTCTATAAACGAGAATATTATACTTACTACTTATGTGATATCCAAGTCTTTTATCATGCATGGAATACCCAGGTTTTTTACCATAATATTGTAATGGGGATTTTCTCTCCTTTTCTTTCCACAGCTGTAAAGAACATCAAAATCTAAATGCTTTCTTTGCCATAGTCATTGGCCTCAGCAATGTGGCTGTATCACGTCTAACTCAAACGTGGGAGCGCCTTTCCTCCAGGTGGGTGGTATAACAAAGTTATCACATACTATATATAAAATATGTATTCAGTGACTCTTAATAACTTTCTGCATAAATGCAAGTACTTACCAGATTAATACAGAATATAGACTTATACTGTAATTTTATTATGTGTGTGTTGCACAGCCACTCCTCTTGAAATCGTGTGCCTTACAAGAATTATCAAAAAACCTGGAAAAGACATTGTCACATAAGAAAACTGTACAGTGCATTGTTTGTTTATGAAAGCATTAAACAGTACTTCAGCTTCTCAACTTATTATATAGTTAGACTATGCATACTTATAGTGCCATGTAAAAAAAAGTACGTACATTTCCAAAAATTCATGAAAACTCACGTCCCTTACTAATAAAACCATATGAACTGGTTCTGGAGTTTGACCATTTCTTCAATCGTTTCTTCCTAACAGAAACAAAACTGGGGTGAAATATAGCTTTTTGATAAGTTTAATTCTAATTTTTCCAATAGTTTAAACCAGGAATATTTATATTCTAATTTTTCCAGTAGTATAAATAAGAAGGAATATTTATATATAAATATTTACTGTACAGTCATTCCTGTATAATGAATGTTCTTCAGGTTGGATTTTATAAATCAGATTTTGTAAGTCCAGGTGCAAATGTCAAGTTTCTTTATCCTCACTACCAATATTTTGTTTGTCAATATTGCCAGAGCATTAGAAGGTAAACACTGTACCCTGATTGAACAATTTAGTTATTCCTAAATGATGTAATCTGATTATAAAATAAAATTTCTTTTCTCAAATGATATTTTCTACAAAAGTAATTACCAAGATTATTCAGTTCTTTTATATGGTGAGTTAATTTCATTCCTAAAAGGAATAATCTACTTAAGCGATTTTACATTTTTTAAATATTTTCTACAAATAAAGGAAACTGTATCCACATAGGCCTTTCACTATGCTAAAACAGAAGGGTTATTTACTGCACTTCAAAAGTTTCCTTTCTCAGGATTTACCCTTTTTGTATTTTAGGTTTCGCAAGATGTACACAGAATTTGAGATGTTAATTGACCCCTCAAGAAATCATCGAGCTTACAGAATCTATTACGCAAAATTACAACCACCAATCCTCCCATTTACACCACTCTTGATGAAGGGTAAGTATCATCGTTCCCTTTATAACCTTATTACAGTACTGTTTAGTGTTTGTTGAGATTTTGGCTTTTACAGTTTTAGCATATTACAAAAAATTTAAGAATTTTAAATAACTAGTTAAAGTTCGTAAACTGCTATGACTGATATTTCATTTCATCTGGAACCACTAACTTAATAGAAATGTACAAGAGAAAAAAGTAGACAGTGCTATATTAAGATTTACTCTCTACATTTTTTTCTTCTCAGACATGACCTTTACACATGAAGGCAATAAAACCAAACTGGATGGCTTGGTAAACTTTGAGAAGATGCACATGCTTGCTGAAACCCTCAGAACCATCCGTTATTGTCGCTCCCGTCCACTAGGTTGGTTTGTTTTTGTGAAATTATTATTTCTATTAGACTTTTTGAGTCACCATTGCTGCAATATTATCGTGAGATATTTACCAATGGTCAGCAAAATTTGTTTTGTACAATATTGCGTCTTAGTAAGACCTCACGTTTAATTATATTTCATTTTACAGCTCTAGAGTTGCCACTGGTGCCTAAAAATGAGAATGAAATTAGAGTCTACGTGAGGAATCTACAGGTTATTGACAACCAACGACGTCTTTTGGCCCTATCTCAGCGACATGAACCAAAGCGTCCATGAGTAAGGCGAAGGAAGACGGAGGGTTTCATTGGCTGATTGAAAACAAGAGAACACTGCCCTTCTTATTTTAATTTGATAAGATTGAAAAAAGCAAGGCCTCTTAGATCTCGTCAACCTTAAGACAGCTTTGGACCATGTCAAGAGACCCTTGCAAGAGCAGCTTGAACAGCTCATCTAATTAACTGTTGAAAAACTCAGCCATGAAGTTCCAATCATCAACACCCATCCGTCTTACTAGGACCTCCAAGCTGAAGGTCAAAATTTGGGACACTGTAATTTCGTTACAATACTTGTACTGTAAAACAAAATCAAAATCCCAAGACCTTTATCTTACATCATGAAAAATGCTTAGAAATAGTATATGCTGAAGATATTGTAAAATTTTATAGGACTGGTTTATGAAAAGACTTGACAACACTTGAATCCTATCACAGATGATATTACACCAGTCTGTTGTTATACTTTAACATTCATTTTCTTCAAACACCATAGATCAAGGGGAACATGAAGTTGAAAAGTAGAGAGAGAAAGGAGTTAAGATATAACATATTTGAAGTGACAGTGCAAAAAGAAAAACAAACAAGTCATATTAATTAGAGCCACAAAAAATGAATCACAGAATACATTACTAATTATAGTACCTCAAGTTATCAATCAGTTACTATACAATAAGAGACAGTTTCTCATGCTGTTGAGAACAGAAGAAATAATACTGAATATTAATCAGTCTCTCTTAAGTACGATTCAAGTCTTAGGTCATTTTTACTCAAAATTATTATTTAGTTTTGAAACAATTTTTTATGCTGAACAAAATTAAAGTTAATTTCATAATTTATCAGGAATTTGGGTTGCCAACATAAATAACCTCTGGATTAAATGAATATAAAAGTAAATAGATAAAAAAATTCATTAACAAAAGAAATTATAATTTTCCTTACAAGTATCAGAATCTTAATGAACATCAACGTGTAAACACTCAACTAAGACTACAAGAACACTGCAGAAGAAAATTTGGTTGAATCAAATAATCTGACAATTTCTTCTAATTTCAGTGTAATCATACAGAATTTTTTCATATATTTTAAATATTTAACATACGAGTACTGGTTAATAACATACCAGTTATTGTTTTACATATTTTATAAATGTTCATGTCACCAGTATATAAGGTGAAAAGGACATAACTTGCCAAAAGTCTTTGTAAGGATATAACGTTCAGTATCTCAGTAGTGTTTGTGTATGCTTAAAAGAACACATGCAAACAGACAATTAGTCTGTAAAATTTGCACTTGAATCATAAATTGTATATACCATTACTCTGTATTAGACGTTATTTAATATTCAAATCTATAAGATGTATAGATGCTAGGTAAATAAATATATATACAGTAGATACATTCTACATATGTCTGTGATTGAAATGTATATGTATATTGTATGTATTTTTCTATTCAACCAGGACACAAAATTAATGCATATCAATTTCCTACACATTTTTATCACTATAGTATTTTGTACATAATGATTTTGTAGAGTAATATAGCGACTGACAAAATATGGCAAGTGGAAATTTTCCCATATGACTAGCAAAGGAATGAATGATTACTATTGCTAATTACCATTATCCAATCCACTACTATACTACCTTGAAGTATGACTAAAAAACACAATTAAATTCGTCCACCCAATTTATGTTACCAGTTCGTTCTATTTTTCTTACCTAGTCTAGTGAGGTGAATTGTACTTCTACTAAAAATGTTAGATTTCTATACTGTACACTACAGTATGCAGTATATTCTACTATGTAACTATTGTACTTTTATATAAATGAAAGTTCATAAAACCATCCCTATATTCAGACGCTGTCTTCAGATATTGTCATTAGGAAGTGGATAGGAAAATTAAAAAATACTTAGAAAACCTCAAGATAAAGATGAAAATATCTGAGTAATTAAGAATGAGTAAAAGCAAAAGGGAAGCTAAGAAACTTTAGTTTAACAAAAAATAAAAATTAAATCTACCTGTAGTTTATAAGAATCCTTAGAGGCAAAACCAGAAAAGTATTCCGAGACAAGACAGTTGTAGAAAAGAAAAGTTCAGTGGGCTGAATCAATTGGTGTTAGTGTTTAGAAAGAATTCAAATATTTAAACTAATGGGGGGATGTTGTCAAATTCTTTTACAACACAAGGTAATGCAGTGTGTCATTATACAAGATGATAAGAGTTCAATTATATTCTTTGTTTTCATAGCTACCTGGCTGATCAGAATGAAAACATTTAGACAGAAATCTATGTTAAACTATGACTTAGTGTAGTACTCTGAATCAGTTTTTACTTCCTCTCACAGCCATGTAAGATTAGTGTTAACCTAGCTTATCTTCAACAGAGCCTCTGTATTTACAAAACCTTGGCTCTAAAAGGGTAGTATTACTATAGAGTCCAAGCACAACTGTGCTTCTTCATACAAGTAAGGCCAACTTGTTCATCGTAACAGGACTATAGAAAAATAACCACTGTATTATGATGTTGAATGCTTCAGTCTAGGAAAAAGTAACAAAGCACAAAGAAAACAAATGGAAAATAGCTGAAACTTGCTTGTTATTATTAAAATTGAAGAATGTGCATATTATGACAAATAACTCCCAATTTACACAGGTGATACGTTCCTGAAGACGTGTAAACAGATCATAATTTCCCCACAAGAACCAATGATAATAAGGGGGGTTAAGGTCCCAAGACAGTGGGAAACTCTACCCCTTTTTATAGGGTTCTGATAAATATTTTGTGAACATGAGTACAGTAATACAGAACATTTAAACAAGTTTCCACAGCCCATCATTATCACTAAGTTCATTCCCTTTTGCTTTCTTTCCAATTTGTGCTTCTGGCTCAGGCGACAACTCTACATTTCCCCATGTGTATGAAACAAAGATATAATATGGGAATTGTGTTCTGGGGCATTGGAGTCTACTTTTTATTGGATACTAAAAAGAAGTAGCATAGGAAATTTCACTGATGCTGCTGCCTCTTACATGTGTTAATGTGAGGAATTCATGTAAATAGATAATTATCTCCTCTCATCATAGCCTGGTTTACATGAATTTGGAACCGATGTAAATGGAGAGTTATCTGTATTTCTCAAGATGCAACCGAGATGCCAACTAAACTGATGTGGACTCACTTTAATTTAGCAAGAAAACACTGAGATTGTGGTTAAAATTTATGGTAAGGATGGAATTTCTGATTAAAATTAAAATAAACTTCCATATTCACATACTGTTTTAGGAGAAAGCTAAAAACTAAATGTTGCAATAGCTGTACTTGGAAAAATAATTAGAAACAAAATGGCAAGTCACAAAAGTGGAAAAGAATAAGATTAGGGACTTGTTTTGAACTATGTTCACTCTTCTCTTGCTATTTAATTATGATTCCCAAGCTCTTTGTTAAGCTTTTCTATCACTGTACTCAAATTCTGCCTTTTTGAATACCAAGGTTTTAGTATCCCAAAACAGTACTGAATCAGTACGGAAAATTATTTTTATAAATAATACTGACACTGCACATTACAGTATATGAGGCCAAAGGGACAGCTCTGACCCAAAGGTAATTCTTTTCACTAGTCAAGAAACTTACTGTGTCGCAACTACAACAGGCTAAAAAACGCATTACATACATACTGCATTATGGAGAATACACTACATGTGATTTTTCTGCATTTACTCTTCACCTTGCATGGTTTTTCATGCTTATGCCTACTCCCTCCATGGAACTGGTTTTACATATCTATAAAGAATTTTTTTCATGACCTTATATAGTATATGCATTAATATTAATCTCTAGGGTATAAATCATTTATACATCATAATTAGGTTTGTATGGTTAATTATTAAGGAGGCGATATATTTTATATATGGTGGTACTCCTGCCGCTTCTAAACAGACTCGTAAATTTGCTTCTGTTGAAACACACAAAGGTAAATTATTCAAGCCTGATAAAGTTCACTTAATAAACTAGAAAAAAAATTAATGTATCTTCCTGGTGAAGTAGACTTCAATTTACTGCTGCTGAAAGGATAAAACTCTAGAAAGGGCAGATGTACTTGAATTCCTACAGTACAATGCTAGGAGTTATTCAGATATTTACAAGTACAGTACTAATTGCAATACATATATGACTTTCATAAAAGGCAATGCTCGAGAAATAAGTATGTACGTACTTGAGAACCCTATGACTTGAAAGCAAAAAATTCAAACCATAAGTTTCAGGGGCTTCTGAAGTGGTTTGAATGAGCAATAAAAGCACAAAGTGTATTTAGAAATGAGAGCAATAGAAAATGTAGTTGTTTTTATGAGTACATTACCTCATAATTTATTCATACACACTTTTTTTTTTATTTCTGAAAAAGAGAATACTGTAAATAGCTTACTGTATGCAACCAGCTAAATATACAAGCACAGTTTTAAATAGCTAATGGGTACATCTGTAAATACAGTTTGGTATATGTAAGGATATTTTACCTATAAAATGTATGCCATCAGACATTTAATTACATTGTATTAGAATGTTTTAAATATTCCTCTTTTGTAAATAATTTAGTTTCTGCTAATTCTCATTTTTTTTTCTACACAATTGTTTTTTGGTCATATTCATTACACTCATTTTAAGAGCTACAGTATGGTAAAATGCTGCTATTCTGTACAGATAATACCATAACATCATTGTTATTTGTAAATATGTGTTAGTGAGAGATGTCTTATATTCTATTTTGTTCATACCTTTCACGTTTTGTAAATAAGTTTGAAGAATGGATTGTGGATTTGTACAGTTGTCATACGTGGAAAATTCATTGTACTATTATGTTATAGAGATGAGATGCTTTATACTGTTTAATAAGTGAATATATAAAAATAGTTTGTATGCTAAGTGATGATATTTTCTGTAAAGATATTTACTTACTTCTATTTTCTATGTAAAGTGCACCTCTTAAAGTTAGCATGAGTTATGTGAGGGCAAATAATTGAGTAAGGGTTAGCTTTAGTTCACCCAAAAAATTTACAAGACTGTTCCAACTCCAAGTCAAGAATGTTTAATCATAAATCCAGTATGAAAGAGAATTAAGTTATTACTTGGAAGAAAACTTCGAGGATGAGCTACCAGAAAAAAAAAATACTGTATCTCTTAGCTTAAAAGACTGCTGTCCTTTTCAAATAAAAAGTTGATTAATAAGTAGCAACAATGCAAAACAACACTGTTGTCAGAACCATCAAGTATGAACCTGAGAATCATATACTAAATGAAAAAGGAACAGTTTTTATTTTAATTATGATCCATGAAGTTTCTGGACAGAACATACTTTTGTTTCTGGAAAAACTCTTAAGCACTTAGTTATGAATGAAAAACTAGAGTTTATTTTCTCATAAAGTTCATTTAATGAAACAATAAGAGGCACTGTGATATATTTACACTGCTTCCTGATACTTTAAACTTTCTAAATAGAAACTAATTTTCTGAAAATAAGAGGCACTATGTAAACACACAAGAATGTCTTGCAATAAATAGTCATCTTCCAAAGGTATAACTCTGTGTATATTCAATATCTGTATATATTTTCTGAAAATATAAAAAGCATTATTCATAAAAATACAGCATTGCTCATTTTAAGTACCAACAAAACTGAAATTTTTCAAAGTATTAAAATGTCAAATACAGGGATGACTGATTCAGCAACCTGGTTTTACAACATAGGCCACTGAGAGGTTTGTCATGGTCACAGATACTTTGGCAATGTTATATCACCTTTCCAGAAACTTATTTATATATGCTTCTGGATTATAGCACTTTCTCTGATTGAAATATCGCAATACATGACAAACATCCATGAACATGCACATTATGTTTCAGGAACTTAATGAAAATGTGTTAAAAAGTAATTTGGTGGTAACTGCTATAATTGACACACATTCAAAATAACAAATACAAGGAGACAACAGTTTCAGTAAATAATACAAATGCAGCTCTTTACTTACAATTATCAAAAGAAGTATTTTATAAGGTTTTTAAGCATTTTTAATGGGTATTCAAACAGTATTGTATCCTATATCCTCTTAGGTGATTTTGTAAAGGTTATTCAGTGAGCATAATTTTCTGTCAACTTCAGTCAAATTTTCCACAGAAAGATACATGCTGTTGCCCGTTTTATCATATATGTGACAGTTTTCTTGCTAAAAGTAGAATTCATCATTATTTTGCCTTTTGCAACTTCTCTGCTCAAAAATAACCAAGAATGGATCATATCACTCAAATGTCCAGATTCAAGACAATGTAAATAAGTGTCCCTCCTCATGTTGTAAATAACAGAAAATTTCAAGTGTTATATTCTTCTGTGAAATTTCTCTTTTTTCCTATGGAAATGCTTGTGTTCCAAAGCAAATTTTTGGGTTCTGTTCAGACTGTGTAAAGTTTTGGTTGTCTGTACCTATTCTTGCTGATGCTAATATAAAATATCAGGACACATTGTTTGGGAATATCTATAGGAACTGTGACAACAAAAGTCAACCTCTTGTGTTGCTTGAAAGATTTTCAGTTGACAAACGTACATCTTTTAACTGACTTTGTTATATGAATAGTATATTGAGACTTTGTATGAATAAAACAATTTTTTCTCATGTTTTTTGGATGCAAGCATTTCCAATGACTTTTACTTTGCCTTTTGATGTCAAGTCTTAAAGTGTTAAGGATATTCTAACTATTAAAAATAACTATTTTCTATTTCCCTTTTGCACTCATCGCAATAAATAAAGTGAAGATAAGCAGTCTTTCTTTTAGCCTCCAAGTATAGTGCTATGCCTTTACCTTCGTGCAAGCCTGTTATTTTAAAGGTACTTTTCTTAAGGGCTGACAATTCTTAATAAATCAGAACAAAAAATCTGGTTACAGACGGAAAATAATTACTAATGGTATACATAATCAATTTGGTGTTTCTCATGAATGATCAAAGTACAATGCTTAACTAATTGCAATGCCAAGCCATGGACTTGACAAGTGCTTTTATTAATCAGTTCTTGTACTGATTTACTAGATTCAAAGAATCTAGTTGACTATCATTCAATATTAGTTCATTTTCAGTGTTTCCTTACCTTTTTCCCTCAAGTTATTAGTCTAACATCAATAAAAATATAAAATACAGTACTGTATCCTAAAAGTATACTAATTATACATACAGTATATGCATTGAAAGACATAAGATTTACACCAATATGATTAACCACATAAAAAATTGCCAGATGACACTATAATTCTAGCTAGATAATAATCACTGACGAGAGGTAATGGGGCTATAAGGGGAATAATGTTTAGTTTCAACATTTATTATTATGATTGTTTTATTTTATTATTTTACTTTATTTTTATTATCTTATTATTTTATTTTATTACTATTATTTTATTAAATTATTATTATTATTATTATTATTATTATTATTACAGTACAGGTTGACCATCACTAATCCGGCATCATTGGGACCTAGAGGGTGCCGGATTAGCTATTTTGCCGGATTAGCCATTTATTAGGCTAGAATACACGAAACACAGTAGCTAAGCACCTCATCCTGTAAGCAACTCATCCTAGAATTAAAATATCCCATAAATCACTACAAGTTGTTAATAAAGAAAAGACAATTATCAAATATAGGTAGTGCTTGAGTTACGATAATTCGACTTACGATATTTCAAGTTTACGATGGGGTTAGCAATTACTACGGATACAAAAATATTTAGGACATTTTTAGATTTCGCGCAGGCGCAGGCAGCAAGAAAGGCCAACTTACAATAGACTAACTTCTTTTCCTCCATCTCTTTATTCCATCTGCTAGTTAAAAAAGTAAAAGAGAATGATAAAAGTATTGTTAGTAGCGTTATACTCTTGCGTAAATGCGTACAGACATAAACAACCGAACAGGAAACTGTTGTTTTGCTAATAATCATATCAGATAACAACTGTTGCGCTTGTATTTCAACCATCGTACGGTAATACACAATTACTGTAGTTATGTTACAAATGACGTCAAGTACTGTACAATAGGACTGATATATTTTTTACACTATACCCTTGTTCGCTTTGGAGAAAAGATCGGCAGGGAAATATACTGCTACAGTAACTTTAAGCTGCAAGTTGTAGCTGAAGCTGAGAAAACAATATTCAAGCTGCTAATGACTATAAATTATCGTGCATCGGCAACATGGATGAAACTCGACCATAAATAAAACTGGAGAGAATGTATTTTAATCAAAACTACTGGGCATGAAAGAATACAAATTACTACTGTTTTCACGCCGATAAAAGATAAATACGTAAAGCTCGTATTATGATGAAATCAAGAGAAAATAGCGAACGGAATCTTGATTTTTTTTACTAAAAAAAAACATGCCCCAAAACGGCCAGCCGCGATTCCCGCAAACGTCATATATTAACGAAAAAATAGCTAAATTAATTTCACAACGAGACCTATTCAAGTTATATTTCGACTTAAAAACACTTCGTATAACGAAAAATATCCTTGTCCCAAATAAATAAAGTATCCATATTCATTTACGCTAACTAGAAGCAAGAAAAGCGCTTTGAACTTGGTTAAATGTGGTGAAATACAGTACGTAAACACCGGGTTATCGATTCCGAAAACAAAACATTGATTGCAATTTATAATACAAAAGCAATATGAGAATATACGCAATTGGAAACAATGTAGTAAAGCATAAATTTTTAAAAGATCCATGAAAAAGATGCACATTCGTTATGTTGATGTTTGTATAATGCTGTTAATATGTGAATAGAGTACAGTATAATATAGGCTAGGCTACCAGTTTGTTGATGCAGCACACTGCGCCACCAAATCGAAGCGGCCGGCGAGCGAGTTAGCGCAGCGCCCCGTGAAATTTGAAAATTAGTGCGGAAACATTAGAAATTACTCTAGCCGAAATTAGTGCCGGATTACTGATTGTTCCGGACTACTGATTGCCGGATTAGTGATGGTTAACCTGTACTGTATTACTTCAAGTGCAGTCACGACCCTAGTTGGAGAAGCAGAATGCTAATATCCTACAGGACCAACAGGGGAAGTATCCAAGTACAGGAAACGAAAGAAATAAAGAATATACTGAAATGAGAAATAATACAATATAGATAAACCAAGTAATATAAATAACAGAGAAAGTTAAGATAAATAACACTGAAGAACAAACAGAAAAACGAAAAGTGAGTACTGTATTTTTATGCTAAAATTAATTTGGATACTTTTCTACTGTTAAAGCTGGCTAACATCTTTGCAGTGCAAGGTGCTATCAGTAATCAAAATATGCAAAACAACAATGCTTGGCCAACTTGGATGGACCGTCAATAATCACCCATTACCCACCAAGTGGTGTTGGAATGTTTACATTCTTGTCAGAGTTCCTCCTGACCACCCACTAAGATATGGGGGCAGGGGAGGGTGGGTGGGTTTCCCTTTGAAAGTGGATTTCCCTTTGAAAGTAGATAAGTCTCCAAAATGTTAATTTTATCATGAAAATTTTCACTACCTAGAATGTATCTTGCATAGTGTTAAAAGTCAGCCGACTGCCACATTGAATGAGGATTAGTGCAACCAGAGACAGCATCTGCTCAGTGGTGAACTAAAAGCTTTTTTAAAAAGGGGAAAGCTTCTAAACATTTTTACCTATTGTGTGATCCTTCCTGGCAATTATTGCCGCCGGATGGTGGATCCACAGTAGGATAAAAGGCCCTTGTAGTGAGAATGTTGGAGGATCCTTACAAGGAAAAAGACTCCATTTCACAAATTACTAACGACTCCTGTGTCAGAGTCAAAAGCTCACAGCCATCAGTCCAAAACTACAGTAACTACCACCTTCAAATACAAAGGTACACTCCCATACACTATTGTGTACCTGCTTGCTCCCTAACTCAACACCAGGATTTCCTAACAACTAACAATGAGAGAAAGGGACGTTACTCTCATATTTAGTTCAGGAGAAAATCTTTCCCGACGCAGTGATAGGACTTAAGGCTTTACAATTCTCACACAAACTTTCAATGTCTCGTAAATAATGCGAGACAAAAACAGTTATACCTCCACTGAGCAGCATCAACAACCTTCTCTAGCAAAAGGTTCTAGTAGAGAAAGGTTTTAAAGGAAATCAAAAGAAGTGCTTACAGCACACATGTCATAAGGCTTTATTTTCAAAAGTGGTAAAAGCTCACAATTCAATTTCATGCACTAACTTGATTAAACAATGCAGAAAAAGGACAAAAAATTCTTTGACATTGGAGTGTTTGGCGCCCCTTGCACCACAAAATAAATTCTTAACTCCTCATCTTGTGGTGGCTGTATATGGCCCATGCTCTTGCATGGAAAATTAGATAATCAATATTTTTAATTTCAATATCGAATGTTATAACTTTTTCTTAACAGCCATTTTTCTACTTTCTTGCAGGATTTAATGAGGGGGACTTTCTCACCGCAGGTCTGCTGTGGTGAGGAGGATCACCCAACATATTTGACTGCATTGTCTTGAAAGTGCATATAGTAAAAACTTTAGAAAGTGAGCAAGTACTGTAAATATCCAATATGAGATTGATAGAAAGTTGTCGGCATTCACGCTCAGGTCTACCGTATTCAGATAAAGCCTTGGCCCGTAGAACCCCCAAGACTGTTTGGCTGTGTATGAGAGGCTGCAGTGAACTGCATAAGCTGTTTGTTAGTAAACTTATGTGCAATTTGATATCTACAAAATATTTCTGATAAAGTTTTACTGGAAATGGACAAAACTGCTTTGTGAAGTGCACAAAGCTCCATGACTGACTGTTAAAAATCAAATTCAATGTTCTACAAACTGATGACTGCCATGCTCAGAAACTGATATCAACAGTTCCAAATTCTTGTGATAGAAACACACTGTGCATCCAGAATGGAAGCTGATTTGTGCCCAGTACAGTATATACAAAGAATATGAAGAAACTGAATACTGTACTAAACTATATACAAAAGAAATGAGTGTTGGAATTTCTCAAAGACCCTTTCTTTTCCTCAGTATGAAATCAGCTTGCAGTAGTCTACGCTGGATTAAGTATACCTTACATTGTATAACTTCAGATGACAACTTCTTTGATATCATCTGTACTTGTCAACATAAAAACATTCTATGTTTCAACTTCTCACCTTTGTATGTTATGAATTTCTACCTATGCTTCTTAACCCTTAAACGCCGACTGGACGTATCGTAAGTCAACTAAAATTGTCTGTCAGGTGACAAGTGGACATACCGTACGTCGACTACAAAAAATTTCAACCTTTGGTCAACTTTGACTCAACCGAAATGGTCGAAAAATGCAATTGTAAGCTAAAACTCTTACATTCTAGTAATATTCAATCATTTACCTTCATTTTGCAACAAATTGGAAGTCTCTAGCACAATATTTCGATTTATGGTGAATTTTTGAAATAAAAAATTTTCCTTCGTCCGCATGGTAACTCAGCCGAAAATTTCAGAAATTCTTCCATCAATTTGTCGTAATTTTTACAGAGTTTTATATTAGCCGTTACATAAAGTTTTCTATATGAAAATGTGCGCAATTTCATTTAAAATACAACAAAAACAACCCATGGTTGTAGCTTTTATCAGTTTGGAAATATTTTCATATAAATCACGATAAGTGCCAAAATTTCAACCTTCGGTCAACTTTAACTCTACCAAAATGATCGAAAAACGCAATTGTAAGCTAAAACTCTTACATTCTAGTAATATTCAATCATGTACCTTCATTTTGCAACAAATTGAAGTCTCTAGCACAATATTTTGATTTATGGTGAATTTTTGAAAAAACTTTTCCCTTACATTCGCGCGTGGTAACTCAGCTGAACATCTCGGAAATTCTTTCGTCACTTTGTTGTAATGTTTGCACCGTTTTATGTTAGTCGTTACATAAAGTTTTATATATGAAAATGTGCACAATTTCATGTAGAATACAACAGAAAATAATTCATGGTTATAGCTTTTATCAGTTTTGAAATATTTTCATATAAATCACGGTAAGTGCCAAAATTTCAACCTTCGGTCAACTTTAACTCGACCAAAATGGTCGAAAAACGCAATTGTAAACTAAAACACTTACATTCCAGTAATATTCAATCATTTACCTTCATTTTGCAACAAATTGGAAGTCTCTAGCACAATATTTCGATTTATGGTGAATTTTTGAAAAAAACTTTTTCCTTACGTCCGCTCGGTAACTCGGCCGAACATCTCAGAAATTCTTTCATCACTTTGTTGTAATGTTTGCACTGTTTTACATTAGTCGTTACATCATGGTTGTAGCTTTTATCAGTTTTGAAATATTTTCATATAAATCACAATAAATAGAAAAAATTCTACCTTCGGTCAACTTTAACTCGACCGAAATGGTCGAAAACTGCAATTGTAAGCTAAAACACTCACAGTCTAGTAATATTCAATCAATTACCTTCATTTTGCAACAAACGGGAAGTCTCCAGCACAATATTTCGATTTACGGTGAATTTTTGAAAAAACTTTACGTCCGCGCATTACAAATTCATGCATCATTTTGTGATAATATTTTCTGTGTTGCTTTGATCGTTTTACAATTTGTTATATACCAAAATCATCGCAATTCAGTGTACAATACAAAGAAAAAAAAATAACACGTTAGCTTTAACCGTTTTGCTCACAGTGCAATTTGTATACAATTATATATGAAATTTTTTTTCGCGTTGTCATATATTTCAATATTTATACTGTATATGATACTGATATTTTTTTTTATTTCTGATGGTTGCATACTAAACTTCAGGCAATGACAAAGCGTGCTGTGATTTTTTGAAAAAACTTTTTTTCTGCTTCGGCGCTAACTCCCGAATGCCGCCGGCAAACGACAGACACTTTTGTAAATAGAGGCTCGGCGTTTAAGGGTTAATCATTGCTTTTAGCTACTTTAATTCCTCACCCAAGAAAATTTCAGTCTGCTTCTCCCTTGAGTTTTCTATCTTCAAATGTGTATCTAATCAACATATCTATAACTCCTCTTCCAGTTCCTAAATGGTCATTTTGGCATCCTACCAGTATACCATCTGATAGTGGCACTTGGGTCAATGTATCTGGTAACCTTTCACAAAATACTTGCTTTTCTTCTCCTGGTACCCCTGTTTGAGGCAGGTACTAGATATCAAGAGCATCTTTCCTAAGAATATTTTAATCTTCAATACATATACAGTACTTAAATATATTCATTTTTCCTTGCATCCCTAACCAGTACACCTATACCATTCTATCTTGTCTAACCTTCATGTCACCAGAATTCATTTTTTTTTTTTTTGGCCTGACCCTGTATAGTATACTTCCTGTACATAAATCACCTTTCCTTAAATCAGCATCTTTACCACTTAAAAGTTTTCCAACCATTATTCCAAATTCAGCCATGTTTATTTTCAATGCGCTTCCTTCATTTCTAGTACCCCAAGAATGCTTTGTACCTACTGTTCACTAGGAAAAACTTAGGTCGGGAAAACCTGTCTCTCCCATAAAATAAAAGGTAACCCATGTTGGAATGTAGCAATACTTTCATTCAGGCAGGAACATTAACGCTAAAAACCCACCTACCCTTGCCCCTTGTTAAAGGGGACAAAGAGAACACATTACCAGACCCAAGTTGTTGGAAATGTGGTTTGTTGTGTAGCTCACCCGAATCCATCAGACCCCCCCCAAAAAAAAAATGGTTAGGAGGGACACAAAAGCAGTCAGAGAAGAGCTGCAATCCAATGCATCTTTCCACCAACCTAAGCCAAATCATGATCGATAGGCAGAATACATACTTGAACTGTCAGCTCTTGGAAAAGCTACAATAAAGGCCATGGACCAAAGAACAAAAGCTAAAGGCCTATAGCTGTCTTTTGTAAAATAAGTTAGAGAATTTGATGGTCCGGCTCCTTCCTCAAACCTAGCCAAAGTTCCACCTGAATGGGTAGTTGCAACTCTGAAACCTACGAACTATAACCTACAAACTATAATTTGAGTGGGGTACGAAATGAGGTAAGGAGGTCTACAGCTTACTGTACTAATTTATTCACAAAACTTTCACACAGGTCAATAGCTCATGCAAGCTGCAAAGTAGTCCCGACCTCTTGACAGGAGGAGGAAGGGATTAAATTCAGGCATCTGTGTTTCTTCAGAAATAGATTTACATATGGGTATATACAAGACACCTGGTTGACCATTAAAATACATTACAGGCAGTCCCTGGTCATCGGCAGGCTTGGTTATCAGCGATCTGGTTTTTCGGGGCTTGTCTAGTGACAAAATTTTTGCCGCTGATATGTGCCGATTTCTGCTTATTGGCGCTGATAATCACATACTGTATTGGCGTCGAAAAAAAAAGAAGAAAAAAATTAGTTCGGTTATCAGTGATTTTCACTTACTGTCATGCCGTCGGAATGGAACCCCCACCAACAACCAGGGACTGCCTACTGGAAAGCTGGCGTACTAGCATACAAAATGATACAAATACATGAAAGGTGACAATATGGCGATTGAGATTCTTGCATAAAAGACTCCCACCCTGGCATCTGGTGGTGAATGCTGTTTTTAATGATCGGTGCATCCTCCCAATGATCCATTGGCTTCGGGGTTGTAGGCCATTGTACATGTTATTTTTGTCCCCAGACTGTGGGCGAGGGCATTCCACAGGGCAGATGTGAAGTTGGCGGCCTTATCACTGGTGATGATCTGGGGGGACTACATGCCTAATGACCCAGTCAACGAGGGATGTGATGCAGCTCTCCGCCATCTGCTGTCAGATGGGTATTGCTTCCGGCCACCTGATGTTCCTGTCTATTATGGTAAACAGGTATTTGTACCCCTCTGAGGGAGGGGTAGGGGTCCCACTATGTCGATGTGTATGTGGGTGAGTCGGCGGCTCATTGTTTTGAACTTTTCTATCCAGCTTTCAATGTGTCTCATGACTTTTGACGTCTGGCATGGGATGCACCCTCTTGTCCATGTCTTCACTTCTCTTCTCATCCCAACCACGTACCGCTCTGCTATAATTCGGGTGGCTGATCAGGCCGATGGGTGGGATAGATTGCGGGCAAGAGCGAAGGCTCTCCTTCTTAGTCCCTCTGGCAAGTATGGGCGAGGGCATCTGGTACTCATCTCAAAGGTGATGGTCGTCATTCCACTGTTGATTAATAGGTTGCTTCATGTGAGGGTGGGGTTGATCCGCTGTAGTCGCTGCAGGCCCTTGTTGTTGTTCTGCTCTGCACCTCCGCTATCTCGGGATAGGCTATCCCGAGTTGGATGGTGTTAGCACAGTTTCTTGATAGGGTGTCTGCCACAGTGTTCATTGAACCCTAAAGTATTTTATGGTGCAGGAGTGCTCAGCTATCGCTGACAGGTGCTATTGTTGTCACGTTGACCATGCATCTGCACCATGAACTGCAGTCCCTCAAGCATGTGGTGGAAGTGATGGATGGTGGAAGTGATGGACTGCTTTGTAGACTGCAAGGAGCTCCCTGTCGAATGTTGAATACTTCTGCTCTGCTTTGGTTAGTTTTTTGCTTTAGAAGGCCCAGCGGTCGATGACCATCATCAGTGTCCTACTCGATTACGGCGCCCATCACCATACTGCTTACATTAGTTGTCAGGGTGAGGGACCTATGAGGTAAAGGAAATATTAGTGTTGTTGCAGAGGTTATTGCTGTTTTTGCTAAAATAAATGCTTTGTCTTGACTTTCTCCCCGACTTAATTTCTTTTTATTTCCATTTAGGCATTTATATAAAGGGCTCAAAATTTTTGCAATATTTGGTATGAAGCAGTGGTAATAATTTATTAAACCTGAAAATTCTTGCACTGGTACCCCAGAAACTCCACAGTTTTCTTTCCCCATTCTCACTTGTCATCCCGCAACATCAGTCAGTTTCTTTTCAGTCTTTGTAGCACTATTTTCACATCTTTGAGGTGTTGTTTTAAATTTGGGCTGAAAATCAGTACATTGTCGACATATACCACGCAGAACGGAAGGTCCCAGAACAGATCGTCCATCAATCTTTGGAATGTTGCCCCTGAGTTACGGAGGTCGAAACAGCTGTACTGTACTGTAGTTGTGTAGGTGCCGAATGGGGCGATGATTGCGGTCTTCTCGATATCTTCTTTTGCTACCAGGACTTGGAAATAACCTTTTAGCAGATCTATTTTTGTGAATATTCTTGCTCCATTCATTTGACTTGTTATTTCTGCTATATCTGGTACAGGGTATCTGTCCAGTTTTGTTTTCACATTTAGCCATCAGTAATCACCGCAGGGGCGCCATGTTCCGTCTGACTTCAGTACCATATGTAGGGGTGACGCCCATGGGCTGGGGGCTTTCTGGCATATTCACGCTTCTTCCATCTCTTTGAATACCTTCTTCGCATAGGTGAGTTTCTCTGAAGCCAGCCATCTGAATCGCGAGTGGATCAGAGGTCTTTTGGTCTCTATGTGGGGCTGAATGGTGTGTTTTGCTGGTTTTGTTAGGTCATGCTTCAGGTCGTCTTTGAATAAGTCTTCGTATTCTTCTATTAATTCTCTCATTTCTTTCGGTGGGATGTCGGGGGCGATGAGGCATATTTTTTCATCTCTTTGACTCATTGATGCTTTTGTTGTACATCTGCTCAGCTTTTGGGATGGTGATTTCTATGCTATTCTTGGGATCAGCTGTTTAGCGTCTGTGTTGCCTAGTAGGTTGTGCACTGTTAGGAAATCTGCTCCTAACAACACCATCATCACAGTTGCTGTGATGAACGGCCATTCGTATTCTTTCCCACCAAAAGCAATTTTCATCTCCCATCTTCCGTTCATTATCAGTGGTGCTCCGCTGGCCGTTGATACATGGAGGTTGGTGGGTGGAGTGGGGTCGAGTCTTTTGTTCGGACTGGCTGGGATGAATGATCTGCATGCTCCGGTGTCCACTAAGAACTCCATGTCAGATCTTTCATCTTTTAGGTGAAAGCATGTTTGTCCTTTGTACCTGGAAGAAAGACAGCGGTGAGTTGACGCGATTTCTCTTATGAAACAAGCTGTCTGCTCGCCACTGACGATGAATGGGTTGCGTCTGCGACCCTACTGCGTGTTTTTTTAAAATAGGCAGCCTGTTGCATTTTCTAGCCTTGTTTCCAAACCTCCAGTGGATAAAGCATATGCCTTCTGGAGGTTGTTTCTTCTGCTTTGGCTTCCCTTTGTAGTCTCATCTGAGGAAGTGTGTTTTGTATATAGGGGCAGCTGGCTCATCTGGGTAGCTGCCTGATTCTGTGTCTGAATTCTGCTCAGTCCAACATGGTGCCACTACTGCTGCTGCTGGCTGTGAGGGGCTGCTGCTTTTGGGCCGAATGAACCTTATCAACCATTACCAGGAACTCTTCAAGGGCATGGTGGAGGCTTTGGGCATGGCTGCTACTGTCTGGTGGGGTAGTTTTGCGAGAAGTACCTCCATCATGAGTAGGGTTTCCTTCCCAGGATCCCGGGAAAAGCCCTCTTTTTCAGGTTTTTTTTTTTTTTTTGTACTGGGGTTTTTCATAAAATCTCAAATTTCCCAGGAATTTTGTTAAAATTTAAAATTTTCAAAAAATATGACCATTGACAAAAGAACTATGCCTTCATGATAGCAAAAAGTTTATACAGTAAACCCCCCGTATTCACGTTCTCATGGTTCGCGGACTCACGCATTCTCGGGTTCCTCTGTGGAACATATCTAGCCATCATTCGCGGAAAATTCGCCCATTCACGGTATTTTTCACTGAGAAATTTTCACTAATTACTGTATTTTCATATAATTTTCATGAATAAATGCACTTTTTGTGATAAAACTATTAAAATACTCCGGTATAAGCAATTTTACAGGGTTTTTCTTGGTTTAAGCTATCAAAATGGGCAGTTCTATGTGTATTTAGAGGGGTTTTAAGCATTCGCGGATCTGACCTATTCGCGGGGGGGGGGACGCATCCCCCACGAATACGGGGGGTTCACTGTAGTTTCTCAAAACATCTGAATAATTGGTCATTCAGAACGCTAAATAACTGGTCACTCAGAACGCACAAAGAATATTAAGTTGTTATATGAGGCCATCAGATCGGTGCCACTTAAGTCTGTCAAGACTGAAAGGGCTTTTTCTGCTGTACGTATTTTCATAACAAAACTTTGAACTCGATTAAGTGACAAAAGCATCACTGCAATATGTACGTTACATGGTTAATATATGTCTGCAGCACATAGTAATTAATAAATGAATATTTTGCCATGTCATTTCTTTAACAATACTCATGTGCCTTTATATTATACAGTATTCTGTATTAACTTGTTTTATTTTTCAACAAATCTCTTTAATGGAGCCTTGTAAAGTCCCCACTCAACGGGTTCTCTATGATGAACATCCCGTTTTCTGTGGTGCCTTCACAGGCAACCTAAGGTCGCACATACACAATCTTATCATTATTGTGAATTGTATATTTATTGCCTGTTCATTTGCCCTTGTACCACGTATATGTGTCAGAGTATTTTTATGTCCAACCAGCTATTGTTAATCATCATGTTTTCTGTATGTACCTTTCCTGTTTTGTGTAGATAAATAGTTTGACCTCAGGTCACTTGTAAATTTTTGTACTCGCAGTCTCTATGTATACGCAAACATCTGCACGCCGCTTTATAAGCAGGTTGCTTCATCAATAAACCAGCAGTACTTTTCTTCCTGCTCATTATTTCGCACCTCTCTCACACTGGTGACCCCCGGAGTGGTTCCCACAGCAATTAACAAGACCCAAATGGCGACTTAGCCTTGGCCCGATGAACCAACTCACGCCCCTAACAGACTAACTATGGCGCTCTAACAAAGCGTTCGGGCGTCATCGACCCTCATCGGCAAATCACTGGCGTCATTAGCGGACCCACACGGCACGCTCCCAAGCGTGTATTGTCGCGAGTGTTCCCTCACACTCCAAGTGAGAGAGCGGAATGAGCATGGACACAGACATCCCCACCCACATATAAATTACCACAAACTTCTCAGAGGAAGACGTCTCCCTCGCACAACCCCCTCCCGCGCGCTCCTGCACGTCAGTGCCGGCTCCCGGCACGATGCCCCTCCTGACGGACCAACCAAGGACGGCCCTCAGCATAAAGCTGCCGCCATTCACCCATCAGAACCCAGCGTCCTGGCTCTACAGGGTCGAGGGACAATTCAGGATGGCAGGCCTGACCGATGAGGTGCTGAAGGCGGACATCGCCATCAACGCCCTACCGGAGGAGATATACAAGAAGGTCACCCCGTGGGTGACAACAACGACAAGCCCTGCCACTTTCCAGGAGTTAAGGGCCACTCTCGTCGAGACCTGCTCCCTGCCGGTCCCCGAGAGAGCCGCCGCCCCTCGACCTCGCCATCAACCCCTGGCAGGACACGAACCTCTTGGAGACATGGCATGCCCTCCAGGACCTCCTCTCCTCCTCCTCCTCCTCCCCGAGACTGACAGCAGTGGCAGGCACAAAGAGATTAGCCTGTCGAGGGAGATCCTCCTGCGGCAGGTACTCCAAGAGGTCCATGGGTAGATCACAGAATCATACACCCTGCCGGTCGAGGACCTAATCAAAGTGGCGCAGCAGCTGACAGACTCCAAGAGGGCAGTGAAGCAGGCGTCCAAGCCTGCACACCCCATCAACTGCCTCCAGCCAGAGGACCCCACCACAGAGGGCATCAATGCTGTCGACAGGAGGAGGCCACCCCACCAGCAGAAGAAGGAAAGGCCAGGGCCTTGCTATTACCACCGTAAGTTCGGTAAAGCTGCCCGAAATTGCGAAGCCCCCTGCCTTTTTTCCTCTCCAAAAAATGGGCAAAGCGGCGGCCACCCTCGCAGGCCGCCATGGCAGCAGCATCCGAAACACCCAGGGGCCCCGGACCAGTAGGCTTCTACGTCCGCGACACTGTCTCCGGCAGGATGATGCTGATTGACACTGGGGCAATGCGGTCAGTGTTCCCTCCTTCCAGAGAGGACCACAAATGTCCGCCGGACCCGGCTGCCTCCCTGACAGCTGCCAACGGGTCCCCCATCCTCTCCTATGGCACCAGGCTCCTGTCGTTCTCCATCCTTAGCCGGAAGTACGAGTGGAACTTCATCGTCGTGGACGTTAGGACCCCACTCCTGGGTGTTGACTTCCTCGCCCACTTAGGACTGGCAGTCGACGTCAGCCGCAAGCGCCTGCTGGACACCGAGTCCTGCCAGTCCCTGCCTTTGTCGCCGGGCCCCAGGGAGCCCACAATCTGTTCCGTCGCTCCCCACCAGTACGGCTCCCTCCAGAAGGAATTCCTGGAGGTGTTCAAAACCCGAGCTTCGTCAGGTGCCCGGGGTCCCTGCCAAACACGGGATATATCATCACATCAAGACAAGGGGCCCCCAACCCACGCAAAGTTCCGGAGGCTTCCCCCACAGCACCTTCAGGAGGCCAAGAAGGCCTTTGCCGAGATGGAATGGATGGGCATATGCAAGAAGGCTCCCAGCCCATGGGCCTCCCCACTTCACATGGTACAGAAAGCAGATGGCACCTGGAGACCCTGCGGCGACTACAGGCAGCTCAACCTCGCTACAAAACCCGACCACTACCCTCTATCAAACATGCAGGACCTAACTGCCTCCTTCCATGGGGCCAAAATATTCTCAAAGTTAGATCTCTTGAAATCATATTTTCAGGTACCAGTAGCTCCAGAGGACATCCCCAAAAACCATCGTCACGCCTTTCGGGTCCTATGTCTTTGCCTTCTCCACCTTTGGCCCGAGGAACGCAGGGGTGACCTTTCAGAGACTGATGGACAGCATCCTGGGGACCTGAACTTCTGCATCTGCTACATCAATGATATCCTAATTTTTTCCAGATCCCACAGGGAACACCTACGGCACATCCAGAAGGTCCTGGAGCGCCTGCAGGAGAGTGGCCTCGTCGTCAGGTTCGACAAGTGCACCTTCAGCATCGATAAGGTGGAATTCCTAGGCCACAAGGTATCCCCAGGAGGCGTCCGCCCAGTTTCATCTAAAGTCAAGGCCTGTCGTCAGGTTCCCCACCCCTACCTCCGTCCGGCCCGTACAAGAATTCCTCGGAATGGTCAACTACTATAGAAGATTCATCCCGGGGATCGCGCACACCATGGCCCCCGACGGAGATCCTCAAGAGCAAAGGGCCTTCTCCCTGATGAAAGGCTGCCGTCGCCAAGGCAACTGCTTTGGCCCACCAGGACCCCAGCGCTCCCCTCCAGCTGACAACGGATGCCAGCAACGTCGCCTGTGGGGCAGTCCTGGAGTAAGTCGTCAATGGAGCCCCTAAGCCCATTGCCTTCTTCAGCAGAAAACTCAGCCCCACCGAGTCCCACTACAGCACCTTCGACAGGGAACTCTTCGCGGTGCACCAGGCAGTACGCCACTTCAAATTCCTCCTGGAGGGTATGCCCTTCACAGTTTGGACAGACCACTAGCCGCTGGTCCATGCCTTCACAAAGCTGGGGGATGCATGGTCCTCCAGGCAGCAGCGGCACCTCGCGGAGTTCACCTGCACCATCAAGTACCTCCCCGGCAAGAAGAACCCAGTAGCTGACGCCCTCTCGAGGATCGAAATTGACGCAGTGCAGCTCAGGATCGACTACGAGGAACTCGCCCGTGAACAAGCCGCCGACCCAGAGACTCCAGCTTACCGCACCGCCATCACGTCGCCGAAGTGGATGGACGTGTCCCTCGGCCCTGGAGGGCCAACACTGCTGAATGACATAAGCACTGGCCACCCCCGCCCAATGGTGCCCTGCCTCCCGTTGTCGGCTGGTCTTCGACTTCATCCACTGACTGTCCCACCCCTCCAGCAGAACGACGACCAGGCAGCTGGCGGAGAAGTTCGTCTGGCACGGTATACAGAAGGACACGACGGCCTGGGCAAGGCAGTGCATATAGTGCCAGGCCAGCAAAGTAGGGTGGCACACCGAATCGAGGGTGGGCGACTTTCCCCAGCCGGAGAGACGTTTCAGGTACATCCACGTCAACAGCTCCACCAGGTGGCCCGAAGCTACGCCCATGGAAGAAGCCACCTCCAGTGCATGTGCAGAGGGCCTCCTCTCCAGCTGGATCAGCCGGTTCGGTGTCCAGGACCATATAACTACAGACAGGGGCCTCGCCTTCCTGTCCAAGCTGTGGACTGCCCTGGCACACCTGCTGGGGACCACTCGCCACAGCACCACCACCTACAACCCCACAGCCAATGGAGTGGTGGAAAGGTTCCACAGGTCCCTGAAGGCGTCCCTCATGGATCGTTGCACCTCCGAGAACTGGAAGTACCAGCTGCCCTGGGTCCTCCTCGGGCTGAGGACCGGCCCCCAGAGCCAACAGCGACCCGTCCGCAGCAGAAAAGGTCTTCAGGGAGACCCTCATAGTCCCTGGGGAACTCATCACAGAGAACCGGGACAACTTAACAATGCAAAGGCTCCACGACAGGGTTAGGAAGTTTGCCCCCTGCCGGCAGACATATACCAACAGGACATCCCCCTTCATGCCTCCTGGTCTGTCCTCCACCACCCACATCTTCATCAGGGACGATGCCGTACGTCCACCCTTAACCAGGTCCTACAGGGGGCCTTTCCTCGTACTTGAGAGAAACAAGAAGGCATTCCGGGTGGCCATCCACAGGAAGGAAGACTGGGTATCGATAGACTGACTCAACCCCGCATTCCTGGAGGAAGATGTCAGGGGCACTTCCCAAAGCCCCCCGCAGGAGGTGGCGCCCCCACAGCCCGCCCCGTCCACAAGAAAACCTCGTGGGTGCCCACGGAAGGTCCCGGGTCTGGGCAGAAGGGCAACCCAACACACCCATCCACAGGGCACCAAGGAGGACGAACAACCACCCCCCCTGGCATCGAGGCGGGGCCTCCTCCGCTGCCCCAGCAGATACCTGCTTTGATCAGACGTTACCTATGTCTGGGGGGGGGAGTATTGTAAAGTCCCTGCTCAACGGGTTCTCTATGATGAACATCCCGTTTTCTGCGGTGCCTTCACAGGCGACCTAAGGTCGCACATACACAATCTTATTATCATTATTGTGAATTGTATACAGTATTTATTACCTGTTCATTTGCCCTTGTACCACGAATATGTGTCAGAGTATTTTTATGTCCAATCAGCTATTGTTAATCATCATATTTTTTGTATGTACCTGTCCTGTTTTGTGTAGATAAATAGTTTGACCTCAGGTCAATTGTAAATTTTTGTACTCGCGGTCTCTGCGTACACGCAGACGTCTGCACGCCGCTTTATAAGTTGGTCGCTTTATCAATAAACCAGCAGTACTTGTCCTCCTGCTCATTATTTTGCACCTCTCTCACAGCCTCTCTATTATCCTTCATAATAGAAGCCTTTTCAGGATTATCTGATTTTTATTTTTCTTTATTGGAACAAATACTTTTATGCACATTCATCATTACCAAAAAAAATATACTTAAAACTTATGATAAAAACTCAATATTTTATCTTTTTCTATACAATCGTAACTCTTAACTGAAAATTGAAAATTGTTTCTGTATTGAATGTTGTATTAGAATTTTGGAAATAAAAGTTAAAAAAAATCACTTGGTTTATTTTGAAACTCAAAACTTGTATATTTAATTTTTATACCATCTGAATTACACTGATGCAGCTTTCAAAATAGTGTCACAAATGGAGACTGAGTATTTTCTGTATGGTATTCATTATCATTAGTTGTTGGGCAAAACTATTTAGTATTTCAAGAAATACATGCCTACTAAAAAATCCAAATCAGTTGTTCATATTTTGCTAAACACCAAATTTGCCAGTGTAACTCACTGAAAGCTAAATACCAGTAAAAATTAATGCGGTTTGTTTTATTATCCCTATTATTAAGATTTTATCTATTAATCCTTGCAACACAGATCTACTTTGAATGGTTATCAATGAAAATATATTAAAGAAAGATCATTTGAAAATGATCACAGGATTTCCCAGGAAACAGGGGAATCCTGTGATTATTTTCAAATTGTCCCGAAATCCCAGGATCCAAAATCGAGCTCAAACTGGAAACCCTACTCATGAGGTCCAAGGCTGACTCAGGTTGGTTGCCCTTGGCGGGCAGTGTGACAAGCTGCCACAGTTGCTTGTGCACTGTGTGATGGCCTCTCATCTCCTATCAGGGCGCCCCCTTGGCTGAAGAACATCTTGACTTTCTGGGCAGGCAGCGTGCTGAAGGATGACTTCAGCTGGCTCTTCAGTATATCGTAGGTGACAGGGGATTCCACATCCTCAAACCATCCTGCTATCTGCTCAAAGACATCGTCCAGCAGGGATTCAAGGACGGTATCTGCTTTCTGCATTGCTGAGGTGATTTTCTTTGTGTGAAAAATCATTTCCACCCTGAAGAACCATGCCTCTGGGTGGTGGGGTGTGAAGGGCGGTAGGCGCATGGAGGCGGCTGCGAGGTTTTGGCTGATGGTGTTGGGGTCGCTGCTGGTGGCTTGGTCAGGCATCTCTCTGGAGGTCACCAATGTGAGTGGTACAAAATGAGGTACAGAGGTCTACAGCTTACCAATTTATATACAAAACTTTCACACAGGTCAAAAGCTTGTGCAAGCCGCAAAATAGTCCCAACCTCATGACAGATCGAGGAAGGGATTAAATTCAAACATCTGTGTTTCCCCACAGATATAGATTTACATATGGATAGATACAAGACATCTGGTTGACAGTTATACATACATTACTAGAAACCTGGCATACCAGCACACAAAATGATACAAATACATGAAAGGTGGCAATACAGTGATTGAGGTACAGGCAGTCCCAGGTTAATGGCGGCCTCGGTTAATGGCAATCCGGTTTTACGGCACTTGTTTAGTCACGAAAATCGGCAATTTTCATCACCAAAAATCGCAGACTTCCGCTTATCATTGCCAATAATTGGGCATTGGCGCTGATAAATACCTAACAGATGTGCCAATAACCAAAAATCTGTGCTTTTCGGCGCCGATAAGCCCCAAAAATCGCAGAAAAACGCTGTTAGTGGTGATTTGCGGTTATCATCACACCCTCAGAACGGAACACCAGCCGATAACCGGGGACCGCCTGTATTTGCATAAAAGACGTGCGAGAGAATGTGTTTCTCTCGACTGCGTGGTTTTTCCTCCTGCATTACTCATCGTGGAAGAAAGCATTTTTTGATCGTAGGTCTACCATGTGGTCGCTACAATAAAACGAGTGGAAACCAGGTCCTTCCCTTCCTAAAGAGACCTGGGATCACTTGAGGATATGAGGTCAGAAAAGGAGGCACAAAACTCTCCTTCCAGTTGACTGGTGCTTTTGAGAAAACAAAAGGCACTTGGACTTGACAACAGGACCAGGTCAGTAGCAAGCATCTGACTGAAGTCAAACTTGAGTAGCCAAGGTGTAGTATCAGGGGATATCTTATGCCAAATTCAGTTATTACCAAGATAAGTTGTCTCCTCTTCTTCCAAAGTGCCAAGAAGAAATTTAATCAGAAGGGCAAGGGAGAGGAGCCACGTAAAATGACATTAGTTTTACTAGAAAAACAGCTACTTGACAAGAAGCTCAGTCACACAGTTTAACAAATCATTCTTTGCCTTTTAAAAAGGAATGAGGAAAACAAAGCTTTACCTTCCAAATGGACACCTGTTACCCATGGAAAAATCAATGAATACCATACTCCCCAAGTGTTACAAAGGGAGAGGGCAGAATGAAGATATCACTGAAGAAAAGGGTAAGCAAGTAAAAGCTTCTTTCAATAGGCAGTGGGAAATGATTATCAGTCAAATGGATGAAGCAGAGGTGAAGGTGGAGTGCACCTCTACCTTTGCTTCTTGAGTATCCTGTGAGAAAAGCTCTTTATATCAAAAGAACTGCTGGATAATGTCCAACTGTGAAGATACAGACTGGTGGTATCTCAAGGTGTCTGGCTGAAAGAGAAGTGGGCCACAAGAGGTAGAAAATAAAATTCAACATACAGTTGCAAATTTATATCAATCTTTAACAGCCACAAAAGATACCAAAAAGTTGCAAAATCACATAAAAAATATTAAAATACAGTAAAATACAGTATATGAAAAATATACATTAATATGTTTTACAGAATAAAAACCAATTAAAAGCTTAAAAATATTAAAAATACTGTCATAGTACATGAAGTCTGACTGTAATAATTCAAGCATTCAGCCATGTGGTGATGACGGTTCTTCTCAGTGCTTTTAAGTGCATGCTTGCAAACAGTGATATTCGCAGTCTTGTTTAAGTTGCATTTGTGCCTTTAATATTTGACCCATGGTGCTGAAAAAAGTTCTTAATGCTAGTGCTACTGACAATAAGCATCATGCTAAAACACTGGAAAATAATATGGCTATGATAAAATAAGAAAAGGAGTGTCCACCATAGCTTGTTCTCTCGGCTTGAATTAGACGACTGTATCAGTACAGTACTTGTTCATAGTAAGGCACAGATTTCAACTGTTAGTGATGATACTCCCTGGATAAAGAACAAAATCAGCAACAAGTAATGGGATATCACCTTTATCTTTTGATTGAAAGACAGACTTGTCAGCATCTTCTCATAAGTCAACTGTTTGTTCATTAGAAAGTGTTGTCTTTAAGGACTTCAAGAAGTTTCCCCAACAAGAAAGACAGAATTCAAGGTATGTGCAGGATGGTTTATGCTTTTCAAGCAGTTACACAATCTTGCTACATCAGAATCCAAAGTGAAAGTACACTGGCTTATAAGTTAGCCATATCTAAATTCCCTGCCATGTTGTTGAAGATTACTGAGAAGCAGCAATTTCTTCCTGAAAAGGTATTCAGTATGGATGAAACCAGTCTCTGCTGAAAGAAAATACCTGACCATTCATTTATATCCATTGGGGAGAAGGCAATGCCAGGCTTCAAGGTTGTAAAAGACCATTTGAACTTGTCTTGTGAGGCAACTGTGCAAGAGACAAAGTTAAAGTTGCTGATAGTGTGACGTAGAGAACCTTTGAGTGCTGAAGAACATCTGCAAGGCATCTCTCTCAGTTAAATGGATGTCAAATCACGAGGCTTGAGTAATCATCATTATTTTAAAGATCTGGTTCTTCAACCACAGTATCAGTAGTGGAGAAATATGAGGATGAGAACACACCTTTTAAGATAGTTCTAATTTTAAACAATGGTCCTTGTCACACAAAAAAATGACATTTTTATAATAAAATAAAGTTTTATATATACTTACCAACTACTGTATTTACATTGCTATTATTTCCACTCATGCAACAGCTTAAAAATTTAAAAGTCATGCCAGGTTTTCTATTGTTTTTGTGTTGGCGACAGGCCAGCCCACTATCAGGGAACGATAAGGAACAACCCCGCAAAAGAGGTCAATTCATGCCCTATATGTCCATGAGAGGGGAGGGAGGGCTCTGATCATGTAATTACTTGATATTAAGTATAAATAAAACTATTATTATAAAAATGTTATTTTTAAATAGGTAGCCTACCAAGTAATTACACTGCTGAATCCCACATTCACAGGTGGTGGGATACATGGACACATTCTACTCTAAAACATTCAGTATTGGTAATGAATTTTAAATAGAAAAATTTTGCTAACATTGGTACAACGCTTGTTATTTGCTTACCTGATCAGGGAGCTACTGCAGGTGATTACTGCCTCTGGTCGGTGCTCTCCTACTACACAGAGGCGTGGTGTACTAGCCATGGGGCGCCTCTACTTCAAGTGGGGCTTTGCAGCAAAGGAAGGAGTCCGATGGCTTGCAAAGATAAAAGACAGTTGCCCTTGCCCTGGGTGCAGTAACATAAAAAACAATGACCAGACAAAGCTGTCATCTACACTGAAAACTAAAATACCACCACCCATCCACTAAAAACTGGTGAGAACTCCAGGTATATCATACCCTCGGACTCCCCATAAACTTGACACCCACATCAAGGCAAAGAGGTTAAGGATAGGAAGGAATGCTTCCTATGCTTCCTCCCTTAACCCTTAAACGCCTACTGGACGTATCATACGTCGACTAAAATTGTCTGTTGGGTGCCAAGTGGATGTACTGTACGTCGACTACAAAAAATTTCAACCTTCGGTCAACTTTGACTCGACCGAAATGGTTGAAAAATGCAATTGTAAGCTAAAACTCTTACATTCTAGTAATATTCAATCATTTACCTTCATTTTGCAACAAATTGGAAGTCTCTAGTACAATATTTCGATTTATGGTGAATTTTTTAAAAACTTTTTTCCTTATGTCCCGGTAACTCGGCCAGAAATTCTTTCGTCATTTTGTCGTAATTTTTGCACCATTTTATATTAGTCGTTACATAAAGTTTTATATATGAAAATGTGCGCAATTTCATGTAAATACAACAGAAAATAACAACCCATGGTTGTAGTTTTATCAGTTTTGAAATATTTTCATATAAATCACGATAACTGCCAAATTTCAACCTTCAGTCAACTTTAACTCGACTGAAATGGTAAAAACGCAATTATAAGCTAAAACTCTTACATTCTAGTAATTTAATCAATCATGTCTCTAGCACCTTACGATTTTGATGAACAGAAACTCACGTTGTCGTAATGTCTCGTTACATAAAGTTTTATATATGCAATTTTTACAACAGAAAATTTATGGTTGCTTTTATCAGTTTTGAAAATTTTCTGAAAAAACTTTTCAACCTTTACAACTTTTCTCGACCAAAATGGTAAAAACGCAATTATAAGCTAAAACTCTTACATTCTAGTAAACATCTCATTTTGCAAAATTCAATATTTCGATTTATGGTGAATTTCTGAAAAAAAAAAACTTTTTTCACGTTGTCGAAATGTTTGTCGTAACCAGTTTTATATTAGTCGTTACATAAACTTTTATTTATGAAAATGTGCGCAATTTCATGTAGAATACAACAGAAAATAACTCATGGTTGTAGCTTTCATCAGTTTTGAAATATTTTCATATAAATTACGATAAATAGAAAAATTCGACCTTTGGTCAACTTTAACTCCACCGAAATGGTCGAAAACTGCAATTGTAAGCTAAAAAAACTTACAGTCTAGTAATATTCAATCAATTAGCTTCATTTTTTCAACAAATGGGAAGTCTCTAGCACAATATTTCGATTTATGGTGAATTTTTTGAAAAAAACATTTTTTACGTCCGCGTTACAGATTCATGCATCATATTGTGATAATATTTTCTCTGTGTTGCTTTGATCGTTTTACAATTTGTTATATACCAAAATCATCGCAATTTAGTGTACAATACAAAGAAAAAAAAATATTCCATTAGCTTTAACCGTTTTGCTCACAGCGCGATTTGTATAAAATTATATGAAAATTTTTTTTTTGCAGTCATATATTTCATTATTTATATATGATAATGATATTTTTTTCATTGCTGATGGTTGCATAATAAACTTCAGGCAATGGAAAAAAAAGGAGCCAAAAATGAACTGTTAATCTTAAAAACTAAGCGTGCTGCGATTTTTTGAAAAAAACTTTTTTTCCGCTTCGGCGCTAACTCACGAACGCCGCCGGCATACGGGAGACGTTTTTGTAAATAGAGGCTCGGCGTTTAAGGGTTAATACCATGCCAGACACCACTATTGGTCCCAGGGTACCACAATTATCATACCTCTTCAATGTCACAAGAATAATACAAAGCAAAAATAGACTCACACTTACAGTAAGTTGCCCATACGATCAAGGAGAGAGACATATTGTGTTTAAAAGCATACGAGGTGGCGACTGCCCTGACGTCATGTGCTTTGACCTTAACCCTTAAGGGACGGATTGAGCCTCAGTGTGAAGTAAAACAGGTTTGGGGAGGTGGACGGATTGAGCTTCAGTGTGAAGCAGAATTATGCACCACTGTTATGGTAATCATGATTCAAAACAAAGGTGCCAATACTTCTATATGCTATAAATTCACTAATGGCAACTTTTATACAGCCATGAGAGTTAGGCCAGTATCAGCAATGCTTGTGACTTCAAGAGGGAAAGTGCTGCATCTCTCTCTTTCACATGAGTCTCTTTGTAAATTTGCTTGTAAATATATGAAGGGGTTGCTGTTGTTTTTTGTTTCCGTCTTTTACGATAGTGTCGGTTGTAAATGTAATTTTAGAAAGAAAATTGCAAAGAAATATTAGAAAAAGCATGTAAAATAAAAAAAAAAGTTACTGACTCTTCCTTCTCGTAAATTTACGTGAATATTTTACAACAAATATGTCAAAAATTTGTTACTGCTTTTATTTCTTATCTGCTTTGATATTGTGTTAGCAGTAATAATTTTACAAAATACAATAAATTTATTCATTAGAAAAAAACATATAAGTTGGTAAAATTTACGATTGTCTTGTGAATGAGGCCCCACAAGGGCTTGTAAATAGTCATTTTCAACTTCTCGTGGAAGGTAGGGATAATTTTTTAGAAGTTTTTATTTATACAGTGTGCATGTAAGTGTCATTCTTTTTCCATTGATGTGATTTCTTTTTATTTTGCCAACCTCAGTTTCCCCGGTCTGGGACGGCAGGATGTCTTCTCGAATCCCAGCATGTGCCTCTGTAAGATCTTGAAGGAAGAACGACAATGAGTTGTTCTTAGACAGGGCGCGGGGGGGACTTTTGACTGAGCACCAAAGGTTACTGGACGGTCCTCTGACTTTAGCCGTCCTGTCCAAGTAGTATGTCAAAGCCCTGACTGGGCAGAGAAGTCTTTCTCCCTCTTCAGGAAAGAGGATATCCATACTAATCCCTGGTGGAAACTCCTGAAGAGCAGTTGTCTGAGTACAGGCAGTCCTCAGTTATCAGCGGGGTTCTATTCCAGGGTGGGATGATAACTGAAAATCGCTGCTAACCAAAAATCAGCAATTTTCGCACTTTTTTGGCGAATTTCGGGGCATATCAGCGCCAAAAAGCGCCGATTTTCGGTTACCAGCGTGTCTGTTAGGTATGTAATGGCACCAATACCCAATTATCAGCGCCGATACCCAATTATCAGCGCCGATAAGAGGAAATTGGCGATTTTTGGTGCCAAAAATTGCCGATTTTCGTCGCTAGACAAGCGCCATAAAACCAGATTGCCGTTAACCGGGGACTGCCTGTAAATGCAGACTTTAAGGGAGTAGCCTGGGGAAGTCCACTAGAAGACTCAGAAGATCTAGGAAGAAGTACTCCTTTCGTGGCCAGAATGGAGCAATCAGGGTCATTATCATACTGGAGTGTGAGCGAAACTTGTTTATGACTACCCTGACCATGCTGAATGGCGAGAAGGCATAAAGGTCCAGATCTGACCAATTCTGTAACATGGCATCTGTCACCTATGCCAGAGGGTCCGGGGTCGGAGAACAGAACAGAGGAAGATGGAGGTTCCTAAATGTGGTGAACAGATCCAGCAGCAGTCTGCCCCCACAGTTTCCAAAGGCTGTCACAGACCCACGAGTTTAGTGTCCACTCCGTAGGGAGGACTTGTTTCTGATGACTGAGCTCATCCACTAGGACGTTCATCTTCCCTGGGATGAAGTGAGCCACTAATCCTGTTCGATTCTGGTCTGCCCAGCGTAGGAGATCCCTCGTCACCTTACACAGGGAAAAGGAGTGGGTCCTGCCCTGTTTCTTGATGTAGGCGAGAGCCGTTGTGTCATCCGAGTTCACTACAATAGTCTTGTGAATGAACAAGTCTGAGAAGGATAAAAGGCCTAGGTGGATGGATTTTAGCTCCTTGATGTTTATGTAAAGGTTCCTCTGACTTGGGGACCATGTCCCAGAAACCTCCTCATCCCCCAAGAGGGCTCCCCAACCTAAATCTGAGGTGTCTGAGAACAAGCTTAGGTCTGGGTTCACAGGCGGCAGAGACTTCTCTTCCATAAATCTTTCTGCTGAAGTCCACCAACACAGGTCCGACTTTATCTCCTTCGTGATGAGGAAAACAAAGGAGTTGGGATGTGTTCTTCTGTTCCAGCTGGCCTCGAGAAAAAACTGCAGCACTCTCATGTGGAGCCCATCTAGTCTTACAAACTGTTCAATGGAGACCAGTGTCCCTAACAGGTTCATCCACTGATTGGCTGAGCAAGACAGAAGATAGAGGAAGCTGCAGACTGTCTGCAGGCAAGATTCTATCCTCTTTGGAGATGGAGACCCCCGAAAAGTCTGACAATTTATCTTCATGCCCAAATATAGAATCTCCTGGGTCGGAGACATTTGGGACTTCTGGTGATTGATAAGGATTCCTAGCTCTTGGGCAAGGAGAAGGGTCTTTTGAAGGTCCTTCATACACTATTCCCTCGATGATGAACAGAGGAGCCAATTGTTGAGGTTGAGGCAGACGTTGATCCTTAGAAGATGGAGCCATTTCATGAGGGGGGCTTTAACCCTTGTGAATACTTGTGGAGCTATGGATAGGCTGAAGCATAAGGCCCAAAACTGGAAAATCCTGTCTTCGAAGAAGAACCTTAAAAACTTCCTAGATTCAAGGTGTACTGGAACATGGAAATAAGCGTCTTGCATTTCGAGTGTTAACATCCACTCACCCAGGTGAATGGATGATAACACAGACTAGGCCAACTCCATCCTGAAATTAGTCTTCTGGACGAAGTAGTTCAGGGCGCTAACGTCCAGGACAGGTCTCCAATCCCACCATGACTTGGGGACCACAAAGACGCGGTTGTAGAACCCTTCTGAGGAGCCGTCCTTTACCTCCTCTATGGCTTCCTTCTGGAGTATGGCAGCAACTTCTGCAGCAAGGGCAAAATCCCTTGTGGGGCCTTGTGAATATGCGGGCAATGCGATCAGAAAGGTAAGTAAGGGAGGATACTGGGGATGACATACCCTTCTCTCAAAACCTGAACGATCCATGGCTCTGCTCCTCTGATGCTCCACCTTTCCCAAAAAAGGTAAAGTCTGGCTCCTACAGGTGTATGAAGGACATGAACATCACTTCTTGGCTGAAAGTCTGGGGGAGGACTTCCTAACTGATCTCACTGAGAAACGTACATTTGCACGGGACTTAGAGGGAAGCTTCTGTCCACCGCCACAAAAGGGCTGGGGTTGAAGAGGTGAAGTTGCCTTAGCACCAAACAAAGCAGGCTCCTTGGGGCACTCTGAAGACCAAGAAAGAAGGTCCTGGGTGGATGTCTTTTGGAGGTCCGTGGCTATTTCCTTTACCGTGGTCTGAGGAAAAAGGTAAGAGTGGTCCAGGGGAGAAAAGAACTTAGCAAAAGATCGAACTTGCGACCGATTCTACCTTCGAGACTGGCAATGACATTAAGGTCAGAAGCATGGGAGCCAGATACAGGAGTAGGTGGTACAAAGGTAAAAGGACTGGAGATAGGAGACAATGCTGAAAAGAGGGAAGGAGGAATGGAAGGAACATTTTCAGCACTAGGGTTAGGAGTAGAATCAAAGCTACAAGCCCTACTAGCTGCTCTAACTGCTGCCTTCCTCTTTCTATCCCTATCAAGTTTATCAAGATGGGACTGCAAAATCTTCCATTGCTTTTCACTCCAGTCTTTACATTCATCACATGTATTCTCTATTGAACATGAATGTCCCCAACAATTAGCACAAATCATGTGAGAGTCCTAAGTAGATCTGGCCAGTCTATTTACACTAGAGGAACAGGAATCAGACATAATGAGTTCACAATTAAGTCCAACTAAGAGGGTTATAAAAACCTAAGCCAGCACTAGTACATAATAGAAGCTACACAAAAGCAAGAACACGTCACCCGATCCTGAGATACAACCAAAAGACCGATGAAAGAATTAAAAAGGAGCTGCTGCAAACCATTGAGGTTACTCAAGAGCCGGCAGAAATGAATTGAGCTCTTCCGCTGGGTTGTTCCCTATCATTCCCCAATAGTGGGCAGGGCTGTCACCAACACAAAAACAATAGAACTGCTGACGCGACTTTCAAATCTTTTAAGCTGTCGCACAAGTGGAAATAATTACTTGGTAAGTTACCTGTATAAAACTTAGATTTTCAAGCAAACATCACTTTTGTTTATCTACCTTCCAATCACCCCCATCTTACAACTGATGGAGCAAGGGATCACTGCTTTCTTCTAGCACTACTGTACTACCTAACAAGAGTGCTTGAGCACCCTGTACATGCAATAGATCTGAATGGCAATTAAAAATCCATGATTTTTGGAAAAGATGCAATATTTATAAAGCAGTCCTGAATATAAATGTTAATTGGAAAGCAACTTTGACTATGGGTACAAATGGCATTTGCAAGAAGCCATGCTCTTAATTTGTTTACAATCTCAAGGGTTTTGTCAAGGTGGATGTGAACAAAGCCTTGGTGATGTTGAACCATAAGCTGAGAATGAAGAGGAGAATTTTGTCTTGTTACCTGAAGCAGACAAGCAGTCACTGATGGACCTAGAACCGAAGTTTCATGAGCAGCAGCTCTCAGGGATCCTCCGCATAATGCACCAGCAGCAGCTTTAGCTTAAAGCCACCCAAACAAGTGCCTCCCAACATAAGAATCAAGTGGTTTTCTGCAACCTTGAAGCATAGCACAGCCTCCTCCTCCATGGATATAAATGAAGGGTCTAGTATTTTCCTCCAGTAAAGATCAAGTTAATTTGTTAGCCTTGCCTTGTGAAGATTTCATCGCTGCTTTGAACCGCATAAACCATCCTGAACTTCCCTTGAATTCTGTCTCTTTCTCACTGGGTAACTTCTTAAGGCCTTCACACAAAGACTGCTTCCTCCTGAATCAATCACTGGCTTATGGGTTTAGACTGATGAGCCTGCCTTTCAGTTTAAGAGAATGTAGTTTCATTTCTTCATAGAGCTTGCATCTTTTTAATGGCATTCCTTATCTGTTGGGCATCTTTATTGTGGACTAAACTCCATGCCATATCACAAACAAAGTGCCAATATAGATGTCTGACTCAAGTCCAAGAGAACAAGCTACAGTGGCAACCTTTTCACCCTTTGTATGGCATTTTATCAAACCCATCTACTTCTTCAATGGTAAAGCATAAGCATTTTAACACTAGGAACTTTCTTTGGAGCTAGGGAACAAATATTATAGGTACAAAGTCAAAACAAATGAGACACTGCAAATAAAATTAACATAAGCACAGGTTTGAATACACTGACAACAACCAGCGTTGCGTGTGGCCCAGCGCTGGAACTGTTACAGCTGATGTCAAGTATGCAGTATATAACAGTATCTAATATTTTTAAGCTTTTAAATGATTTTATACTGCATATTCCATTACTGGATATTATTCTACAATTGTCATGTATATAGATGACAATATTTTTAAGAGATTCAAGCTTTTAAATAATTCTGTAAAGTACATTACAATATTGCATATTATTTAACATATTTTAACATTTGTTTCAATGTGATTTTGCTGTATCATTGATTTTTTATTTTTATAGTTTTTACAATTTGTTGCTGACTGACATAAAATTGCATAAACCCAAGTACATATAGTTTTTAATTTTTTTCGAGTTTTTTTTTTCAAAAACTGCCCCAAATCAAAAATACCAGAAAATGTAAAAAACTGGCAGTAGTACATACTCTAAGATGAAACTTGACATGAGAGGAGCAACCTGTTGATGTCTTTTCAGAACAATATTAGCCCAAAGGTTGGCCCTCTAATGAGAGAAAAAAGTCAGTAAGTTTCCTACTCACGCTAACAACCTCCAAAACTTGACTTTTCATCTCAAGATGAAACACCTTTGACAGTTAGCAAATGTTCAACTAAAGGTCAAGGAACTGTTCTTCCCGAAAGGAGGCCATGATAACTGACTATTGAGGGGCACCTTCTTGTCAGTCTCTCCTCAGGGAGTTCATTTATTTGTCCACTGACTAATGAGTCCATCAGAAAGGGAGTAGTCCTGGTGTTGTCTGGTGTGTAAAACTTCCTCTGGAAAGTGAACAGTATAGGGAGGAGCTTACATGATCTGGAGATCAGACTGTTCACCAGGCTCATATTACTGTGAGCAAGCTGAGACCATGGCAGTCTTGTCTCCTTACTCAAGGGTGAACTACTGCATATTGATAAGGTTAGCTTCAAACGCAACACCAGGATTGCCTCCCCAAAATCACTGACCCATGAATAAACCCAATCACCTTTTGAAATTTTAAGCGTTGCTCCAACTCAGTCTGCTGGAGTTCTAAAGATGAAGGATTCTCCATTCCAATCAGCTCTCCTGAGGAAGGTATTGGGTTCAATCTTGAGAAGAACAACATACACTAGCCTATCCAGTTAAAACACTCACAGCATTGTCAAAACATAAGCCCAGGATGACTTGTGAAAAGAACAAACATTCTCAGCTGACATCTCCCCTTCTGTATAACTTCCTACGATCAGTCAAAGATGAACTAGTAGAGACTACAGAAAGCAAATACACCACCAAGAACACTAACAACAGGGCTCTAGACGAACCAGAAACTGTCAATAGGGCTGCACAACCATATGAATGCAGGGCATTACAATACCCTACGGTACTGTACAGTGATAAACTGTCATGTGTGAGCCTCTTGTCTGAACACACAATCTGAGAATTATGCATGATCCAAGCAAGAGGATAAAGCATACTCTAGGCTGCGTACTTATGCTGAAGTAAGTCCAGGGCAGTCCTCTGGTCTAGGAAAGAGTGGGAAGACTATCAACACTATCAGGAACCCCTAAGTCATCCCTACCTACAGCAAACATCCTGCCCAAAGGCGAGTGACCCTCTAAGGAAGATAGGTGCTCACTCAAATCCTGGAAGGACTTCTAGAGAATATATTGCCTGAAATTCTTCCCATGGTTTAAAGAATGAGCAGATAAGAGAATGAATTTCAGGAGGAGGAAGAAGCAAGACTATGTTTCTTCACCTCACTCTGTCCTGGAGCCTTATTCTTCTCCACCACAAAAGAATTAGTCATGGAAAAGAGAGCAGCCAATTATACGGAATACCTCTGTTCGATACCAACAGGCTACCTCCCACAGTATAAAAAGAAGGCCATATCTTCAGCAAGTACACTCCAAGAATCTAAAATCATGGAAACAGTCAATGAAACAGAGGTAAGAAGAGATTCACCATGCATGTGCCAGGGTCTCACCAGGAGAGAGCCCAGCTGGCACCTGCTTGTCACTAAAGGAAAGCAACTGCTGGTCACCATCTTTACAAGCGTACCCACTGCAGGTTGAGCAAGAGAACATTAAGAAGGAACAAAGAGAGGGGTGAAGCAATCCAAGAGGATAGCTTCTTAGCCTTCCTCCACTTCTTGCCAAACCTCATCCACTACAATGGGGACCAGACCAAACATTCCTCACTCTGAAAATAAAAAATGCAGGATCTACTCCTACAGAAAGAGCGAGAACAATTTGGATCCACTAGCAAAGACTAAGTGACCACACACCGGCTCACATCCTTCACATTCCTCTATTCAGATTTTTTTGGCAAAACCAGGATCAAGAAACAAAAACTTACCATTCATGCAATACAGTAAATAGAAGAGTAGTTTTAACCTGCTCTTGGCAGGCAAGTCGTGGGTTCCCCCATTAAACTGCCTGCCTGGTTTTAATGTCTGATTCCAGCTTGAGATAGGGAGCACACTTTTATAAAAAGCAATGGTTTTGCATTTCCACAGAACAAACTACAGTTAAATGTGAGGTACTGGTAGGATTTTTGTAATACCTTCTGATGACCTTTTGATGGATTTGACATTCATGTTCATCAGAAATGGTAGGTTGAGATATTATAACACCTTTCCTCCATCTAAGAATACCAGTGGGGAAAATATAGTAGAGCTTTGGGGTCTGGGTATCTTGGGGAAGGTCAGGATAAAATTTTAGGACAAGTAACCAAACCACTACTTTCATAAATAGAAACAAAGACAACATGAACCGGAACAAAAATGATAAATTTTTAACGTAATTTGTATTATTCCTAACATACAAACCTGAAGTCATATAATGCAGGTCTTGGTGCTCTAGGTTAGGCGGGGGAAAATGAGGTTGGGTTGCATTCCTGTATACCTCAAAGATCTGTTGTCCTCTTTCTCAAATACTCCAGTTTCCCTGTGAAAATCGGTTAATTTTAGACATGATGATGGTTGAACAGCATTGTCAACAGAAATGAATTAAAATTTGTCAGAATCACATTGAAAACTATCAGAAACTATATTTTCACATCTTAGTACAGTACTTATTTACTGTTGTACCACTGTTTCTTACAATGATTAATAAATTGAATGAATTCTGCATGCAATTCAACAAATTATTTTACCTAAAAATTTTGGCAGTGAGTAAAATCAGAGACATGTTGATTCGTGTTTTAAATATGTAATCTACGTGGTACTGCCCTGTTCCAATACTAATCATTTGTTTAAAATAAAATTTACTAATAAATATTACAAGGTCAACAATCTCTGTCACAGAGGGGTCAATGCCCTGAAAAATTTTGGGAATTCTGTCCTGAGCTACTGTACTTGCTTAAAAATTATGTACATTATATACTAGCTGTTTAATCATTTCCGCTTATGACAATATCATCATTTAATGACCTTTCGGTATTATTTTACTTTAACGCAACATGATAATGGAGTTTTTTGCTTTTCCACTGTGCTCTCAAGTCTTCTTAATATGCTCAATGCAAAATTCATACTGAAATCTATCGCAAACTCCTTGTTACTGAGGGATTAACCCACTAATGTTTTAACTTAACTTGGACATTTTCTAAATTCTTTGTCTGTTTCAACAGTCACAGGAGTGGAGCTCCAGACTGGATTTTGTTTGTCCCAGTGAACTGTGGGTATGGATGGCAGACATTTTTTTTTAACATATTTCGATATCTTTACTGTAAAATTTGGGTACATGAACAATAATGGAACCTTCTTGGCTCTTTTGTTTCAAGTTTCACCAATTAAATAGGATTTTGGAACTCAGGCTTTGCATGAGAAAACCAGCTTCAGTTTGTAGTCATTGTTCATTTGGGGCAGACATGTAACTCTTGTCCCTGGTATTTTTCTTTTTTGTTTTGAACGTTTTGATATTAGTTTCAACATCAAATGATTAGTTTCAAAATATGGAATCCCTTATATCCTACAATTACGGGGGATCACAGGGGGAAATTGTGGTTTTTGGGTGGACAAAACAAGTGTGGAACATATGTTAGCATTCTAACATCCCCAAAATAATCTAAAGTTGAAAATATTTCTTAATTTTGTTCTTGTTTTTAATGTTTTGAATGCTTCTGACACTCATTCAGTAGAAAATTAGGATGCTAGGCCTAGTTTCTGAGATGCTCCCACCCACTCTAATCTCATATAATTATAGGGCCACAGTGGGAAAGTGGCGTTTTGGGGTGGTAGAAAATACAAAAGCGTGAAATACAAAGATGAATTCTCACATCACCATATTTCTGTATGTTCAGACCATAATTACAGTTTTATTGAAGGGTTTAAAGTGGCATCACACACTAGGTATATAAGTGAGGAATAGGTAACCTAGGTTACAATGGTTGGCCAGGTGAGGACCTGACACCCTACATTAGGTTATGTAGTTAGGTTAGGTCACAACCTTGTTATTTACTTTACAGTGCCCTAAGTTTTGGTGGGGAGAAGTGGAAACCACCCCAAGTTAGGTGAGGACCTGTCTTCCTGGGGTATTTGAGGTTAAATGAAACCTTTACTTCACTCATTTTATATTTTATCTGAGCCAAATTCCCACTTTCCCACTGTGGTCCCTAAAATTGCAGGATAAAAGAGGGTCCATTACCTCTTAAAATATGAATCTGCTCAGTAAATAAATCTCAAATATTAATTCTCAACTCTGGAAAGTAACCATGGTTTTAAGTAATTCCCATAGAATTTGATATATTTGTTGTCTGTTTAGAAATCTTGGCAAATTAGTAACATATATGTGATCTGGTTTGTGTTTAAAATTATTTTTACTTGTTTATATATGAAATGGAATATAAAAATTAGGCCAAAGGACAAGGACTAGGGCCTATGAGGTCATTCAACACAAAGTAAAACTGAGAGGAAAAGGTTTTCAGGGTGTAACATGGGAAAACCTCACAGCTGCACTGCAAAACAATTGTTAGGAGAGGGTGAAAAGAAAGATGGAAGCCAGTTTCTCTGAGGTACAGTTAAAGGAATGAATGGTGTTGCAGCTAGGGACCAAACGGACACTATACAGAACCTTAATTAATGCCAACAGTGCACCAAGTGAGGTACTTGCTTCTATAGTAACACCATGTTCACTTATAACTCTTCTTAATGTCAGCACCCATTGGTCTTCCTCTTAATACCATTTCGTGTGACTTGTGATGTGTCAGCACAGCTGTGCAAGTGCAACAACATAACATATCTTTCTTTAAAATTTTTAATATCTTCTCATATAATACTTTTTGAGCTATTGTATGTTATCTGTAATATCATGCATATGCATAAGACAAATTATTTCTGAATATTTTATTCCATTTTCAATACATACAGACATTGCCAAACTTGTGCCTGTATTTTACTGCCTGAAGCTGAGAAACAATGTAGCCTATGAACCACAACTTGATATGGCATATGGTTTTTCTACTGGTTTATATGTGACTCTAACAAATTTAAACGAAGACTATGACAAATAAACCCATAAACTAACAAGGCCAGGGGAATCCTACTGAGGATATACCACCAGGGCAAAGTTATGAAGGAGAAGGGGGGGTTCATGATTGATACTGACAAAGAGAGTGGGGTTCTACTAAGCTAGTAGCTTATTTTACTGTAATAATTTTTGCATTTTGGACTTGAAAACTTCAATTTTCCTGTTTTAATGTGTGCTTTGAACGTTTCTGATATTCATTACTTTAGCAAACGAATACTTTTGGAGACAGTGGACCCCAACCATATATCCTACAATTCAGGGGACCACAGAGTAAAAGCATTGTTTTCAGGTGGGGAAATCACAAAACAAGTGAAATACAAGGACATTAATCCCACATTGTTCTTATTCAAAATAAGGGGCATTAAGCTATGGAATGCTTTCAAACTATTATCTTGCACTAGGCTAGGTTTGGTGGCCATTGGTTTAGGTAATCGGCTAACAAATCAAACATCAGAAATGTCCAAAGCATATATTAAATATGAAAATTATATGGTAAAACTGACGACCACTAGGCCCACTGGCTTGATAACCAGGCTACCAACTTAATTGCAAAATGGGGGCCATGTTTAGTAACAGTCCCGTGGATGAACATGTAAACAAGAACAAAAGGTGGTAGGCTAAATATCATAAACTAAAGATGGTGAATATCATAAACATAGGTAAAAGACATGAACATAAAGAAAAAAGGTAGAACTATAGAACAGCTCTTCACGGACTATTACCTTGGACATTGACTTTTCCTATACCTATAGTGTTGCTGATGAAGGAGGTGGTGGTGTTTATTGTTGGTCAATTATTATTAACCTCATATCTCTATCCAGCATGGTTGGGGACCCTTTGGGAATGTGGGGTTTTGGGTGGGGGAAATCACTGGGAGAAAACCTGGACTGTCATGTTGTTGTTCCGTGCATGCACAAGTCATTAGGGAGCCATATGTTCAAGTATGGACTGGCTAAGGAAACCTATTAATAAAAAAGGAAAAAGGAACCTAATTACCCTGACCTATTAATAAAAAAGGAACCATAATAACCTAATGTACCCTGACCTAACCTAGAAGGCTGTGTTACTTGGCCAGGGGGCTCCATGCCCCAGACCCCTCAGTGAAAGAAACTCCACTTTTTACCAAAAGTTCCCTTATAATACTGCACATGCGTAATAGCATTCCAGGGTGGCCAGCATACAATAACATACAGTTCTGAGGTTAATTACATTCCACCAAAAATTAATGGTAAATTCTTGATAAGCAACCAAAACATGGTATTTCTAAGTAATTGCTCCACACGGACTGTATGGAATGGTTCCGCGAATACAAAAGTCATTAGCCTTTGGAGCCATACATTCAAGGAAGGATTGGTTAAGGAAATTACTATAACAGGAACCATTCCAACTTAATGTACCCTAACCTAACCTAACCTAGTAGGTCGTGTGGTAGATCTAAGCCAGCTGTCCGCATTGAGCTACGCTATGGCAGTTGACATTTTTCAATAGAACTTTACCTGCTGAACGTAAACTTAAAAGTAATATTTTGTTGCTCAGCTGTAATTAAGCTGTAAATTATCTTAGAACTGGTGTGGTAAAACCCTTTCGAGAATAGCTAACAGTAAGGGAGACTCGTTGGGAATTTGGGTTTTTTGGTGGGGTAAATAAACTACCGATTCTAAGCCTTAACAAGCATGCGCTAGTTTTTGGTTCACCAATACTAGTTGCCAGTTTTCTGCACTTTGCAAGAACTGCGAGAGACTGGCAACTGACGTTTTCCTATGTTGTTTTACTTGCTGAACAAGAATTTAAAGTAATTACCTCTTGCCAGAACATACGAGCTTTCAGTAATCTTTAAAAATGTAGATAAGGTGCGCAGCGCTCTTATGCTGTGGCGACCTATAGAGGCCACCCAAAGTTGAAAGCAGAAATGGTAATGTTTTGTTTCCCATTTACGAAAGCTTCAAATAGGGTGCAGTGGAACCAGTCTATGGCAATTTTTGACATTTTCCTATGTTATTTTACTTGCTTTACAAGAGTTTAAGGTAATATTTTGCCGGTTGGCTGCTGCTAAACTGTAATTTAACCTTGAGCTGTGTGTGACCCACTGGCGGGTTCTCTTTGCCCACTGGTACAGACGTGCAGTTTTCAAGGGTCAATTACATTTTAGTTACAGCCGACCGACAAAATATTATAAATTCTTGTTCAGCAGGTAAAATAACAGGAAAACATCAATTGCCATAGGTTAGCTCACCCTGAACAGCCGGCTTAGAATTACCGGTCATGTTACTCACCTGGGGGGGTAGGTAATTCTATATATTAGCTCCGCACCTGTTTTTACCTTTTCTACTGGTTTTTTGTACACTTTTAGGGGTTATGATACTGGCGGTGCATGTTTGTTGTTGGCCAAATGGAATGTCCCTTCACCATGTTTAGTATTGGCCAGGGGAGGGTTGGGTACCCATACGTTAACAAGTTATTGCACTTGCTGAATGGGATATGAACTGTTTGAAACAGACGTACCTGTGCTCTGTCTTGTGAAACTCGCGTATGGAAACCCCTTGTTGGATGGACTTCGGGTGTTAATTACAGGTTAATTAGGACTCGAGCGCCGCCAAAAATGAAAGGTAAAATTCATAATTTGCAACCAAAAAACTGTAGAAAAAGTCAAGTTATAGTGCCATTGGCGACGCGGAGCTACCCTATAGTTCTATCAGGAAATCTATTATACAAGGAACCATATCAACCTAATGTACCCTAACCTACCCTAGTAGGTGATGTCACTTAGCTGGGGGGCTCCGCCTCCAGAACCCCCAGTGAAAGAAACCACTTCTAACCCAAAAGTTCCCCTATAACACTGCACATGCGCAACAGCAAAAATATAATCAGTTCTGAGGTTAATCACAGGTTCATTACTGTCGAGTGACAAAATATAACGGTAAATTCATGATAAGCAGAAATAGTCCATTTCCAAGGTAATGGCCGATGCGGAGCTACTAATACTTAGTTGTACTCGAACGTGAGTGCGTTAGGCTAGTCTAGGATATCTGGAAAACCAACTTACCTTTTTGCAGCATATGCTTGGTCTATCCTACAATTAGCTACACTGTAAAGTTTTCTTATAATAGACTACAATGTAAAAGATTTCTTGCAAAATTTAGTCATATGCAGCTGGGGCCACGTGACGTCAAAAATCAAGGTAATTTTTCCAGTAAAAAATCAAGATAATTTTTCGAGAGACTCCAGCCAGCCACTTTGGAAGGTCCCAAGCTAGCCATTTTTGCATGAAAAACCATTTTGGTTTTTTTATGCAAAAATGGCTAGGAAATGATAAGGCACTAAAAGAACCGGTAAAGAACCTAAAAATACCAACGTAACGTAACCTTGGGGGGTTTACTGGTTACAATTTTGCCGTGTTAGGTATGGAGGAGGGCGGGGGGCCGGTATTGACATACCTTATATTGTCAGTGGCAATTTGATTATTTTTCTCTTATTAAGCATTTGCGAAGGTTATGTATTGAGATGAAATTTCGGTGGATCGAAATTTTTTGTTTTGATGCGTTTTACTCAAGAGAAATATAAATTATAAAGCGGGAGGTGGCTGTAGTCTTAACGACAATAACCCAATTGGCTACTCTGTAAAGTTTTCCTACAATAGACTACCATGTAAAAGTTTCTCGTGAAATTTAGTCATAAGCAGGTGGGCCGCCGTGACGTTAAACAATCACTTCTCACTGCTTGACTAACAATTAGTAAGCTTCGTCACCACGCTTGCAATGATCGAATTATAGCAACTGACAAAACTACTATAAAGTACACTCACCTAATTTGCTGAAGTGACGCTGCCTTTGATTTTCTAAACAGTCTTCCACCCACTACAGATTCTTTTGTCATTAAAAAATGAGTAATTAAAGTTGATATACCATGTGATAGCAAGTTGCAGCGTTAAATACGTTTTGTAAATATAACCGTAGCAATTCGTGTTTCTCGGAATTTATAATATGCTTATTGTGGCTTGACAAATGACAACACCGGAAGGTTCTTCACAAATTTCCAAGGACGCTTAAGTACTATGCATTTTACGTCAAAGGAGGGTGAACAACAACTTACTAAGTTAACGCTGTGGATTAAATAATGTTTGGTTTATTGTTCCGGTCAACGTGGCTTAACTTAACCTTATACACATATACATACACACAGTGTTTATATATATACAGTGTATATATATATATATATATATATATATATATATATATATATATATATATATATATATATATATATATATATATATATATATATATATATATATATATATATATATATATATATATATATATATATATATATATATATATATGTGTGTGTGCGTGAGCACGATTATAATCATTCTGTTACATGATATATATATATATATATATATATATATATATATATATATACATATATACACATATTTCTTATTACCACCAGGATAAATTAAAGCCTGGGTGTAAATTCTGACCAGTTTCAGTTTTATTTCTAAGCCATTAATGAAGGCTTGATACATAGTGATAGAAATTCACTATACATATGCTAGAGGGACAGTATAAAAAAATTCAGAATGTTGGAAACTAAAAATTCACGCTCAATTTTGGCTGTCTGGTAGTTTAAAAATCTGTTTATCCTTTTTTTTTTTATCCGGATTTAATACCTTCCTTTAAACATTTTATATATATATATATATATATATATATATATATATATATATATTTTCGGATCAAGTTCATATATTACATGTTGACTGATATTCATAATCTTGCAAAAAGTTTTCTTTTATAAAACTAGGCTTAATGATGTTTCTTTCCAATGCATTATTGGAATAAACTGCCTTTTTGACCTTGTCTGGTTAGTTGTATGATTGTTTTCACTATTTACAAAATTCTAACTTTTCACCTGTGCATATCTCAAACGTTTTTTATGCTTTTCTATTTTTTTTTTCAATATTTTCCTAGTTTGTTCAATATAAAAGTTATCACAAGACCTAAATGGAATTTAACAGGCATATCCCTGAAGTATTGTGTGCCTCATGAACATTAATAAAAGACATAATATTGGCCCCCCCCAAAAAAAAATACTTTAGAAAGGGTTATAGACAGTTATGTTCACTTTTTTTTTTTAGTAGCTAACTGAACCGAATCGAATTGAGTATAGAATTTAGGCGAAAGGCCAAGCACTGGGACCTATGAGGTCATTCAGTGCTGAAACTGAAATTGACAGTAAAAGGTCTGAAAGGTGCAACACGAGGAAAACCTCGCAGTTGCACTATGAATCAACTGTTAGAGGAGGGTGGAAAGTAAGATGGAAGAAAGAGAATATGGAAGGAGGTAAAGTAAACGGAACGAAAGGGGTTGCAGCTAGGGGTCGATGGCACGCTGCAAAGAACCTTAAGTAATGCATACAGTGCACCGGATGAGGTGCACTGACGACACTACCCCCCAACGGAGAAGTAGTAGCTAATTACAGCAAAATTTCGTACGATCGGATTCATTTTTCTTTAGTCACCCTACCACGGCATCAGTGTTTTCTTTGGATAATAAAGAAAACGTTCACATTTTAGTAGGGTAACATAAGTAGAGTTATGAGTCTAGGCCTACACGTGATTGTAATATATATATAAGTTTATAAGAAGTTTTGTGATAATTTTTCGCTCATGAGGCTTATATATTAAATTCATTGAATAATCTACATCAAGGTAAATAAGGTGAATTATATATATATAGCCTAAAAAGGTGGTAATTTATATCTCAGTGATGAGTGCATGAAATTCAATGTAACTTTGAGGAATTACTTCAACTGTCTTTTTTTATATAAAGTAATAATTATGGCATCAGTATTGAAAAAAGTGAATTACATAAACTTAGAGGTTAGATTTTTTATTGAATGATGAGCAAACCCTATGTGATGCATGAATGATGACATGAAGTTTGATTCAAATCCAATTGATCAAAAGGTTAAAGGGCCAACACAGAATGTGACGGGGCTTTATGGCAACGGCCTGTATTCGTCTTCTTTTTCTTCTTTTTTTTTGGAGGGTGTGGCAGTGAGAGAGAAAGTAACACCGCCAAACTCAGCGAGTCACACAAACACTTTGCATGAAAAAATAATGGTTCCGTGAGAGGTTTTGTTCGCTGATAATCAGTAGAACGATGCTTTTTATGAATTTTGTGAGACAGATGGCATTATTGCCACGACCTCAGCGAAAAGTAACAGAAATTAACGTGAAATAAACTGCCTATGGAGCGGCACACCTGAAGGTGAGGGCACCAGCTAATCTTTGCCAAGTGGTGAGTTTATGTCTCCAAAATTACTATTATCTTTGACAGGAATAATAAACTTTCTCAATTAACACTACTTATTCCATGGTTTTGAGAAGCGAGTCCTGCTGTTAACTCAAATCCATGCGAGACGAATGGGACTTCTGGCGGTAAGCGCCTCGTATCATGCAACTAATGTGGAAGGAGGATGAACTGCCTACAAATGAGATTAAATAGAAAACTGAAGAAACTCGTTGAAGGTTGTGACTGTATATAAAACAAGCAAGAAAAGACTGTGTGGTGACTCTGCCTAATAAAAATATTAGTGAAGAGGTTGTGTGTTCTAGGATACGGTTTTGTTATTTCAGCTGTGACACCAGCTTTGTCAATAGCTTCATCCTCCTTCTTCCCCTTTGAAAAATTCAGTGACCTTGAGGCCGACAGTGGTAGGCATATACTTGGTACTGGCTTCCGAGAGGGAGAAAAGAATTTTTTTGCTGTGACTTGGTTGCTAATGCTGCGTGCTTGTAGCTCCTAGCATCTAGGACATAAGATAAAATCCTTTAATATCTTAAACTTATTTCTCGTTTAAATGGTAATTGCATTAATACACATATTTGCACAAACACACACACACGGTCAATGGCCCCTGTGGGCTTGTTCCATATGAACAGGTTTCATCTGAATAATAATAATAATAATAATAATAATAATAATAATAATAATAATAATAATAATAATAATAATAATAATAATAATTCGAAAATTATGAATTCATTAGGTTTCCGTTTTGGTGCAAGAAACCGCTGCTGCATGACTCTGCGATTCAAATGAAATATCATCTCTTTAGGTCGAAATTAAACTCTTTACGACTTGTATGTTTATTTATACGTTGTTTATTAATATTCCTATTGCTTGTACAGATTAAGAGTCTTGTTAACTGTTGTACATCAGTTTCATTTGAGGTTCATTTTCAAGAGAATTCAACTCTAAACAACCTACCAAAACACTCCTAATATTGCAACTGTAACTAACGTTAACAGTATCAGGTAAAGGGAATAGTGTTTCCACACAGGGCCTTCTTTTAGGTTCTTGAAATCTTCAACCAACTGTTCAGAAGACCATATGACTTTATGCTGTTCCTCTGAGCTTGGTTTGCCACTAGTCAAGCTAACGCCAGCCATTAACAGAAAACTGAGAACGAACAATATGGCAGACACATGCAGGAAGTGTATATAAAACAAATTCATGACCTCAATGATGATGAACATAGCAATACCCCAGACATTGCCAAGGACAAGGGCCAAGATAGCTCCCCGAGCATTAGCCCCTTTCCAGAAGAATCCGCCTATGTACACAGCCACAACAGGCGGTACCAAATATGCTAATATCCTTTGAAAGTACTGGAATATGGAACCAAACTTACCAAGCAATGGTGCCCACAAGACAGATGCTAGCATAAAGAGAAACGTCACAAATCTACCGATGTTCATAAGCTTTTGCTCAGAGTAATTAGGTTTGAACTTCTTGATAAAATCCATTGTAACTAGTGTTGATGCAGAGTTGAGGGTAGAATCTATCTGGGACATCAGAGCTGCAATGAATCCTGATAACACAAGTCCTAATATTCCCATGGGTAAGAGTTTGAACATGAGAGTGGGATAGACAAGATCGGAGTTTTCCAAATCTGGATAAATTACTCTTGCCACTGTGCCTGGCAATACCATTATGAATAACACAGGCAGCTTGAGAAAAGCTGCAAGAATACACCCTAGTCGACCATGATTAATGCTTTTAGAACTGAGAACTCTCTGAGCAATGGTTTGGTTGGTGCACCAGTAATAAATTCCAAGCAAAGGAAGGCCAGTTATAAAGCCTGTCCAGGGAAGCGTTTGGTCAGAAGCTGGCTGCACCATACTCAAAAAGCTTTCCGGAATGTCTTGCTTTACCCTGCTCCAACCTCCTGCCTCAATCAGAGTGAAAATTGATATCAAAACAGAGCCAAGCAATAATGTTACGGCCTGCAGAGCATCCGTGTAAATTACAGCTGCAAGACCACCACTGATGGTATACACACCAGCAACAACAGCCAATATTGCTATAGTATGCCATATCTGTAACTGGGGAAATACCATGTTGATTACCAAGGCTCCTCCGTACAGACCAGCAGCTGTATCAGCGACAATATTGAGGAAGATGGTTAGGATGGAGAAATAATATCTGGTAGCGGCACTGAATCGTCTTTCTAAAAACTCTGGCAATGTGTAAAGTTCCGACCTGAATATGGTAGGAATTGAAAACATGGCAAAGAGTGCAAGAATGACGGCAGCCATCCATTCGTATGTGTAAACAGATATCCCCGTCTTATAGCCATCCCCTGCAAGTCCCACAAGTATCATGCTAGACATATTTGAGGCGTACAAAGATAGTCCTATAAACGGCCACGTTGTTGAGCGCCCTGCCAGGAAATAGTCACCAGCCGTGCTGTGCTTACGGCTGAGGTACAGACCAAGGCATATGGAAATCAGCAAATATAAAGCTATAATTACAGAGTCTAGTATGCTCAAGGTGAAAACAATGCCGTTTCCACCCACTCTTGTCTCGTTTATATTGATAAAAGAGGTGTTACTGACAAGTTCTGAGGTTTCATTTTCAAACGACATGATTGCTGTATAAGAATAAGTTTTCCACAACGGCCAAGTGCATAAATGGTATTTTATATCGTGTGTAGGGATCACAGAGCTGTAAAGTTTATAAACGATTATATATTTCGGTATTTCTAGCGATCTGCACGTAATGACCCTTTAAAGAACTGAGACTTCAATAGCACGGCGGCAAGCGAAGACTTCCTTCCGATGTCCACCGTAGAACTCATGCAGTGACGCTAACCAGTTAATCACATATTTCTTGTACACATCTTAGGTCCCCAGTTGTAAACCTGTATGAAAAGAAAAAAATATGCTATGAAACATCACTGTAGCTGGATGAAGGACACATACTTTCTATTTCAGTTTTATAATTTAGGGATGTAAAATCACATAAGCAAAGGATTGGATTAAAACATGACTAAGGGAGATTTCAAAGGGACTTGGTACCATAGAAGTAAATAATATATAGCACATGTATAATACTCAGGAAGGTAACCACACACACACACACAGACACACACACAAAATTCCTGCATCTGTGATGTTTAGACTCTTCTTAAGGGAATAAAAATAATTGCCAAATATCTCTCGTTTCAGCCAGCAGCGAGCGATAACTGTTTTCACAACAAATGCAGGTTTCCTTCAAGCGCCGGGACCACTTTTTCTGCGGTGACTGTTTAATGCTGTCTTTATTTACAGTTCTACCCAGTCTTCGCTTGTTATCTAAATGAACTTTGTCTCACCATTATTAACGTATAAACCTGGTGTTATTATTGAGTACCCATTGTATCTAAAGGAAATTAATGACGCTTTCTTGTTATTTTCATAATCATCATGAATAATTCATGCGAAAAATCTTCACATTATACCAAACCTAACAAAACTTACAATCGATTTCAAAACAATTATAATTTTCGCTGGATTTAGTGTAATATGAAGGATTTCCGCAACTATTAATGATGATTATAAAAATAAGAAGAAACTGTGTTTGATTTCCTTTAGATACAATGGGTACAAAATGATAACATCAGGACTATGAGTTGATAATGGTGAAACCAGAGTTCATTTAGATAAGTACTTCAGGTAATTGTCCACCAACAGTGGCTGTTACGCTAGTAATCAATATTGCTAATGCTGTAGTTGGTGTTTTTGAGCTAAAATAAAAAGATACTGGAGTAAAATAATATATATATATATATATATATATATATATATATATATATATATATATATATATATATATATATATATATATATATAGCCTATATGATATATATATATGATATATATATATATATATATATATATATATATATATATATATATATATATATATATATATATATATATATATATATATATATATATAAGGAAGTAAGAATGAGGAAGCGTTAACGAGTCTGAGATCCTTTCGTTTTCAACAATGTTTGGTTAAGATGAAAGTCGAAGAGTCACGCGAAAGCTCGCAGCACTAATTCTGACTTTCACTTGATACTACTTCGAGAATAGCTGCTTCTCGGGACTCCTGTAAATGCAGTTTTTATGACGCACCTCTACTGTTCTCGGTATTATATAAGTACTTTTTTCATTTGCTTTTCTTATGTATGAGTTATTGCTATCGTTATTTTATTTTGCTTCGCTTTCTCTATGTTTTTTCTCATTTTTCACATGTAGACATCCACAAGTTACAGTTCGGTTTCGGTTTCAGCAATATATATATATATATATATATATATATATATATATATATATATATATATATATATATATATATATATATATGTGTGTGTGTGTGTGTGTGTGTGTGTGTGTGTGTGAATATAATAAATACATAAATAACAATAAGTGTGATATTTCACCAATTTTATTGCCACATGCTTCATCGTGTGTTGTTGACATTTTCCTTTACAATACGAAAAATTGCATTTTTGTAAATACCGTTTTTCAGTCACGGCGATTATTTCTTGAAGTGATTACCAATAACTCCAAAGGTCTGCAGCCTCTACAGTCTTTGACCAAGTCATATTCTATGTCTACACCAAACTAATCGTATAAGGCGTTTTTCTGTTAAAATCAGTCAATAATTTAATATCAAAACATAACTGACATGCCCTTGCTATTCTGAATTTTGTGATGATACAGTTTTCATCGTTTGATTTGCTTGATATCAAAATCATATTCCAATAGAAATGTTTTTTGGTACTTGAAAAATGTTAGGTCTAGCATACCTATCCTCTCTCTCTCTCTAACATCACATGCACAAACACATCAGCACAACATACATTGCATGTCTGGCGAGATTCGTGAAACCTATCAGGAGTATTCACAAACATATCGGGTAATTTCCCACTTAACATTCTGATTTTACAGAGAAGTAACGTCTTGTTTTCATAAACATCGAATTCAAAAGCTACTCATGGAAACGCAAAATGCAAGACATCAAGCGTCTTAAAAATGAAAAATTGTAAAAAATGAAAAACTTTCATTCAATGTTTACTTACCTTTAAGACTGAAGAATTGTTACAAGGCTTTCTTCTTATATTCTCAAGTTTTGTTCTTCGCACAGGTTTTGGTGGGAAGGTAATCCATATTTTTAGACAGCACCTTCTCCACTCATCACAGTTCTTACTAACGTCACTTGAAAGCAAAGGAACGCCGAACTAATGTTTCTTGAAAACTGAGAAGCGGTCTAATCGAACTACCGCCCCTCAGACAAAAAATTTCTACGAGACGTCGATCGGCCTCTTACCGCCGGTCAGCGAAACTTCAACGTCATATTTGATATTATTTGCATTTAATCACTTTTAATTTTCAAATTTCACTTCACGTGAATAATTGTATTTCAGTTTACTCATAGGTTACTTTAAAGTTTTGATGACAATAAATCTTACTAGGAAAATAATGAATCCAGTAAAACTGATAAGCAGCAAGTGGCTGGATAGGACTTAGTTGCCAATTTGTATCCGGAGCGAGACACGTGCATCACATAGGTGCCAGTTCATCATTTGAAATGTTTATGAATGTAATAACAATGAAAACATCAGAATTCCTTTGCTACGCCAAGAAAACATTATAACTGCATGATGTTTATTGTCAACAACTCTTTGAAATCTTTTTTGTAGAATACGGTCGAACGTAACATGATGTAACAACAGAGAATTCCTGGAAGAGTTGTACATCCATGGGAGCTCTCTCGTCTTTTCCTAGAGTTGGAGGTCATGTTTGTTTACTTGTTTGGTCTATCACAGTGTGTTCCAATCAGTTATTGGTGGGTTTCAGTGAAAGTTAATGGTCAAAGAAATATTAATTAGATTTTGAAATGGATCCGGAATTTCTCATTTTTAGTTTTGTGAGTGCATGAATGATTGTGAGTTATCTGGCGTCATAACTGTAGTGGTCATTGACGTTAACTCAGTGAAAGGAATGCGTTCCATGATTGCTTTCGAGTTATTAACGGCTGTTACTGTGCTTTCACCAGTTTATTTTTCTTATTTGTTATAGCCATTCAAGTTGCTGTTCATGACTACATCCTACCGCAGTAACTTAAGACTAGGACTAGGCTATTGATTCCTTTTATTTACAGACATTTATTTCTCTTTTTTATAAAAGAAATCATTCCTTGACGGGCGTAACTGTCAAGAACACACACAGAGGGAAAGATGCAATAATTATATAATCCATTGAGAATCCCAGGTTTAGAGTTTGATACTTTTATTGCCCGTCAAGTGAAAAAAGTTTGAGTTACCTAAAACATTTGAAATATCATCGTCATCATCCATACTATTTAAAGAATTTTAACCCTCCATAGCAACATTTAAAACACAGTTATAGTCTCATACTTGACACTGAAGGTTTAAAATAACTTGAGAGAAGTTCACTTACAGGGAGATTTCTACTTAATTACAGACCAATTTTAGCTGAGAGTGGTGGAAGAGAGGCCCAGAAATAAATAGTAGGACACGGGAAGACCATCCTGGTTGGGAGATAAGCACAGGAAGAAGGGGTCGAAAGGGAGAGAGAGAGAGAGAGAGAAGAAGGAATGGAGGAGAATAGGCGTGTAGGAAGAAGTAGGAGAAAAATGAGAAGAGGGCGAGAAGGACACAGTTAAGAGCAGGAACGTTTAGGTCCTTTGCCAACAGGAG
>NC_089761.1:45504272-45549272 GCF_040412425.1 Macrobrachium rosenbergii | reverse complement strand
TTTATCCTGTAGCCAACTGTTTTGCTTTTCAAAATTCAAAGTAATTTCGCTACCAGTGCTGATATAGTGTTGAGATTCTAGATTTAACACACTCTTTCAACATTTTTATTTCTAGCTCAGTTTAGTTTATTGCATGCTTTTGAAAAGATGGCACAGGACAACACTCTCATTTTTCTTCATCCACTCCCTTTGCAGTAGACCTACGAGACAGCAATTGCCTCAAGTCGCTGGCGATGGAGGTGTGCTTTCTCACAAAAATTCACAATCTTATCTCCGTCCAGAGGGAGTCTTCCGTTGAGGTGGTAGTGGGGTCAGCTCTTTATCAGTCTTATTGAACCTGAAAGAAAATGAAAAACAGTTGTAATTTTAGTTTATGCTTCATTATTTTAATCAAATGTAATAAAACCACATGTTTATTGCTTTGAACTACTACCAGTTCAGATCACCTGGCAGGGTACCTTAGGTGAAACCCATCCTGATCACATGGGCTATAGGTTGGCTGAATGACATAAATTGAGAAAAATCATACAAATTCAAATTATGTGTCACATTACTTAGTCTGTGCCATTACCCGCAGTTCGAAAAGAAACCGAACCAGCAAATATTACTATTGCCTGTATTGCCCAAAGCTAGGGGACTGCGCCCCTAGTAAAAAATTATACGAATTTTAAGAAACACCTTTATTTCTTCAAGCAAAACTTATTGAAATAATGTTTGCGAAAAAGTAATAATTATTATTTTCTATTGCAGGCCCAAAAACGAAAAAGCAGCTAAAATCCTGAGCCGAAGCTCGGCTTTAGGAAATTAACTAAATGAAAACAATTTTTTCACAGTTGTTACTTTTACTATAGTGCTGATACAAAACAGCAAAAACTATAATGTGAACATGTTAGTAATAGCACCCAGGAGTTGACGCGTAGATGGATACATACCGGGCTAATACCTCAGATATGACGTAAATTTTTGCATACAATGAAGGCACAATACAATCCCTGAAGTCTTGAAGTTTTTGTTCTGACTGCAAGCTTCCGGTTGCATGCCAGCGATACAGAGGAATGATTTGCATTCCAGAGATAGTTATCGGAGGATGTTATTTCTGAAGGCCACAGCGCAACTTCGCAGTCCTCACACATACAGACACATGCACAAACATGCATGGTAAATAACTGCTTTGGGTTCTTTGACTCCATGATAGTCAATCTTGACGAATTTTGTAGAATTTTTATGACAAATTCAGTTTCCTGACCATAAGCGAAGACACATCCTACAGCATATATTACATCAGTATAAATAATCGTTGAAGGTAAAGCAGTTAAACGAGATTTTCAAACAAGCTACGGGCTTTCACTAGAAACATGCATTTTTATAAATCAAAATATTAGAATTTCTAGAACACCTCGCATCTCGTGGATACGCTTCCCATTATAGGCTTTGATTCCTATGGGGAAACGAATGAAGAAGAGACGATATCGATGAAGTACGTGTGTGTGTGTGTGTGTGTGTGTGTGTGTGTGTGTGTGTGTGTGTGTATGTTTGTGTATGTTGTCATACAGACAAAGTTAAGAGATACAATGCATGATGACATTTCCTCACCTGTTTTAACTATGAGTCGCTTTTGTATTTCACTTTGTTTTTAGTAAACTGTTTTGTAGTGAAGGACGTTTTTAATTTTCTTACAACTCATGTAACACACACACACACAAACAAACAAACACACACACACACACAAAGTGCGTGCATCCGTGGGGTTTAGACTCTTCTTAAAGGAATAATAATAATTATTTAGTATCTTCGTTTCAGGCGGCAGCGAGCGGTAACTGTTTTTCCAACAAATGCAGCTTTCCTTCAAGCGCCGGGACCACTTTTTAGGTAGTGACCCCCAAGGGTTTTGACCCGGTATGTATACACCTTTGCGGCGTGTTCAGTAAAGCCCGTTGGGGATTACCGTAAAAACATAAACGAGAGACCGTATATATCATAAAGATAATGACCCCCAAGAAATATTAGACCTTGGGATCCTTTCGTTTTCAACAACATTTGGTTAAGATGAAAGTCGAAGAGTCACGCGAAAGCCCGCAGCACTAATTCTGACTTTCACTTGATACTACTTCGAGATTAGCTGTATCTCGGGACTCCTGTAAATGCAGTTTTTATGACCTGCCTCTACTGTTCTAGGTATTAATTACTTTTTTATCTGCTTTTCTTATGTATGTGTTATGGCTATCGTTATTTGATTTTGCTTCAGTTTTCTCTCTCTACGTTTTTCTTATTTTTCACCTGTAGACATCCACAAATGACGATTCGTTTTTGGTTTCAATTATAATTATATATATATATATATATATATATATATATATATATATATATATATATATATATGTGTGTGTGTGTGTGCATGTGTGAATATAATAAATAACAATAAATGTGATATTTCGCCAGTTTTATTGCTACATGCTTCATCGTGTGTGGTTGACATTTTCCTTTATGATAAGAAAATTGCGCTTTTGTAAATACCGTTTTTCAGTCAGAGTAATCATTTCATGAAGTCATTACCAATAACTCCAAAGGCCTACAGCCTCTACATCCTTTGTCCATGTCATATTCTACATCTACAATAAACTAATCCTATAAGACGTTTTTCTGTTAAAATCAGTCAACAATTTAACACCAAAACATACCTGACATGCCTTTGCTCTTCTGAAGTTTGGGATGATACAGTTTTCATCGTTTGATTTGCTTGATATGAAAATCATATTCCGTTAGAAATGATTGTTGGCACTCGAAAAATGTTAGATCTAACATACCTATCCTCTCTCTCTCTCTCTCTCTCTCTCTAACATGACATGCACAAACACACACACACACCAGCACAACATACATTGCATGTCTGACGAGATTCGTGAAACCTGTCAGTAGTATTCACAAACATATCGCGCAGTTTCCCACCTAACATTCTGATCTTGCAGAGAGGTAACGTCTTGTTTTTAATAAATATCAACGTCAAACTATTAATGTTTACTTACCTTTAAGACTGAAGAATTGTTACAACGCTTTCTTCTTCGTATAGTCTCACGTTTTGTTCCTCGCACAGGTTTCGGTGGAAAGATAATCCATATTCTTAGACAGCACCTTCTCCAAGTTCTTACTAACGTCACTTGAAAGCAAAGGAACGCCGAACTAATGTTTCTTGAAAGCTGAGAAGCGGTCTATAATCGAACTACCGCCCCTCAGACAAAAAATTCCTACAAGGCGTCGAATCGGCAAGCTAACCGCCGGTCAGCGAAACTTTAACGTCATATTTGATATTATTTGCACTTAATCACTTTTGATTTTCAAATTTCATTTCACATGAATAACTGCATTTCAGTTTACTCACAGCTTACTTTAAAGTCTTGTTAACAATAAATCTTACGGAGAAAATAATGAATCCAGTAAAACTGATAAGCAGCAAGTGGCTGGATAGGACATAGTTGCCAATTTGTAGCCGAAGCGAGACACGTGCATCTCATAGGTGCCAGCTCATCATTTGAAATGTTTATGAATGTAAAAATAACAATGAAATTTGTTACAACATCAGGATTATTATCTTACTTTAGGAAAACATTATGACTTCGTGATGTTTAGCGTCAACAACATCTCTGAATGCTTTTTTTGTAGAATACTCTGTGTAATTGTGCATGTATGTGAATATAAATAATAGGAATAGGTGCGATGTTTCACCAATTTTATTGCTACATGCTTCATCGTGTGTGGTTGACATTTTCCTTTAGTATACGAAAATTGCGTTTTTGTAAATACCGCTTTTCAGTCACAGCAATTATTTCATGAAGTGATTATCAATATCTCCAAACGTCTACAGCCTGTACATTCTTTGTCCAAGTCATATTCTACGTCTACACCAAACTATTCGTATAAGACGTTTTTCTGTTAAAATCACAGTCAACAATTTAGCACCAAAACATACCTGACATGCCTTTGCTATTCTGAATTTTGAGATGATACAGTTTTCATCGTTTGATTTGCTTGATATGAAAATCATATTCCGATAGAAATGATTGTTGGTACTCGAAAAATGTCAGGTCTAACATACCTGTCTTCTCTCTCTCTCTCTCTCTCTCTCTCTCTCTCTCTCTCTCTCTCTCTCTCTCTCTATATATATATATATATATATATATATATATATATATATCATTTGCCAGAAGGGTGACATGACTCAAGAAACTGCTATTTTTCAGGAGAAGTAATTTAAAGGACATATCATGCCCTCTAGCGGTTATTATAACAAATAAGACGTTTTTACCACAATATGGAACAAAGAACCGGCTATTTGCTGGTATCAATAACTCAAAAAACACATTTTTTGAGCTGTGTCACTCTTCTGGCAAATGGGTGATATATATATATATATATATATATATATATATATATATATATATATATATAAATACATATACACACACACACACACACACACACACACACACACATATATATACATATATATATATATATATATATATATATATATTTACACACGCACAAAGACACATATATATGCGTGTGTGTGTGTATACTGAATGATGTGTTTATATACTGTATATTATAAACTGTACGTATGTGTACACTATGTGTGATCGTACAGTGTAATAAAGATATGTAAGCAACACCTATAATTAAATACATTGTCAACGATATGAAAATACAAAGATTCGTTTCTTCAGTTTTCAGATGTGGAATATTCTTCATCTTTTAAAAGTTCGATATGATGATTGAAGAGTAAAATTTTGAATTCCATTTTGTAGTATTTCTGGAAGTACATTTCCGCACTGCTTCATAAGTAGCGTCTTACCAAAAACAACCAACAATGACCACTGTGATTAAAGTTAGAAGCAGACAGTGAACGAGATAATTTTTCCACAATGGAACCTGTTTGGTTGACTTGATGTCATCTACGAACTTCTCTGATGACCAGACAACTTTCACCTGGTCTTCTGTATTGGAGCCATCAGTGACAAGACTCGCGCCAACCAACACTAGGAAACTCAGTACGAACAATATGGCTGCGACGTGCAAAAAGTGGATGTGAAACATGTCCAAAACTTCGTTGATCACAAACAGGGCAATGCCCCAAACATTTCCCAAACTGAGGGCGAGAATAGCACCTCGAGAATTCGCTCCTTTCCAGAAGAACCCTCCGAGAAAGAGAGACATAACGGGTGGTATTAAGTAAGACAAGAGTTTCTGTAAGAACTTGAAGAGGGAATCGACTCTCCCGAGAAACGGCGCCCAACACACCGATATCAACATACAAAGAAACGTCACAAATTTACCAATGTTCATGAGTTGTGCGTCATTCAAATCCGGTTTGAATTTCTTGACGAAATCCATTGTAACTAACGTTGCCGTGGAGTTGAGGATAGAGTCGACTTGTGACATCAGAGCTGCGAGAAATCCTGAGAGTACAATGCCAAGTGCCCCAGCTGGTAAAAGTCTTAACAACAAAATTGGATACACAAAATCAGCTTTTGGCAAATTAGGGTAGATAACTTTAGCCATTGTGCCTGGTAGAACCATTATAAAAAGCACAGGTAGCTTCAGGAGTCCTGCAAGTAAGCATCCTATCCTCCCATGGCTGACATCCTTAGAGCTAAGAACTCTTTGTGCAATAGTCTGGTTGAAACACCAGTAAAACAAGCCAAGCAAAGGTAGACCTGTTATGAGCCCTGTCCATGGGACGGCAGGGTCATCGATAGGCCTCACTAGACTTATGAAATCTGGTGGTACCTGCTCTCTGACTGCCTGCCAACCTCCAGCTTCTATTAAAGCATATACTGAAATCATTGAAGAGCCAAACAGTAAGATTACAGCCTGCAATGCATCTGTGTAAATCACTGCTTTCAGACCTCCAGTGATTGTATAAACTCCGGCTATGACTGCAAGTATTGCTATTGTGTGCCACAGTTCTAACTTGGGAAAAATCATTTTTAAGACCAATGCTCCAGCATACAGACTGCCAGCCACCCCACCTGCAATATTGAGGAATATAGTCAAGACGGAGAAGTAATACCTTGTTCCAGCATTGTACCGCTTTTCCAGAAATTCTGGCATTGTGAAGAGCTCCATCTCTAACATATTCGGAATACATACCACTGCTATGAAGATTAGTACAATGGCTGCAAACCATTCGTAATTGTACACAGAAATTCCAGTGCTATATGCATCGCCTGAGAGACCTATCAGAGTTGTGCTGGAGATATTAGAGGCAAACAGAGATAATCCCACCAAAGGCCATTTTGTTGATCGACTGGCTAAGAAGTAATCGGATGCTGTTTTGTGTTTCATACTGAGGTAAAGGCCCAAGGCTATAGACAGAATTAGATACAAGATTATGATGACAAAGTCTGCTATGTGTATACGGACAGAACCTTCCGAGCAATCAGTTTGATTGCTACCTTGGAAGGAGTAATTGCAATATATCTGTGTGAAATTATGTTCTGTGGTCATTGTGAGCCGTTCAGAAAGAATCAAATGCTATTTCACATTTTCATTCCTTTTTATCCTGTAGCCAACTATTTTGCTTTTCAAAATTCAAAGTAATTTCGCTACCAATGCTGATATAGCGTTGAGATTCTAGATTTAACACACTCTTTCAAAATGTTTATTTCTAGCTCAGTTTAGTTTATTGCATGCTTTTGAAAAGATGGCACAGGGCAACACACTCATTTTTCGTCATCCACTTCCTTTGCAGTAGACCTACGTGACAGCAATTGCCTCAAGTCTCTGGAGATGGAGGTTTCCTTTCTCACAAAAATTCACAATCTTATCTCGATCCAGAGGGAGTCTTACTTTGAGGTGGTAGTTGGGTCAGCTCTTTAGCAGCAGTCTTATGGAACCTGAAAGAAAATGAAAAACAGTTGTAATTTTAGTTTATGCTTCATTATTTTAAACAAATGTAATAAAATCACATGTTTATTGCTTTGAACTACTGCCAGTTCAGATCACCTGGCAGGGTACCTTAGGTGAAACCCATCCTGATCACATGGGCTATAGGTTGGCTGAATGACATAAATTGAGAAAAATTATACAAATTCAAATTATGTGTCACATTACTTAGTCTGTGCCATTACCCGCAGTTCGAAAAGAAACCGAACCAGCAAATATTACTATTGCCTGTATTGCCCAAAGCTAGGGGACTGCGCCCCAAGTAAAAAATTATACGAATTTTAAGAAACACCTTTATTTCTTCAAGCAAAACTTACATTGAAATAATGTTTGCGAAAAAGTAATAATTATTATTTTCTATTGCAGGCCCAAAACTAAAAAGCAGTTAAAATCCTGAGCCGAAGCTCGGCTTTAGGAAATTAACTAACTGAAAACAATTTTTCCACAGTTGTTACTTTTACTACAGTGCTGATACAAAACAGCAAAAACTATAATGTGAACATGTTAGTAATAGCACCCAAGAGGTGACGCGTAGATGGATACATACCGGGCTAATACCTCAGATATGACGTAAATTTTTGCATACAATGAAGGCACGATACAATCCCTGAAGTCTTGAAGTTTTTGATCCGACTGCAAGCTTCCGGTTGCATGCCAGCGATACAGAGGAATGATTTGCATTCCAGAGATAGTTATCGGAGGATGTTATTTCTGAAGGCCACAGGGTAACTTCGCAGTCCTCACACATACAGACACATGCACAAACATGCATGGTAAATAACTGCTTTGGGTTCTTCGACTCCATGATAGTCAATCTTGAATTTTGTAGAATTTTTATGACAAATTCACTTTCCTGACCATAAGCGAAGACACATCCTATAGCATATATTACATCAGTATAAATAATCGTTGAAGGTAAAGCAGTTAGAACGAGATTTTCAAACAAGCTGCGGACTTTCACTAGAAACATGCATTTTTATAAATCAAAAGATAGGTTTGCTTAAAAGCAAATGGGTTTCAGACTAAATACACACACAAAACAAAGCCACTACAACACCTTCTAAAAACATAACAAACATCTCACACGTCTCGAACTCTCGCCCTACCCGCGCAACAATGCTGGGAAGAAAGGGCGTTGGGTTGTATTACATGAAACATACGCTACCGGGGTCTAAGCGAAGGCAGGGCAATGATCGAGACAGTCTACCCCAAAGCCAAATCAAAAGTCCTTCAAAAGAAGGCATACCCCATACAAAAATGGGAAAAAGCACGTTAAAAGAAGAAGAAGAAGAAGAAAATATTAGAATTTCTAGTGCATCTGTGGATGCTTCCCATTATAGGCTTTGATTCCTATGGGGAAACGAATGAAGAAGAGACGATATCACTGAAGTATGTGTATGTGTGTGTGTATGTTTGTGTATGTTGTCATACAGACAAAGTTAAGAGATACAATGCATGATGACATTTCCTCACCTGTTTTAACTATGAGTCGCTTTTGTATTTCACTTTGTTTTTAGTAAACTGTTTTGTAGTGAAGGACGTTTTTAATTTTCTTACAACTCATGTAACACACACACACAAACAAACAAACACACACACACACAAAGTTCGTGCATCCGTGGGGTTTAGACTCTTCTTAAAGGAATAATAATAATTATTTAGTATCTTCGTTTCAGGCGGCAGCGAGCGGTAACTGTTTTTCCAGCAAAAGCAGCTTTCCTTCAAGCGCCGGGACCACTTTTTAGGTAGTGACCCCCAAGGGTTTTGACCCGGTATGTATACACCTTTGCGGCGTGTTCAGTACAAGCCCGTTGGGGATTACCGTAAAAACATAAACGAGAGACCGTATATATCATAAAGATAATGACCCCCAAGAAATATTAGACCTTGGGATCCTTTCGTTTTCAACAACATTTGGTTAAGATGAAAGTCGAAGAGTCACGCGAAAGCCCGCAGCACTAATTCTGACTTTCACTTGATACTACTTCGAGATTAGCTGCATCTCGGGACTCCTGTAAATGCAGTTTTTATGACCTACCTCTCTTGTTCTTGGTATTAATTACTTTTTTTATTTGCTTTTCTTATGCATGTGTTATTGCTATCGTTATTTGATTCTGCTTCGCTTTCTCTCTATGTTTTTCTTATTTTTCACCTGTAGACATCCACAAATGACGATTCGTATTTGGTTTCAGTAATTATATATATATATATATATATATATATATATATATATATATATATATATATATATATATATATATATATATATGTGTGTGTGTGTGTGTGTGTGTGTGTGTGTGTGTGCATGTATGTGAATATAAATATAAATAAAAATATATGTGATATTTCGCCAATTTTATTGCTACATGCTTCATCGTGTGTGGTTGACATTTTACTTTATGATAAGAAAATTGAGTTTTTGTAAATACCGTTTTTCAGTCAGAGTAATCATTTCATGAAGTCATTACCAATAACTCCAAAGGCCTACAGCATCCACATTCTTTGTCCATGTCATATTCTACATCTACACCAAACTGATCGTATAAGACGTTTTTCTGTTAAAATCACAGTCAACAATTTAACACCAAAACATACCTGACATGCCTTTGCTCTTCTGAAGTTTGGGATGATACAGTTTTCATCGTTTGATTTGCTTGATATGAAAATCATATTCCGATAGAAATGATTGTTGGCACTCGAAAAATGTTAGATCTAACATACCTATCCTCTCTATCTCTCTCTCTCTAACACGACATGCACAAACACACACACACACACACACACACCGTGCAGCACAACATACACTGCATGTCTGACGAGATTCGTGAAACCTGTCAGTAGTATTCACAAACATATCGCGCAGTTTCCCACCTAACATTCTGATCTTGCAGAGAAGTAACGTCTTGTTTTTAATAAATATCAACGTCAAACTATTAATGTTTACTTACCTTTAAGACTGAAGAATTGTTACAACGCTTTTTTCTTCGTATAGTCTCACGTTTTGTTCCTCGCACAGATTTCGATGGAAAGATAATCCATATTCTTAGACAGCACCTTCTCTAAGTTCTTACTAACGTCACTTGAAAGCAAAGGAACGCCAAACTAATGTTTCTTGAAAGCTGAGAAGCGGTCTATAATCGAACTACCGCCCCTCAGACAAAAAATTCCTACAAGGCGTCGAATCGGCAGCTAACCGCCGGTCAGCGAAACTTTAACGTCATATTTGATATTTGCACTTAATCACTTTTGATTTTCAAATTTCATTTCACATGAATAACTGTATTTCAGTTTACTCAGCTTCTTTAAAGTCTTGTTGACAATAAATCTTACTTGGAAAATAATGAATCCAGTATTAAACCGACAAGCAGCAAGTGGCTCGATAGGGCATAGTTGCCAATTTGTAGCCGAAGCGAGACAGGTGCATCTCATAGGTGCCAGCTCATCATTTGAAATGTTTATGAATGTAAAAATAACAATGAAATATGTTACAACATCAGGATTATTATCCTACTTTAGGACAAAATTATGACTTCGTGATGTTTAGTGTCAACAACATCTCTGTATGTTTTTTTTTGTAGAATACTCTGTGTAATTGTGCATGTATGTGAATATAAATAATAGGAATAGGTGCGATGTTTCACCAATTTTATTGCTACATGCTTCATCGTGTGTGGTTGACATTTTCCTTTAGTATACGAAAATTGCGTTTTTGTAATTACCGTTCTTCAGTCACGGTAATTATTTCATGAAGTGATTACCAATATCTCCAAAGGTCTACAGCCTGTACATTCTTTGTCCAAGTCATATTCTATGTCTACACCAAACTATTCGCATAAGACGTTTTTCTGTTAAAATCACCGTCAACAATTTAGCACCAAAACATACCTGACATGCCTTTGCTATTCTGAATTTTGAGATGATACAGTTTTCATCGTTTGATTTGCCTGATATCAAAATCATATTCCGAAAGAAATGAGTGTTGGTACTAGAAAAATGTTAGGTCTATCATACCTGTCTTCTCTCTCTCTCTCTCTCTCTCTCTCTCTCTCTCTCTCTCTCTCTCTCTCTATCTCTATATATATATATATATATATATATATATATATATATATATAATTTGCCAGAAGGGTGACATAACTCAAAAATTGCTATTTTTCAGGAGAAGTAATTTAAAGTTTAAAATTCTCTATCGTTAGTATAACAAGTGATATGACGTTTTTACCACAATATGAACTCTAGCAGTTAGTATTACTGGTATCAATAACTCAAAAAGATTTTTTGATTGTGTCACAATATGGAAGAAAGAACCGGCTATCTATATATATCAATAACTCAAAAACATTTTTTGAGCTGTGTCACACTTCTGGCAAATAGGTGATATATATATATATATATATATATATATATATATATATATTTTCAAACACACACATATATATATGTGTGTGTGTGTGTATACTGAATGATGTACTTATATACTGTATATTATAAATTGTATGTATGTGTACACTATGTGTGATCGTACAGTGTAATAAAGATATGTAAGCAACACCTATAATAAAATACATTGTCAACGACATGAAAATACAAAGATTCGTTTCTTCAGTTTTTGGATGAGGAATATTGTTTATCTTTTAAAAAGTTCGCTATGATGATTAAGAGTAAAATTTTGAATTCCATTTTGTAGTATTTCTGGAAGTACATTTCCGCATTGCATCATAAGTAGCGTCTTACCAAAAACAACCAACAATGACCACTGTGATTAAAGTTAGAAGCAGACAGTGAACGAGATAATTTTTCCACAATGGAACCTGTTTGGTTGACTTGATGTCATCTATGAACTTCTCTGATGACCAGACAACTTTCACCTGGTCTTCTGTATTGGAACCATCAGTGACAAGACTCGCGCCAACCAACACTAGGAAACTCAGTACGAACAATATGGCTGCGACGTGCAAAAAGTGGATGTGAAACATGTCCAAGACTTCGTTGATCACAAACAGGGCAATGCCCCAAACATTTCCCAAACTGAGGGCGAGAATAGCACCTCGAGAATTCGCTCCTTTCAGAAGAACCTCCGAGAAAGAGGGACATAACGGGTGGTATTAAGTAAGACAAGAGTTTCTGTAAGAACTTGAAGAGTGAATCGATTCTCCCGAGAAACGGCGCCCAGCACACGGATACCAACATACAAAGAAACGTCACAAATTTACCAATGTTCATGAGTTGTGCTTCATTCAAATCCGGTTTGAATTTCTTGACGAAATCCATTGTAACTAACGTTGCCGTGGAGTTGAGGATAGAGTCGACTTGTGACATCAGAGCTGCGAGAAACCCTGAGAGTACAATGCCAAGTGCCCCAGTTGGTAAAAGTCTTAACAACAAGATTGGGTACACAAAATCAGCTTTTGGCAAATTAGGGTAGATAACTTTAGCAATTGTGCCTGGTAGAACCATTATAAAAAGCACAGGTAGCTTCAGGAGTCCTGCAAGTAAGCATCCTATCCTCCCATGGCTGACATCCTTAGAGCTAAGAACTCTTTGTGCAATAGTCTGGTTGAAACACCAGTAAAACAAGCCAAGCAAAGGTAGACCTGTTATGAGCCCTGTCCATGGGACAGCAGGGTCATCGACAGGCCTCACTAGACTTATGAAATCTGGTGGTACCTGCTCTCTGACTGCCTGCCAACCTCCTGCTTCTACTAAAGCATATACTGAAATCACTGAAGAGCCAAACAGTAAGATTACAGCCTGCAATGCATCTGTGTAAATCACTGCTTTCAGACCTCCAGTGATTGTATAAACTCCGGCTATGACTGCAAGTATTGCTATTGTGTGCCACAGTTCTAACTTGGGAAAAATCATTTTTAAGACCAGTGCTCCAGCATACAGACTGCCAGCCACCCCACCTGCAATATTGAGGAATATAGTCAAGACGGAGAAGTAATACCTTGTTCCAGCATTGTACCGCTTTTCCAGAAATTCTGGCATTGTGAAGAGCTCCATCTCTAACATATTCGGAATACATACCACTGCTATGAAGATGAGTACGATGACTGCAAACCATTCGTAATTGTACACAGAAATTCCAGTGCTATATGCATCGCCTGCAAGACCCACCAAAGATGAGCCGGAGATATCAGAGGCAAACAGAGATAATCCCACCAAAGGCCATTTTGTTGATCGACTGGCTAAGAAGTAATCGGATGCTGTTTTGTGTTTCACACTGAGGTAAAGGCCCAAGGCTATAGACAAAATTAGATACAAGATTATGATGACAAAGTCTGCTATGTGTATACGGATAGCGCCTTCCGAGCAATCAGTTTGATTGCCACCTTGGAAGGAGTAATTGCAATATATCTGTGTGAAATTATGTCCTGTGGTCATTGTGAGCCGTTCAGAAAGAATCAGATCCTATCTCATAATTTCATTCCTTTTATCCTGTACCCAACTATTTTGCTTTTCAAAGCTCAAAGTAATTTCGCTACCAATACTGAGACAGTGCTGAGATACTAGATTTAACACCCACTTTCAAAATGTTTATTCCTAGTTCAGTTTAGTTTATTGCATGCTTTAGAAAAGATGGCACAGGACAACACTCTCATTTTTCTTCATCCACTTCCTTCGCAGTAGACCTACATGACAGCTATTGCCTCAAGTCGCTGGAGATGGAGGTGTTCCTTTCTCACGAAAAATCACAATCTTATCTCGATCCAGAGGGAGTCTTACTTTGAGGTGGTAGTGGGATCAGTTCTTCATCCGTCTCATGAAACCTGAAAGATGTAAACAGTTGGAATTTTAGTTTATACTTCATTATTTTGCTTAAATGAAATAACATGACGTGTTCATTGCCGTGGACCACTGCCAGGTCAGATCACCTGACAGGGTAGCTTTTATTAAAACCCACCCTGATCATATGGGCTATAGGTTGGCTTAATGACACAAATTGAGAAAAATCATATAAATACAAATGATTTGTAACATTACTTAGTCTGTTCTGTAACCTGTAGTTTGAAAAGAAACCGAACCACGCAAATGTATTACTGTTGCCTGTATTGCCCAAAACTAAGGGATTGCGCCCCAAGTAAAAATTTATCAGAATTTTAAGAAACACTTTTTTTACATTTCTTCAAGCAAAATATATTGAAATAATGTTTGTGAAAATATAATGAATTATTTTTCTATTGCAGACCCAAAAATGAAACAGCAGCTAAAATCTGAGCCGAAACTCGGCTTTGGGAAATCAACTAACTGATAACAGGTTTTCCGTAGTTATTACTTTTACTAAGGTACTGATACAAAGCAACAAAACTATAATGTGAACAACGTTAAAATTACAGTAATGGAGGTCTATAGCTCTCTTCTATTCCATACAAAGGAACATCACTCCCTCCCCTTTCCCCCCACCCCCGGTGCTCAACCTTATGTGAAAACGAAACTGGATATTCAGGCACATACTGCTCAAGATATGGGTAGTAACCTGGTATGTATCCACCCGTGCATCATCTCTGAGGTGCTAGTACTATACATGGCGGAAGCTCAATAGGACGCCTTGTTTAGTACTAACCCTCAGAGATCAAAGTATTATATACACCAGTTTCTATATGCTCGTATAAATAAACGACATCTTTGATCCCAGAGGGGCTAGTACTAAACACTGCGTCCCACTGAGCTTCTGCCATATTTAGTACTAGCACCTAAGAGGTGACGCGTAGGTGGATACATACCGGGTTAATACCTCAGATATGACGTAAATTTTTGCATACAATGAAGGCACGATACAATCCCTGAAGTCTTGAAGTTTTTGATCCGACTGCAAGCTTCCGGTTGCATGCCAGCGATACAGAGGAATGATTTGAATTCCAGAGATAGTTATCGGGGGATGTTATTTCTGAAGGCCACAGCGTAACTTCGCAGTCCTCACACATACAGACACATGCACAAACATGCATGGTAAATAACTGCTTTGGGTTCGTCGACTCCATGATAGTCAATCTTGATGAATTTTGTGGAATTTTATGACAAATTCAGTTTCCTGACCATAAGCGAAGACGCATCCTATAGCATATATTGCATCAGTATAAATAATCGTTGAAGGTAAAGCAGTTAAACGAGATTTTCAAACAAGCTGCGGGCTTTCACTAGAAACATGCATTTTTATAAATCAAAATGATGTTTGAATTTATAGAACACCTCACATTTTGTGAATACGCTTTCCACTATAGGCCTTGAATCCTACGGGGAAACAAATGAAGAAGAGACGATACCGCTGAAGTACGTGTGTGTGTGTTCGTATATGCTGTCATACAGACAAAGTTAAGAGATACACTGCAAGAACACATTTCCTCACCTGTTTTAACTACGAGAGTCGCTTTTGTATTTCACTATCTTTTTAGTAAACTGTTCTGAAGTGGAGGAGGTTTTCATGCGCTCGCTTCGAGACCTTCTGAAAATGTCTCCTTTACTGCTAAGCTCGTGAACTAAGGGGATTCGTCCAAGAGCAGCCGCTCAGTATAGCGGAAATGCGTTAAAGCAGCTCTACCATCTTGTCACTTTTTTATGTCCTTTAATAGCTTCATTCATTTCATTATTCGCAAACCTTGTTATGTTTAGTACAGATTTCATTCGAATCCAGTTTAGTATTAAAGCAAAATCACTTGATACTTTATAATTTCCTCCAGGGCTGGATAGGGAATACTGCAGCACCTTTTTTTTATTATGCTTGCCTCCGAACGTAAACACAAGAACTGTTTTCTGTTGCCAGTGTTCCTCTGTTGTACGCAAACAATGCCAGTTGAGTTGCTGAGTTTTATTATTGTTATGATTATTGGTGGACGAAACTGCATGTCCTTTGTCATCTATCCTTATGGGCAAAATATTCATTCAGCCGTGTATGATTTAGGCTAGTTATGATACATGATTTTAGCTTCTTTTTTTTTATTCTGGAAATTTTCTTGCTTGAATCGGATGTCAAGGACAAATGACAAGGCAGAATTCCTACAAGTAAGAAAGAGATGATTATTGCAAATCACTATTTTTTTTCAAGGTCTCTGAAGAGGAACGATGTTATAATAGTTACCATTTTTGTTATTCTGAAATGAAGTAATCCCATGGCATATAAACATCCCTACCTTTTTTTCTGTTCTTGTTCAAACAGTATTTTGAATAATATGCCAATATTTAGAAATATTTTCATTTCCTGGTTCGAAAAAGCGAACCGTTGACACTTTAAGTCAATGACTTTTGTCAACTGGAATATCAAGTGCCAATGATAACCCATCCTCTGTGTTCTCCTTTTCCACCTCCATACATAGGAACTTAGCCAAGTGAATAACACCTGATCACAAGAAACACCTGCGACAGCATCATCTGGCAATAAATGACACCTGTTGGCAAGGGGTCCGTGAATGAGCGCGGAAACTTGAGTCATGGGTCCAGTTAATCATAGATGCCTGAATGGATACTGGAACTTGAAGGTCGACCTTCAAGCTCATGCCCAATGATGGGGATCATTTATGAGAGAGAGCAAGGGCCTGTTGTTCTGGCCTAAGGCCAGCTCAGTCAACAACTACAACAACGCAGAGAGACAGACGAAGATCTGAGCATCAGTTGATTGATGGTGTCCTCCACCGATCATAAACTGTGACCTCAATGAAAATTGCTTTTTTTCATGAGAAAATGCCAATGGGGTGGCCAGTTCAATAACATTTTCTAATCCAGGGCCAAAATAAAGAGGAAAAGGAAAAAGTGGGCCGGGGCTTAATCAAGATGAAAATGACAACTGAAGCTAAGATTTCTGGCTAAAGCACCAGTAAAGCAACCCAAGTCAGAGGGAGACTTGCTATCGGCCTATTTCGTAGGACCTCTCAAGGATTTATTTTTTCCCACCCTTGATGTCAACTTTGAAACTGTTTGTCCACTCTGCTGGGCTGGAGTAGAAACCCCATTTGCAACCCTCGCTTGTCTGTCATTCCCAAAGTTGTTTAAAACGTCAGGTTGCAAAAAAAAAAAAGTGTCTCACGCGAAGTGGTAAAACATTAAGCTTTTTTTTTTTTTTTACAAAATCATCATGGCAATTGCATACAAATTTTGCTTTGTTAACGCCAACATAATCTTTGTTGCGCTTAAATTTGGTCTTGTTTATGTCAAAATGACCATGTTATTTGCGTATAAACCTTTCTGCGTTCAGTTATGGCATCAGATCCATTTGTTATTGTTTCGTGCCGAAAGAGTATTGTCATTAATAATGCTTATGTTTAGTTTGTTGCTACTGAAAAACGGGGTCCACTGTCACATTATATATTTTGTTTTACTCATAAGACTAGGGTTATTAACTTATAAATTTTTTTATTTGTTTTTACCAAAAACGATTCATATAAATTTCATTTTAATTTAATGAGGACCTTGTCACTTTGTCAGAAGAATCGTGTCAGTTACATGAATTGATTTTTTTGTGTAAAAAGAGTATTAGTTGGATTTTTGCTCTTTCGTTGATGCCTAATCAAATCTGTCCTTAAATATGCGATCAAATGTTACATAGTTGGGGGAATGAATGACTTATCAAGACATCACACCTGACAAATGAGATAAGAATTTATAATTATTCTGAGTCTGAAATGTCCGTGGGTGATGGGTTAATCTGGCAAGTTTTTAGAGATATACCCATGCGGTAATAATCGAGAATTCATAGAAAATTATATATATATATATATATATATATATATATATATATATATATATATATATATATATATATATATATATATATATATATTATATATATGATTATATATAATATATATATAATATAATATATATATATGTATATATATAATATATATAAATATATATATACTGTATGTATATATATACTATATATATATATATATATATATATATATATATATATATATATATATATATATATATATATATATATATATATATATATGGAAATGTGGAAATGATATGACAAGTAACATTGTGTGGAATTTTTCCTTAGGAAATTAAAAGTTTGTCCTATTCAAAGGTGTATGACTTTAACGTCACTGCTTAAACTTTCTCGGAAGTCTCGCCAACTTTATCCTCCACTTGCTACGATTATTTCTGCCTCAGTCCTATTTATATGTTTTTTTATATATCTTGCTTCCTTTGTTTTTGAGAGAGAGAGAGAGAGAGAGAGAGAGAGAGAGAGAGAGAGAGAGAGAGAGAGATGTGTATAGAATATTATATATAATCTTTTCTCTATTCCAACTTTCTTATTATAAACACCGTTATCATCGTTATCAGTAACTTCTTTCTGATCTGTAAATGAAAGAAAGATGCCAGCCAAACTATTTGGGAAACAGAGGAAAGTAGAAAGTTCGGGCTACTAGAAGTAAATGGGATGACGCACTGATCAAAACGGTTGAATCTCGAGTTCGCAACTTCCCATAAACTTCATGTCCTTTTCTAACCAAGGCCCAAAGGAGAATAGGAAGAGAAGGAAGAAGGACTTGGCTAAACCACTAAGGAATGGATAGACCCTTTGGTCTTTTAAAGGATGAAATGTTATATTTAAGCAGGGGAAACGTAAGTAGAAAGAAAATCCCCAATCCTTCTTTTATAGTGGACGGAAGGAATAAGTCACTGATTACAAACGTGTAAGCAAAGGATTATTTATGACAGTGTTATGAAATGAGTCAGATTCAAATCCGAGGTCCAGACAATCATAGGCCTACTGAATCCGGCTCTCTCGCTCTCTTTTCTAGGCATCGCTTCACACCTTAACGCCAAATTTTGCATCAAGTAACTGATATAATCACGATGCCCCACCGAGATTAAAAGGGTGTTGGGGACGGGGTTACTTACAGTGATCTAGGCTAACTCTGTAGGGCATTTTCACCGGTTATTTAGGAACAAGGACATCGGGACAATCCTCTTGTAGCCCGAAAAGGACTCAAGGGTCCGTTTAAAATAATGGTAACAATAATAATTCTCTGGGAATGATGAAGAATGACTTCCTTTACAAAACGCACGATCACCCTCTTTAATCTTGGCCAAATAAGGCGGACTTCCTGGGAGAAGCAGTATGGCGGTATAATGGTTTGGAACCCTGTAACGGACGCTCGGTGTTGATGTCGTCGAATACCTTTCGCTGAGGGAGAATTCGAGGATCTCTTTCGATTAGACAGAACAGTCTAGGAGTTGCTTTTATGAGGTTCCTTGTAATGCCTCTCTTTCTTTCTCACATACGCACGCACATACACACACACACACGCGCAGCTGAACCAAAGATGAATCCTCTTCTGCAGAAAATGTCTAGAGCATTAGACCCTATATATTCCGACATTAACAGATCATTAGGAACGTATCAATCCACGCTAAATAAACTGTGCTGCTAACAGCTTCTATTCTCTCTCTCTCTCTCTCTCATGTTGTGTTCATCAGACCTACATGTTTGGATGGTTTCGAAACCTTACCGCTGTAAGCAAAATATTTCCTGTTCATTACAGAAACGCCAATGGCTTCTATTACTATTACTACTGATAATAATGGTTTCTACTTCTATGACTACTGATAATAATAACGATGGTGATGGTAGTAATTATCATTATTTATTATGTCATCTTTTCAATGGAAATAGTATTACTATTTGGGAATCATAACCGAAACTCGTAATTTATTTCTGTAATCACCTACTGTGTATATAAGAAACGAAATTAACACCCTTAACTGTGTGTGTGTGTGAAGAGAGAGAGAGAGAGAGAGAGAGAGAGAGAGAGAGAGGGGGGGTTTCAAGGAACCTCGTAGAAGCAACTTCTAGATGTGCCGTTGTGGCAGAACATAATGTTAATAAAACCTGTTTATGAATAAGGAAACTTGTTTTCATGGTCAAGTGTGCTTGTGTGTGTGTGTGTGTGTGTGAGAGAGAGAGAGAGAGAGAGAGAGAGAGAGAGAGAGAGAGAGAGAGAGAGAGAGAGAGAGAGAAAGTGGGAAATCAAAGAATTCGATGCCTTAGACGTTTGAGAAAAAAAAAAGATGAAAAGCCTGACTTGTTGATATATTTTATTAATTGATAATATTTTTTTACGCTCATCTGTTTACTCTTGTATCAAAATGGTTTGCCAAAGGAGGCGATGAAAAAAAAAAGACCTAGTCTCCTAAAATACAGGCAATGGTTATGAAGTTGTAAGGATTTAAATAAAAAAATCTTACGATTCTTAATCATACTTTAATAAACAACGTTGTTCTTCCATAAATCAACATGACAATTAGCATAAATAAAAGAAATACTATGATAGATACAAATAAAAGCAATGGTAGGGCTCATGGTTAGTTCACTGCAAAATTATTTTTCAGTCATCTTCGTAACAATGTTCTAATCTCGTCAACTTCCTTCTTTACTGTTATTCACCAAAAGAAGCATATCACGATAAGAGTCGCGATTATCAGTAGGATGCAATAAAGAAAGTAATTTTTCCAGAGTGGCAATTCCTTGAAAGATTTAATCTCTTCAGCAAACTGTTCTGTGGACCAGGTGACTTTCAGCTGATCTTCCGAACAAGGTTTGGCGACGGTCAGACTCACGACCACCAGTGACAGAGCCGACAGGGCGAACAAAATGCTCGCCGCGTGCAGAAAATGCATTTCGAATAATCCCACAACCCGAATGATTACAAAGAGTGCCACTCCCCATATATTGCCAAGAACGAGGGCCGTAATAGCCCCGTAGACATTTGCCCCTTTCCAGAAGAACCCGCCCATATACACAGCAACAACAGGCGGTATCATGTACGACAGAAGCGACTGTGAAAATTTGTAGAGCGACGAAAAATTCTGCAGCGTTGGCGCCCAACAAACAGAGATTACCATGGAGAGGAAAGTCACAAACCTACCGATGTTCAGGAGCTGCTTGTCTTTCAAGTCGGGTTTGAGTTTCTTGACGAAGTCCATCGTCACTAGAGTTGAAGTCGAGTTGAGAATTGAGTCAACCTGAGACATTAGAGCAGCTAAGAAACCCGATAAAACAATTCCCCGGACTCCCGTAGGTAAGAGTTGAAACAACAGGGTTGGATAAACTAAATCAGCTTTCGGTAGGTCAGGGTAGATAACTCTAGCCATTGTACCTGGTAACACCATTATGAACAGCACAGGTATCCTGAGGAGACCTGCTAACAGACAACCCAGTCTTCCTTGGTTAGAATCCTTAGAACTAAGAATTCTCTGGGCAATGGTTTGGTGGCAGCACCAATAATAGAGTCCAAGCATTGGAACGCCTGATATGAGGCCTGTCCAGGGCACACCAGGGTCATCCACTGGTCTGATCAGACTGAGAGCCTCAGCTGGTACTGCTGATCTTACGGCGCTCCATCCACCAGCCTCAATCAGGGCGTATATTGAAATCAACACGGAGCCAAGAAGTAGAACCACGGACTGGAAAGCATCGGTGTAAATCACAGCCTTCAACCCCCCACTGACTGTGTATGCCCCAGATATCATTGCAAGTATGGCTACTGAGTGCCACACCTTTAGTTGCGGGAAAATCATATTCATGACCAAAGACCCAGCAAACAAGCCACTTGCTGTGCTACCAATGATGCTGATCAGCACGGATAGACTGGACAAGTAGTACCTCGTTGCAGCGTTGTATCGGCGTTCTAGAAACTCCGGCATCGTGTACAGTTCTAGTCTTAGGATGGTGGGGATGAAGAAAACTGCAACGAATATCAAAGAAACCGACGCCATCCACACGTAATTGAAAACAGAAATTCCAGTGCTATACGCGTCGCCTGCAAGACCAACTAGGGATGAGCTAGAAACATCTGAGGCGAACAACGATAGGCCTATAAAAGGCCAAGTTGTTGATCGACCTGCCAGAAAATAATCAGCCGCTGTTTCGTGTTTCCTGCCCAGGTAAAGACCCATACCTATGGAAAAGACCAAGTAAACGATTATGATTGCACCGTCGACTATGTGCAAGCCAAAAGACAAAGTTTCTCCTGAGAAATCAGTTCCATTATGAAATGGAAATGAAATGTTTCCAACATCTCTGGCAGAATAATTACTTTCCGCGCTCATTTGGAATAAGTTTATAACAATCCTGCGCAAGTTTAACTGGGAAAATGCAAAAAGGACGCTTGTACAAGTATCTTATCTATAAAGTGTTATGGCTTCATGCGTTGTCCAATGATTTAGATACCATAATTTGAAAGCAACAGTCACGTAGTTCTCAAGATTCAGTCACAGCATTATTTGTGCATCAGTCGGTGTTTTCCGTTTCTTAAGTTGACCTAAGGATGTATTTGGCAATTGCCTTCAGCGCAACTTTGAATTTTCGACGGAAACCTGTAGAGGAAAAGAAAGAAATATTTTAGAATAAAAAGAAGTACAGGGGATAATAATAAGAAATTAAACTAAAAAACTAAGCAAAATTATTGGTTATATGTTCATCATTTCGCATGCATTACTGAAGAAAATGATTGCAAGAAAGGTAAATTTACCTGAAATTCTAAGTACGGAAAGATTTAACACTAAAAATGCAGTGATTAGGTTATTTATTAAAGAGGCCTTCTGTCTGTCTGTCTGTCTGTCTCTCTCTCTATATATATATTATATTGTTATAAGTGTTTATTCATCTATTACTCTTACCCTGTCGTCGCTGCAACTGACTGAATATCAACACGTATATAGCAAAGAATATTTACTGTAAATGAGATTTCAATTTGAGAAAGGACTCAGTAGAGAAATTCTTGGTTCTAAGTTAATTACATATATTTACATAAATCAGAAGAATAAATTACACGGAGCCATTTACACAGGGGTCTTGGCACTTATCACGTTAACTGATGTAGAAACTTAATAAATAGAGGGCCAAATAGCAATACTGAGACAACAAGGAGTTAATTGATGGGCTTGGTTGCCGGATGCGGGTACAGTGGAGCAGGCGGTGAATACAGCGGTATACGACCTTTCTGCAAACGTGGAGAAAGGGCGCATTAATTCTCGATAAATTAAAGCACAATCTAAACTGTACAAAGGGAAATTGCCGAACGCTCAAGGAGGGTGACGTCAATTTATGATCAGGCAATTCACTGATTAACACTGATGACTGATATCGACAAAGAATCAACGGGTTTTAGCACATGGAAAAGGAAGGAACAGAAACAAGAATAAGAACAAAAGAATGGACTGAAGAACCTTCTAACCAGACTTTACCTTAAATTCTGAGCGGAGATTGCGTGAATCATCATCAATGGAGCCTCTGTCAAGTGGACTTCTCAATGGGTACTCAGGGGTGGATTCTTGGATAAGAGCTACGTATGCTCCTCCCATGGTGGTTCGTCTGAGTCTCTCTGGCTTGACCTCTGTCTTGACCTTTGTATGACCTGCCCCGAAATGCTGGCTTTCAGTGCCTCGGGCATGTCAGGTGAGAGAGTTCACTGGTGTTCGAATACTGTAAGCTGGTAGTTTGCACGTCTCCCAGGAACAAGGCATTATTTAGAATAGAGATCTTTGGCCTGCAGATCAGGAAGATAAATTTCGAGCGACGGTTTGGCGAGGCGTAGGAGTACGGTGGAAGGGTACTTTAAACCTTGACGAATCTATTGTCAGGTTCAAGCTTGAAAAACAAGGAGTAGCAGAAGGCTTTTCTCCTTGGGCTCAGAATTTGACTTCTCAAAAGGAAAATATGGCGAAGTGAGAAGTATTAATAAATAATTCTAGCAATATATATATATATATATATATATATATATATATATATATATATATATAATGTATATATATATATAATTATATATTCTGTTTATATTCTGTACATATGTGTGTATATTATTGTATATAAAGATTTTATATACAGCCGGGAACGACACTCAGGTTACCTCACTATTGTGGCGAGTGTTATAACCACTAGACTTCAAGCTTCAAAAATAATATTCGAAAAAAAAGGAATGCATTTGAAGACCCCGAGTGTCTCATGCACTAGTCAAGCTGCGAGAAGAGAAAGCCTACTGATAATGCTTGTCCCAGCAAGCACAATAAAATTACTTGAGCATAATGTTAAAGGTCGAGGACTGGAAGTGAGGAATGTAGGAGCCAGTAGAGATTTATAGGCCTATTTGTGCCTGTGGAAGTGACGTCAAATCCATCCATTACTGGAGAGAAGTGAAACAAGTGAAATAGTTTTGGAAGAACAATTGCCCCGAGTGGAATTTCCAGATTTATACGCTTTGTTTTAAAGTTTGATGTATTAAACAAACAACCAAATAGTGGCATCGCTATCACGCTCATTTTCAGACGCTTCTAGATAAAATCAGCACATGCTAAAGAGCACCGCAACAGTCACACTGATGCGTTGCTAGAAAAGAATGTGTGAAATCTGTTTGAATTAGATTTTATTTTGAAATATTATCTGCAATCACTGGTTTACCCATTTAGTGATGAATGGCTGCGATATAGAGGAGAGTGAGGGTAATATGCACTCAACCGTAGGGGAGTTAGTTAAGTAACGACTTTCTAAATACGACGTCATTATCTTGGGGGTAAGAAGAGCAAAAAATCATTAAAAGAATATAGATAAGTCTAGACAACAATAGCAATGACAGCATTGTTCTGATACTGTCAACATATCCAGTTGTCAGCTTTCAGCGTCGTCAGTAAACTTCTACGGAAAACCTCCGTTGTTATGCATTATTTTGTTTAGTACTCTTTTCAGTGCATATGCTGCGATATTCGTCTTCTACCGTTAAAAAATATCTACGTGGTCACAACCAGTCTATTGTTTGCTGCAGGTAAAGAGAGTCTATTTAACGCTTGATAGAAAAAAAAAATAATTAGTCCAGTAGAATTCACCCAGGAAAGCAGAACCTCAGCTGAAATTACCGGAGAACTTAAATTTATTTACTAGGAGGAAAGCAATTTTCAAGGGCTACAAATAGGAAGCTTTTCTTTTTCATTAAGATTTACGTGATTCTGCTAGTCCGTGTTTATAGAACGCAACCTTACGATGACGTCATAAAGGTTGAAGACCCATTAACGCATGAGGACGCTTGGGTAATGAAAGAGGCATGAGTTTGTCGCATCACCTAACCAGTATATGTAAGACTTAATTAATATTAGCCATGGCTAACTTTTCTAATTCAACTGTCGCATCAATATTTCTTTTTTATGGTTTCTATAAATACCTCTTTTTGTGTTACCAACGAATACTTTTTTCCTCTCTGCCCGAAACTATTTTTAGGTAATGTGGGTTGCTTTTCTAACTTTTATTCGCTTCGATTGATTAATTGTGGGTTATCTGGCGTCACAATTATTCGCTTCGAAATAAAATTGTTCTGTTGGATACAAATCTAGGATTGTTTAGGCTATGTGGGACGTAGCTGAATGTGTGTATATATATATGTATGTATATATACACATACATATGTATGTATGTATATATGCACATATATATGTATACATATATATGTATGCATATATATATATATTTATATATATATATATGCGTACGTATACATGTATATATATACATAGAATAGTTTTGGGACCATGGGGCATTTACCCTTCAATCAATCGTGTTCCCATGCAAAATCCGAGACGCATCTTGGAATATCCGGGACATTTTTCCTGCTGTTTATGGCATGAGAGTGTCCTTTACATTTCCTTTAAAACTAAAGCTAAATCTCGTATTCTGAGGGTTTCACTTTCGTCAGTGATTTCTAATGTAGACCAGAACTACTTGTCTCTTATTTTTTCTTCTTAAAAATCTTTGTGTATGATCGCTATGTAGTGCTTACTCATTAATAAAAGCTTTGGTACTGATAACCTACGAAAGTTCGAGGGATTTGTTGTACTAGGTCAAATATATTTTGCTAATTTGTTAATTATACCACTGCTTCTTCCATGTCAAATCTATGGCATCTGTTGAACGCTAAGAAGCTTATTCACTCAGAAATTTCGCTGAGAATGGATGAGCTTTGAAAAACAAAGTTGGGAGAAAGTGTCCTTACCTGCAATACTTTGCTGAGACAGATACGTCCTCTTGTGCCCTACAACCGCGCTCATATGGCAGAACTTTCTAGAGCTTGGTCCAGACTTCAGTTCGCCTCCCAATCTACTGAATTATCGCGAGACTTGCTTGCACGAGAGAGATAACGCGTAGTTTGCCAATATTGTAACCTTTCGCAATAAATCGTCTTGGAAGAAAGATCTTTATGCCAAGGGCATGGCACTTGCAACTATTTTGGAGTGTTTTCCTGTTTTGAATGTCCCAACCTCATCTGTAGATAAATATACGAATGGTACTATTCTCTGCATCAGTTGCGTTTTAATTCTTTTACCTTCCCAGTTGAATTCACTTGAAACATTAGAGGTAACCGATGCATCTTCCAGTGAAACTGGTCTGTTGTCGTACAGGTGAAGTCGTTCCAGTTGCATCGTTGCCAGCCGCATGGCACAGATTAAGTTCTATGCTGAACTCTTTACCGGCGTTTACTATAAATCCATCTATATTTCAATACAATTTGGCCATTGCCTGTGAAAGCTATATTTCTAGGTAACTCTACTTGAACTACAATTGTTTGTGAAGTTTTACATTGTTCCTATAGACACCAGGATGCTTCAGATGATTTAGAAAACCGTTACAATCTCATTAATTCAAAAGTTATTATCGTAGTGAACGATAAAGGTTATCTGCTTATTTTCGAAAAGCTCCGGTATGAATGGCATTTATAGTGCATGAATTTGGGATAAGTCATAATTCATTGGTTAGTTTATCCAAATTTTGTTCTGCAGTGAGAAGTTTAACGGCTTTGACATTCTTTTGGCTACCCTTGAAACATAAAATCTCCAAAAATTGTCCCCAAAGTCAGCTTTGGGTAAGTCCCTGTAAATGACAATGGTAGAGAAACTAAGGAAAACCCTAGGAAGAATCCATAAGCGCAATCCCGAGGTTACCAACTAATGGTACCGCATTTTTCTATTATTTTTGTATCTATATTCTATTACTTCTATTATTTAGATTTGTTATTTTTTATTATTATTATTAATATGACTGAGTCTTCGACCTCAGAAATTAAGTTGAGTATGGATATCAATATTTACCAGTGAAAATTCTCTTTGTGTGTCTGCGATAAGCATATGTTTCAATTTGGGTTCGTCTGGGAACTAATGAGTCAAACAAGATGGGTTTAGGTGCCAGGTTTTACCTATCCTAGCATCTAAATCCATTTTGTTTGACTCATTAGTTCCCAGACGAACCCTTGCGTCAAACAAAATGGGTTTAGATGCTAGGATAGGTAAAATCCTAGCACCTGAACCCGTTTTGTTTGACGCATTAGTTTCCAGACGAACCCAAATTGAAAAATATGCTTATCGCAGATACGCTACGAGATTTTTCGCTGGAAAATATCGATATCCATACTCTGGTTAATTTCTGAGGTCGCAGACTCAGCCGTAATAATAATAATAATAATAATAATAATAATAATAATAATAATAATAATAATAATAATAATAATAATAATAATAATAATAATAAAATAACAAATTAAAATAATAAAAAATAATAGAGAGTAGATACAAAAATAATAGGAAAATGTGGTACCATTAGTTGGTAGCCTCGGGATTGCGCGCATGAATTCTTTCTTGTGTTTTTCTTAGTTTCTCTACCGTTTTCATTTAGAGGGTATTTATCCTGATTACAAATGTCACTCACGTCACCTTATCTTCATCAATCTCAAGAGTGACGATGCTTCCGTTTATCGATTTTATTTGCATTCGTGTCTTCTTTGATATCTGGTGTCGTGACATGGCACTGTGTAGCAAGGTCTAATGAATGTTGTTCAATACCTTGAGATTTATAATCTCTTTCAGATTTGCCTACCTGGGGATGTATGTGATAATCCCAGTACTATACTTCATTATTATTAATTATTATTATTTCACCCGATAAAACCTATTTACGTGGAACGAGCACACAGGGACCACTGACTTGAAATTCAAGCTTCCAAAGAATATTATTGGTTTCAACCTCCCACCGCAGACCCCACGCCGCAGCAGTAACTGGATCACGATACAGAACCATCTGAGTGGCATGCCACGACACTAACCACTATACCAGCGGACCAGCATTAGTGAACAACAGAAATTTGGGATCTTTCAAACTGATGAAACCGCTCTCTGTTCAGACAGAATGGGTGAGATTGAAATCTTGACGAAAAATCAGTAAGATCTCCAGTTACCTTAACCCGGTATATCCTTTTGAAAATTCGTGGCAACTTGACTGTAGCGAAGGAAGACACTGTCTGATGAGTCTTCAATAGCTTGGTGCTGTTGTGCTGACCTGCTGTTTATTATTCTTTGTGAAATCAAGGTTCCAAATGCAGGGTCAGGCTCTCTTAGCCAAACATTCAAGTTACTGGGCTCATTGTTTCTCTCGTTTACGTCGTCGAAATAACTCGAAGACCTCATTTCAGGGGATGTTACGCTCAAACTGCACATGCATGACCTGTTATTGTTGCATTCTCTCTCTCTCTCTCTCTCTCTCTCTCTCTCTCTCTCTCTCTCTCTCTCTCTCTCTCTCTCTCTCTCTCTATATATATATATATATATATATATATATATATATATATATATATATATATATATATATATGTACATATATATATATATACATATATATACAGTATATATATATATATATATATATATATATATATATATATATATATATATAATATAATAGTTTGTCACTGATTGACACTTACTTTTTCCTCTACTCTCATTGAGCCATAAATACCCCTTAATGTCAAATTTACTTTGGGAATAACTTTCTCGCCAGTGCATATACAGTATATATATATATATACATATGACATATATATATATATAGTTCACCTATATATATATATGATTATATATATATATCTTCTGTGTTTATAGACACATATATAAATATGTATATATAGTATAACAGTTTGTCCATTCACTTTTTTCCCCTGAAGAGCCATAATATATATAATGTCAAATTTACCTTAGGAATAACTTCTGCCCAGTTGATTTCATATGACAAGTTCACCTGGTTCTGGACTGAAATGTCTCCTGGGTTTGATACAAGCATGATATATTTTCCATTCAGCTATGAAGAGATATATATGATAATATTCACTCCTGCCCGTATTGATTTCAAATTAGGTTTATATATATATATATATATATATATATATATATATATATATATATATATATATATATATATATATGTGTGTGTGTGTGTGTGTGTGTGTGTGTGTGTGTGTGTGTGTGTGTGTGTGTGTAGAATATCGTAAGGATAACTGAAGTGGGCATATAGTCCCGAACGGTTTTGCCAAATAGGAGACTTTCCAGTCGTGTTTATTTTAGGGAAGGGATTGTCATAAAAAAAGAAGATAAAATTCATCTTTAACTCAACTGAAAATGAAAGTAGAAGTGAATTAGGTTTTCACGAGAAATTAGGCCATGGCAGTGATGGAATTAATCATTTTGCGTGCGTGTGTGTGGGAGTGACCTAGATATCGGCAGAGACAGGGAATGACTTTTTTGAACAAATAAATACACTGAGAAAGAAAGTGTTCTTAAAGTGAATGATAATTCTGTAATAGTATCAAAGCAATACTGAAAATTACATCGTAAAGAGTTCTTGAGTTGATGGATGATTCTTTACGTAAGAATGAAGGAAAGTTAGAAACGTTCGAAAATGAGTAATTTTCCATTTACCTCTAAAATAACTACGCTGGGACGAGGGACAAGACGCTGCATGAGAGGAGATTAAGCCAATGAATGGTTGAAATGTAGCATTCAGGACGAAGAAACGAGGAAAAAATATATTATGTGAATAAGGAAAGCAAATTAAAATAAAAAAAAGTCCCGCATTTTGACATGAGAAAGCAATGGAGGTGGGCACGACAATTACTACCCAATAACAAAAAACAGAAGATTCGAAGCGCAATAGGCTACTTGGGATCTGGCAATAACCTGAAAATTCAAGTCAGCGGCCCCTGTGGGCTTGTTCCATATGAATAGGTTTCATCTTCTGAATAATAATAATAATAATAATAATAATAATAATAATAATAATAATAATAATAATAATAATAATATGTAATGGCTTTAGTATGCTTCAAAACAATTTTGAAAGAAATATTAACCAGTGGTATATTGGTAATGTAGACAAGGTTGACAGCGTGTCCAGCCAAAAACTTAAAGAATAATATGTCTGATCTTTCAAATAATGGAATGTTCTTTACTTCTTTATATATATATATATATATATATATATATATATATATATATATATATATATATATATATATATATATATATATGTGTGTATATGTGTGTGTGTGTGTGTGTGTGTGTGTGTGTGTGTTGTTGTGTGTGTGTGTGTGTGTTTGGCGCAGTCTTCCTCCTAAGCAATTCTTGCTGAATACTGATCAGCTTGTGATATCTATTATTCTGGGACAGTAATTCTCTAATTTCCTGTATCTTTTCTTATCCTCAAGGCTAAACATTTATAGGAAAAAGAGAAACTGTTTCTCTACTTTCGTTTATTAACTTCTGCCAACAACTGTTTCAGCAGTTAATTTATTGCTATCTTCAGAGATACACAAATTCTATAATGAAACTGTAGCACAATATGTGGACAAGTGCAGTCAAAACGATTCAAGATCAAAAGCAAGAATTCAAATGCAGTGTGACAATTCCCTCGACCCAAGAACCAGGGTTGGCTCCTGCTATCACAGTACCACCTTCATTTCTAATCCTTCCAACGTCACTATTTCACTCTGGCCTATTCGGTACGCTTGTCACCTATTGGCTTTCCAAATTCACCAGTGATCAGGACTGTAATACTGTCAGTTGAATTATGTGATTTTTTTTTTTTGTTAATCTGTGTTCTATGGGTCTTAATTTCACATACACATACACACACACATCATATATACATACACACACACACACACATATATATATATATATATATATATATATATATATATATATATAGTATAATATGGGCCTAAATTTCAGATACATATCATATCTACATATATAATATATGTATATATATATATATATATATATATATATATATATATATATATATATATATATATATATATATATGAATGCATATGTCACAAACAGTTGCCTGTACAAAAATAAGTTCGAAGTCTGAGAAGACTGAGCTATCTGTGTCAGGGCGGGAGGGAAAAGTAATTCCATAAGTCTCAATCTCGCAACGATTTATTTTCAAGATTAACTTAAGATTTTCACAAAAGTATTTTACTGGTAAAATATCTATGGGTTGTAAAGTACAGTGGTGGTTAATGTAGCCTGTTCATTACAGTAAATCAGTAATGATAATATGGTGTACTGGTTTGTTATCTACGCGTCACCTCATAGGTGCTAGTAGTAAGCATAGCGGAGGCTCAATGGGATGCCGTGTTTAGTACTAGCCCCTAGGGGATCAAAGTGTTATATGCATTCGTTTCTATATCGTGTGGTCGACAAATTATATTAATAAGCTATATCACTGATACCCGAGAGGCTAGTACTAAACACGGCGTCCCATTGAGCTTCCTCCATGTTTAGTACTAGGACCTCGGAGGTGACGCGTAGATAACAAGCCAAAGTAGCACCGATAATATACCTGGAGTCTCTTTACATATATATATATATATATATATATATATATATATATATATATATATATATATATACATACATATATATATATATATATAAGTATATATATACATATATATGTATATATATAGTATATATATATATATATATATATATATATATATATATATATATATATATATATATAAATTTAGAATTTAGGGCTCATTCTTCACTATAAAGATATTTTGGACTCCAACAGATTTTTTATAAGAAATTTATCTCTCTTCATCTGGATTTATTACACTTTCCGATATGTTATGCTTCACAGTACATTACACCCTATGATACCTTATAATTTACACTTTTTTTTAGGAAGAAAACAGGATAACGTTCGTTTCCGGTCCGAACATCCCTACTCGATTTTTTATTATATCTTTCGAATCTTCATAAAAATATGAAAATAATATTCTGTATACATAATTCTCGCAAACTAATATTTATCACAATAAAAATAAAACATGTAAATAACTGATGAATTTTTTTCTAAGTTTCACTTTTGAGAAATGCATTTAAGGACATTTGAAGGGACATTTGATCCACCAGAAGCTAGTACTAAACACGGCGAAATACATTTGACACCCAGGGGCTAGTACTAAACAATGCAAAACAGAGTAGATGAATCACTGTTTCGCATTGTTAAGTACTAGCCCTCACGTGGAATTGGAGTTCGGACCGGAAACGAACTTTTACCGGAAAGCAACATTCAGTAATTCTGTCCGAATAGGAAAGTCAGAAATTTTCGCTACGTTAATATCCTTCAGTGACAGGAGAACATATTCATGTATACGTATATACATACATAAATATATAGGCTATATATATATATATATATATATATATATATATATATATATATATATATATATATATATATATATATATATATAATAGCCCAGCTCGCTTTACTTATGAAACACGATTACGATTTTAGTTGTGAGGACGGTCTATAAAAATTTAATTTCTTCAACACGCTTGATCCATCTAATTTGAATGATTTCTAATGCCTTGTTACAAACCACTAATTTTCTCCTTCGTTACTGAATACATTACCATTTCGCACCTCTTCGCGAGACGAGCAGGTGTTCAACACTTGTGCACTTATCTAGTTAATTTTCTAGAAATTATTTCGAGTCATTATTTTGTTTTCAGTGTCCCTGTCACGGCGAGAAAGTGTGGGAGAGCCTCCTAGTGTCACCTCCGTTTTCCTCGTTCGATTTCTGGATAAAGGGTGACTGACTAATTTCTGTGTATTGTTTAGAGAGGGTAGGAAGGGCTTACGCCAAAGGTCGAAAAGAGAAGTTGGAACTTTCTAGCGCTGCAACAGGAAGCAATTGCATGACTTTTTTCAAAAGAGAGCCAACAATTCTTTTCTTCAAATATGACGGTTGTGAATACCATAGACGACGAAGTGAAAGATTGTGTACAATGACCGTGATATTTCCATGGATGCGGAGAATAGGACCAAGATGTTTCATATATAGGTGAATGATTATTTCAGAATCTGAATAAGAGGAGAAGGAAAGAGAATAGAACGAAATAGTAATAGTAGCAGCAGTAGTAATAATAATCATGTCTCAAGAGGGGAAGCAACTTGAAGTGATTTCCTGTAAAATACATTGCGCCTGTGTTGACGTAGGCAGTGTCAGTTGACGGATGGGTGGGGTCGCGACCAGATTTGGGAAAGTAGAAAATGCGCCGAAGTTTCTTCGGCGCAATCGAGTTTTCTGTATAGCTGCTACAGCGTATAATCAAGGCCACCGAAAATAGATCTATCTTTCGGTGGTCTCGGTATAATGCTGTATGAGCCGCGGCCCATGAAACTTTAACCACGGCCTATCGTATATAGTTGCCAGAAGCACGATTATGGCTAACTTTAACCTTAAATAAAATAAAAACTACTGAGGGTAGAGGGCTGCAATTTGGTATGTTTGATGATTAGAGGGTGAATGATCAACATACCAATTTGTAGCCCTCTAGCCTCAGTAGTTTTTTAAGATCTGAGGGCGGCCAGAAAAAGTGCGGACAGATTAAAGAGCGGACTGACAGACAAAGCCGGCTCAATAGTTTTTTTTACAAAAAACTAAAAAATGACTCCGTTTCTGATAACGTCATCTAAAATGGGCTCCTTCGAAACTTCGCAGGTTTAAATCTCATCAAGCAATAAGCATCGAGGTTCAGTTTATTTTCGCGTTTGTTTGTTTATTTATTCAATCATTTATCTAATTATTATTATTATCAACTAGAAAGCGAGCTTTGAAAGAAAGAATCTCAAATGTGGATAAAGACAGAAGAGTGAGAAAAATAACAAACGAATAGCAAGAGATTCACCAACGAGCAAGAAAATGTATACAGAAATTTACACAAATTCTTAACACAAGAACTAAAAGATTGGTGGTTTTTGGCGTTCGACATAATTCAGAACTTCGGCATCAGTCTCTTTGCAAGAAAGATGTAGTTCAGTCTTACGTATAAAAATGGCAGAGGAAAGACTGTTATTTAGAATCAGTTTTGTATCAGGGGCCCTGTAAAAGTATACCTCCACAGAATGAAGTGCTGATGATTAGAGCACTTTTAAATAGCAGAGAGAGAGAGAGAGAGAGAGACGATGCATTGTATTTCTGGGTCAAGGAAGAGAGAGAGAGAGAGAGAGAGAGAGAGAGAGAGAGAGAGAGAGAGAGAGAGAGATTCCTGGGTCAGGAAGAGAGAGAGAGAGAGAGAGAGAGAGAGAGAGAGAGAGAGAGGATGCTTGGTATTCCTGGGTCAAGGAAGAGCGTATAAGAGAGAGAGAGAGAGAGAGAGAGAGAGAGAGAGAGAGAGAGAGAGAGAGAGAGAGAGAGAGAGAGAGAGAGAGAGAGAGAGGATGCTTGGTATTCCTGGGTCAAGGAAGAGAGAGAGAGAGAGAGAGAATTTGGCATCCCTGTCAAAGAAGAATATCGGTTTTCCTGATGAGTGGACACAATGCCACATTTTGTTTAAAGATGGAGGGAAACTGTCTCATGTGACATTGTCCTAGGATATTAAGGTTCTCCGAACAATAATCACTATTATTATTATTATTATTATTATTATTATTATTATTATTATTATTATTATTCAGAAGATGAATACTATTCACATGGAACAAGCCCACAGGGGCCATTGACTTAAAATTCAAGCTTCCAAAGAATATGGCGCTCATTAGGAAGTAAGAGAAGGTAAAGGGAAATCCACAGTGAAGAGATCTCACTTATTAAAAAGCAAAAATTAATCAATAAATTAATAAATGAATAAAAATGAATTAAAATGCAAGGAGAATAGCATTAGGGTAGTAATGCATTGCACCTCCACTTAAACGAAGTTCCAATTGCAAGACATTATACCATGAAAATAAATCGATTTCGTTGCATATAACTTTTTATTTTCGCGGCGCTTTAATTCGCTCGTCTTCTCAGCCTGTGTCACAAACAGTAACCTATAGAAGTAAGTTAATGAAGTCTCAACCTCTCCATAGTTCCTCATTGGACGGGTTGGTATTGTTCTCGGATAGCACTGCTGGGCCCGAGTTCGATTCTCCGACCGGCCAATGAAGACTTACAGGAATTTATTTCTGGTGATAGAAATTCATTTCTCGTTATAATGTCGTTCGGATTCCACAGTAAGCTGTAGGTCCCGTTGCTAGATAACCAATTGGTTCTTAGAAAGATAAAATAAATCTAATCCTTCGGGCCAGCCCTAGGAGAGCTGTTAATCAGCTCAGTGGTCTGGTCAAACTAAGGTATACTTAACTTAACTTAACCTCTCCAGCTTGAGAGCTATTTGTGTCCCATGGGTGGAAAGCAAATACTGCTGGGGTTAACTCTGTGCGGGGCGATCGTCTACCTCCTAACGAGCAGTTGGGCAATTGTCAAATACAAGAAGACAGATCGACAGTGCTCCGGTGGTAACGGTAAGTGTGCTGCGACAAGGCGTCTTTTGAAAGGAGGTCTTACCTGTCATATTTTCTTTTGGTTATATCTTGTGCTTTTGGATTAATGCTTATTTTCACTGGAATTGGTGCATATATATATATATATATATATATATATATATATATATATATATATATATATATATATATATATATATATATATATATATATATTATATAGCATAGCAGAGAGAGAGAGAGAGAGAGAGAGAGAGAGAGAGAGAGAGAGAGAGAGAGAGAGAGAGAGAGGCTTACAGAAGCTAGTGACGTCTATTCTGTTCCCCCAGTGACGCAGCCTAAAAAGGACTACGTGTTTCAAGACAAGATGTTTGAGCCTTTGCTCACCATTTTCAAACAGAAAGCGGCTGGCGAACTCACTCTTCAAAACAGAACGTTAGTAATGCTCCGAGTATCTTAGGTTTATGGTTATGAACACTACATTTGCTCTGAGTATAGGTAATATGACTGGAAAAAGCTTTATAATACTTTGTACAGTTTTCTTGCATTTCTTATGTCTTTGATATTTCAAAATAGCCAAAACAGCTGCATCACCAACACCACCACCACCACCAACAGCAATAATAATAATAATAACAATGATAACAGGAAAAAACTGTTTTTCAAAGTAACCAACATAACAGTACCATTGAAAATAAAGCTATCTCATACTCATCAAGTATAGTGGACCTTATTTGATGCAGTTTCAGGTCGGGGAAGGTTCCCAAGTTTCTGCTCTGGGCGAGACCCTTCTGGAAGCATTACTGGATTCCTCAGACGTCGCACATCCGGAATAACCTATGCCCTCTGCCCTGCACAGTGACCTTCGATGAGAAGGAGGTAAGTGGCCCTTGCCCTGGAGTTTGTGATTTTCTTAATGTTAGTTTACGGAATAATTAGTTGTTTGCTGGTGTGCCTTCATTTGTTTTTCATTCTCTACGCCCCGTTTTTGCACTTTCTTACCAAAATAGGTTTGATTTTGTCAGTGGAAATTTGCTCAGCAGATGATGATAAGACCAGTGAAAAGGCACAGAATTAGTGAAGCAACAAAGTTATACCAAGGTGTATCCAAAGGACTGGGAAAAGACCAGGAGCATTTATAAAGGCCAATGTAGATGAATGTATGGCACGAGTGTTGCCCAAACTCTAGGTCAGTGGACTTAAAGTGTCCATGATAAATCTGAATGAAAGAGAAGGGGTTGAAGGTGCCGAGATGAAACAGTTTGCATAATTATAGCATATGTGTAAGAGCTGAAAGGGTAACCATTGTGGAGATATGTAGAAGTGAAATAAAGGTTTATTATAGATGAAGGGATGGATGAGAGTCTTTTGAGATGGCCTGCACATGTGGAAAGGATGGATGGGAGAAAAGATAAAGGTACTGGAAGGTGTTAAGTCATCTGGAAAATGAAGAAAGGTATTGAAATGAACTGTTTGAGTAATGTAATGTAACTGGTTTTGCAATGACTATGGTCATCAGTGCAGGAATTCCATAAACATTCTGGGCTAAAGAAGACAAAATCCTAATAAAACTGCACCTTTATAAATAATTTCACACCTTTTGTCAATAAAACCGTATATGATTATTGATATATAAATTTGCCCAATTTATCAGTGATATATGAAAAAAAAAGGTTCATTAACAGACTTGAATATTTTACTTCTTTCGCACACCACTTCCTCTCTGAGTTCCCTGTAAAAGGTGGTTACCATCCTCATCCTGGTACTCAGGTAGGAAGTGCCTTGATTAGACAGACCCAACATGAATATAATAATTTCTTTGTGTGTTAATGACAGAGAGGGAGTGTGGATGCAATAGTCATCGAGCTGAGAGGGACAAAAGACCCCCAGGCCGCGATGGGGGCTCTTGGCCCCAGGGATCCTCGCCAGCCATGGATAATGCTGAGCCTAGAGTCTCCGCCCTTGGCTTCCCCTCAGCACAGAACAGACGTGAGGCTTTATAACAGATTCTTCAACCGGACGATGACGTATCGTCGTGATGCCGATATCTTACTACCTCATGGGTTCGTCGTCAGCAAAAAAGATGCAGAATTGCTTCCTCCATCTTGGGTGAAACCCCCAGTTTTAGAGCATAAAAAAAAGCCAAGGAAGCTGGCCCTTGTTTTTATCTCAAAACACAATGATATGGTACATTCCAACCGTTTGGCATACGTCAAAAAATTCAAGGAGTACGCTCCTATCGATGTATACGGAAAATTTGGAGATATGAAATGTGGCAAATCAATGATTGTGACTCAAGAATATGACTCCACCAAAGATGAGTGCCTGAAAATGGCAGGAGAGAATTACCTCTTTATTTTTTCACTTGAAAATAATTTTTGTAAAGATTACATCACTGAAAAAGTCTACAATTTTCTCTACTACCCAATAGTCCCTGTGGTTCGCGGATCTGCAGACTACTCCTTGTACCTGCCTCCGAATTCTTACATAAATGCGAAAGAATACACTCCCAAGGATCTGGCTAAGAAGTTACTGTTCTTGCAACGAAATCCTAAGGTAGTATAGTCTGCTTCTGCTTTCATCCCTTTCTGTCTGTGCGTATGTCTGTGAGGTTACAAATGCATATATTTATCCCTGATTTGTTAATGAAACTTACAGTGAAAATCGTACTAGCAGCTGTCTTACGTTGATATTGTACTAGTATATTCTTGTGGTATAACATTCATTATAATATCTTTGATATCCAGGTGCTCTAAATTAAAACAAATATCGATTTTCAGGAGTACCAGAAATATTTTGAATGGAAGCAGCACTACCAGCCTTCGACCATTGGAGGAGAGAGAACCTTCTGCCACCTGTGTGCGCGGTTATATGACCCTGATATATACAAGCATAACATAATTGAAGACTTTGAAGACTGGTTTGTGTACAAGTCCGAGTGCTGGGGCCCTATATATACTGAACAGCTCCGTCGCAAGAAGAGCAAACATTCAACTCGAGGAACAGATAAAAATCGACGAGGGTAGTATGGAAATGTCACTCTTACTTCGTCTAAGACATTTATTTGAATCCACACAACGAGTTGTTTCGTCGAGAGGTCTCGTGCGCGGTAGAACAGACAATCAGATAACCGGTGCTCAGACAAGTTAGTCTTTTTGCCTACAGAGAATAAAGTGATGGTTAATTTTTCTTTCTATTAACCACAGTGACCATTATTCTTGGGTGAATTCAGTCACAAGTATAATATCTTCCTAAGTACTGGAGAACTTGGAAACTATAGACTATCATAATGGGAGTTGCTTCGTCAAGATGGCACAAATCTGCCACACGCTAGTAAATGAGCAGCATGTTCTGTAAAGTAGAAATGGGAACCGGGAATCTGAGTTTTTAAGGAATGTTGAAAACGCAGATTTCTTTTTAGGAGAAAAAACCATTGCAAATGTCTGCCAAGAGTGGGAAAAGCCTTGCGATTAACGCTCATTAAGAAAGTAAGTTTATTATAGGACTAAGGTAGATTTATTGGTGAATGAATCATGTATATATATACATATATATACATATATATGTATATCTATGTATATATATTTATGCATATTTGTATATATACGTTTATATATACATATATATGTATGTATATATACATACATATATTTATATATACTGTATATGTATGACTTATGTAAAACAATAGTCTACAGATCACAACCTTTTCAGTGCCAACACAACTCATTTATTCCCGCATTTCATTAACTCCTTTGGCCGTCACCCACACCAGTTCAGGCAAGCTAAGAGAGATGATCCACATGTGTCCTAGACGTGGGCTGTGGGCGACAGCTCATTAGGCAGGAACTGACAGTCTACGAGTCCCAAATGAGAAATCATCTAAATTGTTGCAAATTTCTTCCGATGTTGATGGTCATGTTTATGCAATGTCAGATTATAGCATCAAATCCTTTAATCAGTCAGTTGGTTACTGCAAATGAATAGCTATTGAGTGAATAAGTAATGAAGAATGAAAACAAAATAAAGAGAAAAGAGAGGTGCTTTCGCCTTTCCAAACACTCCAGCTGCCATTATCCGAACTCGCCTGTCGTTGATTTTAAATTCCGGCGACACCTTCATACTAGACGCACGGGCCAACCCTTAAACAAGCATTCGGTGCTACTTTGGCTTGTTATCTGTGCGTCACCTACTCCGAGGTGCTAGTGCTAAACATGGCGGAAGCTCCTTGGGACGCCGCGTTTAGTACTAGCCCCTCGGGGATCAAATTATTATATACCTGTCCATTTCTATATTGTGTGGTCGACAAATTATTATAGTAGTAAACGATATCTTCGTGCGGCCGTCTACTTTACGGTGTTTAGTACCATAGGTGTTTAGTACCAGCACCTTGAAGCAGGTGTTTAGTATCAGGACATGGAGTAGGTGATGCGTAAATAACAAGCCAAAGTAGCACCCAAGCATTCATTACGTCGAGATTCGTAGGTATTGCACACGTGGAAAAACACATACACACACACACCCATCCTCATTAAGAGAAGGTGTTATGTGACAGCAGGATGTTTTTGCTCGAGGAAAACGAAATAATCCGAAAAAAAAGAATGTGTAAAATGGAAAATGTCTTACACTGGGAAAACTGATCTTGTGTGTTATCGTTTTCATTTAGTGTTGCCATTTAAGGTAATTTTTTTTATGAGAAATTTGCCGGAACTACGACTGTCAATCTGGCCTGAAGAAAATACGGTAGAGAATGTGTCATCTTGTTCTCGCATCCTGTTGTCTTACAGTATTGTGTTAATGTTTTGCTCTTTAATTGTATTCGTCTTTGCTGTCATCTGTAATCACAGCGTGAGATAAAACGAAACCTTTCACAGAATATTGTTGCTAGTTCATAACCTTTAATGAAGCCATCGTTAAGCGCGATTGGAAATAAATTTTTTCTACATTTCCCGAAACTTTATTATCCTTTTTTTAGTCAAGACATTATCGACAGGCAAATTATTGAACATTTCTTTGAACTTTACTATCCTATTTTATCGAGATATTATCGACAGACAAATCTTCGATTCAATACTGAACCACTTAAGGTTCTTTGCAGCGTGCCTTCGGCCCCTAGCTGCAACCCCTTTCGTTCCTTTTACTGTATCTCCTTTCATATTCTCTTTCTTCTGTCTTACTTTGCACCCTCTCCTAACAATTGATTCATAGTGCAACGGCGAGGTTTGCCTCCTGTTACACCTTTCAAACTTTTACTGTCAATTTCCGTTTCAGAGCTGAATGACCTCATAGGTCCCAGCGCTTGGCCTTTGGCCTAAATTCTATGTTCATTTCAGTTCAATTCAGTTCGATTCAGTACTGATACGGGAGTGTCTGGCCACATCACGCATTTTAGTGGAAATGTTTTAATGTAAAATTATTAAATATTGAATACAATCCGACATGGCTCTGCTCACGAGGGAATATGTTTACACGAAAAGTGACTTTCTTGCATAAAAGGCCAACGAAATTTTTGTTTACATTTCACGATTTTTTCATTTCGAGAGTTCCTAATAAACGATACTAAAATCAGGCATATGTGCACATTCACTGAAATCCTAGCGTCAAACTGTCATACCTCACCTCTCTTTATTTTCCTGAAAGAGCCGTGTGGCCGGTTGTCTATAAGCAACTGTATAATGAGTTATGAAAACCCCTGGTTTCATAATAATGTAAAAGAAGCTGAAACTGACACCAACTCATCAAATGCAACCATAAACCCTGCACTCTAAGTTTTGCTGAACGAATGAACTTCTTTATATGGAAAATTTATGTAGCAAGTACAATCATTTATTTTCTCAAACCAAAAAAAAAAGTCCAACAAACCGAATCACCATTCATCTGTTCTTCACAGGATACATCAGAAGTGCAATTTGCAAATGCTGAGCAATATTTTTGCTTCTTACCTGGGAATACTCGACTTGCTTCCCGGATGCAAATTCCTGAGATGTATGCTAGTATTGCACCAACCCCGGTTTTTTTTGCCATGACCCTAGGTTAGGTTAGGTTGGTTTAGGTTAGATTAGAGTCGTGCCTCAACATTAGTTTGGGTGTGGGAACCATAATAAGATTATTTTCAAGAAAATTCTATGGTTAGTTTTTAAGATATGGCGTCCCACTTTTTTTCACGGAAAGGTCTTTGTACTCGGTTACATCTCGGGAAAATGCTTCCCGAATATTATTCATAAATCTTTGAATTACTTATTTTGGCACTTGCATGTCAAATAAAGCATTATATCATGACTTTATGAAATTTTGTGGTATAAAGTATTCTTTATCTAAATAGTTTTCTTGACTTTTAAACTGAAGTTCTTTTGAATACGAAATATTTCATTAAAGACATAGTTCTGTCAGTATTTGTTTCCTGAAGGCAGATGATTTTTCATTTGCTGTGGACATTCGATCTAACATTGTAAGGTGTACTGTCCTCTTTTGAAAAGAGGAGTCATTCCCTGTTGGTCTCTTTACTAAAAAAAAATAAATAAAAAAAAAAAAAAAATTCATGAACCTGACATACTCAGTACTCAAGTGAATAATATGTATGTCCTCATTTCTCAGGTGTGTATTAAAATAACGGTTTACGCCCTCCTCTGATATTTTCATACTTATCCTACCTAGCATTTGTTCCCCATGACGGATGAATGGGCGGGTTCACCTTTTTGATGGGCGTTTCATAGGTGGCAATTACCGAATCGTGTGATTACATTACGTGAAGATTAACTCCCTTATGGGAATTATCACACTTAAAATCACTAGTTTTTTTTTACTCATGTTTCTTGCTTCTCATTGCATGACTTGTGAATTACAGTATAAATTTCCTGCCTTTTGTTTTCTTTACCTACCCAAGCCCTTATGAAAGTCCTAAGTTTTGACTTTCAGATTTGCATATTTTGTAAGTTATACTCCAGAACTGAAAATGCTTCCGTTGAAGAAGACACATAGCAAGCTTGTGATGAGGAGCCATGCATTTTGTAACAATACCACTTGTAGTCAAGGTTTTTCTGGGAGCCATTTTGAACTACAAAGCCAGTATCTGGTTGGTCTTATCAGGCAAAGAGCCAAGTGTGATAAATTTCCATCTCTGCTCTTACGGTCAGCTGGGTGGGGCACCCGTAAATTCTGAGCAGTCATGAAGAAAATTTCGGTAGGGTGCTGGAACCCTTTCATGGTATACCTGTTTTATACAAGCAAGAAGAACTGAACGATTGTACCCGTTTGCACAGCCCTCCAACTCATGTCTCAGTTCTGCACCATGAAATGATCCCAGGCGCATCAGCACACCAACCGAAGTCGCAGCCAGTTTAAAAATGAAATTGTAGCACACTGATTTAAGTAAAACTGTAGCGAAATGTGTAAAGTTCGTTTCTTTTTATTTATATTATATCTGTTTTTCAATGACTTCTTAGTTAACGTCACTGCTGTACTGGGTTGTCAAATAACTTTCTTGAAAGTAGGTAAGATCTTTCTTTCATTGTAATGCATGAGTTCTGGTTTTTTCATTACTGACAAGAAACTAAGATTATTTTTATTAATTTAATTGCCATTACTTCTTCCTTTTAATACTCTGCATCTTATGGAAGCAATGTACATAAAGATGATGAAAAAAAAAACGAAATACCTGTGCAGAAAAATTCCATTCAACCACATACTCAAACTTATTTAAACAAGTAAATTTATTAGTACAAAAAATCTACTGTAGCTACTCACTGAAGTCATTCACTACGCAGCAAAGACAGAGAGAGAGAGAGAGAGAGAGAGAGAGAGAGAGAAAAAACGAAATCAGCGGGGCATTAAATTGTGCAAATAATATATGAGAAAGTTTAACCTTCTTATACAGCTACTTAAAGCTCTATGCACAGCCAGGTCTACTTACCGTCTTAGTACTATGCGGACACTGTTTCCATTCTGTTATGCAGCTGAATATTCATCCTATGCCAGATTTACGCAAATGTGCTTTTGGATTTGTTGCTTGTAGATCTAATAGCTTTTGATGGCGCTACCAACAGACTAGTGATAGAACAGTCTCGTGCTCTCGTTGAACACCACTGGTGGTCTACCGCGAGAAGTATCGCAAGAGAAGCACCGTGAACTTGGTGGTTGATGGCTTTGCCTGTCTGTGCTGAGGCTTAGTACTATGCGGACACTGTTTCCATTCTGTTATGCAGCTGAATTTTCATCCTATGCCAGATTTACGTAAATGTGCTTTTGGACTGGTTGTTTGTAGATCTAATTGCTTTTGATGGCGCTACCAACAGTATAGTGATGGAACAGTCTCGCGCTCTCTTTGAACACCACTGGTGGTCTACCGCGAGAAGTATGGCAAGAAAAGCACAGTGAACTTGGTGGTTGATGGCTTTCCCTGTCAGTGCTGATAATAAAAACAGGATGCCATGAAGTAACTTTAAATAAAGAACAAGTGAGTAGTACAAGAATATGCTTTACGAGAGAGATAATAGCACACGCTAGGCCCGAGTTCGGGTCTCCGGCCGGCTAATGAAGAATTAGAGGAATTTATTTCTGGGGATAGAAATTCATTTCTCGTTATAATGTTCTTCGGATTTCACAATAAGCTGTAGGTCCCGTTGCTAGGTAACCAATTGGTTCTTAGCCACGTAAAATAAGTCTAATCCTTCGGGCCAGCCCTCTCTAGGAGAGCTGTTAATCAGCCCAGTGGTCTGGTAAAACTAAGCTATACTTAACTTGAGAGAGATAATTCAGAAACATCGCTGATCTATTTTCAGGTTAACAATAATAACTGCATAGTTGGCCGCAAGAGTTACTAGTTTCGTCTCTGTAGATTCACGAGAAGCAGAGCAGTCTTTTAAAGATATTTTGCATAGGATAGAAAGAATACACAGCATTCTCTGTGTGAAAGAAAAATGACAGAGACCACTGGAGATTAAGCGGGTAGAAGGAGGTTACTGTGAACCTTCAGTTTTTTTTATTTTCAGAGGTAATCCATCAAAGTTACCATTTGGCAGAGATGTTATCTGGGGTATAATGGGGTTAGGAGATCTCACAGATATTATGGGTTTTTTTACAGACGAATAGCATTTATCCAAATCCTGGTCCCTCCAGTCTTTCTGTTGGGACTCTTATCTCTTAGATTTAGTCGTGTTAAGAATATATATATATATATATATATATATATATATATATATATATATATATATATATATATATATATATATATATATATATATATATATATATATATATATATATATATATATATATATATATATATATATGTATATATATATATATATATATATATATATATATGTATATGTGTGTGTATATGTGTGTGTGTGTGTGTGTGTGTGTGTGTGTGTGTGTGTGTGTGTGTGGACCTAATCTTTACTTATATAATACCACTGGGATTTTATTCGTAAGCTGCTCTGTCCAAATTA
>NC_089761.1:45459272-45499272 GCF_040412425.1 Macrobrachium rosenbergii | reverse complement strand
CGTATCAGGGCTATGACGCCACCAAGGATGGGTGCCTGAAAATGGCAGGAGAGAATTACCTCTTTATCTTTTCACTTGAAAATAATTTTTGTAAAGATTACATCACTGAAAAAGTCTACAATTTTCTCTACTACCCAATAGTCCCTGTGGTTCGCGGATCTGCAGACTACTCTTTGTATCTGCCTCCGAATTCTTACATAAATGCGAATGAATACAGTCCAAGGGAACTGGCCCAGAAATTACTGTTCTTGCAACGAAATCCTGAGGTAATATTGTTAGTACCTGCCTTCATCTCTTTCTGGCTGTGCATATGTCTGTGAAATTACAAATGCATATATTTATCAATAATTTGTTAAACTTACAGTGAAAATCGTACTAGCAGCTGTCTTACGTTTATATTGTTCTATATCTTGTAGAATAACAGTTGTTATAATATCTTTGATATCCAATAACTCTAAAAAACAAATATCGATTTTCAGGAGTACCAGAAATATTTTGAATGGAAGCAGCACTACCAGCCTTCGACCATTGGTGGAGAAAGAACCTTCTGCCACCTGTGTGCGCGGTTGTATGACCCTGATATATACAAGCATAACATAATTGAAGACTTTGAAGACTGGTTTGTTTACAAGTCCGAGTGCTGGAGCCCTATATATCGTGAAGAACTTCTTCAGCAGAACGGAACATTTTACGTGAATCAAACGTCAGTGACTGATGCTGGCATTTAGTTAAGAGGTCTCATAGCTGGCAGAACAGACAATCAGGATAATTGCTACAATGAAAAGCTAGTGATGGCCTCATTTTAGTCCCATGCGTATGCGGATGGTGTGTGTGTGTGTTTTGTTCTGTCAAGATGAGACTGGATCAGAAAGTGCAAACTTTTAAGAGCTTGTCAAAACAGACAAATACGTTTGAAGAGAAAATACATTTTAGAGAGCAGTTCTGTAAAGAGTGAAAAAGATTCTACTGATTTATGCTTAATAGAAGAAAATGATAACTAGGAAGTTTTGAAGTTTGTAAGCCTATGCTCGGCAGATACAATGTATATAGCACTTCATTTATACAGTATACATCCACCACATGCACCATTTTTACTGGCTGCTCTGGGAGCAAGACCCCATGCTATCATAAGCCCAGCCATATGAGCAACAATCACCTGCAAGGCAAAACATTATCTGCACGTGCTCCTGTCGATAACAGCTTATCAGTCAAGCGCTGACTGCCTGCAAAGCCCCAACCTGAGACAACTCTATAAAGGCCAACATCATGTGACTCACTGCAAAGCACTTCATATGTTGATGACCATGGTTCCACTGATGCCAGGTAATAGTAACAAAACAGTGATTACTCAAGATATCAGTCGCTGCAAAAAGTATGAATGAAAGGAAAACATAAAGACACAAAATATCATTATCCCGTCTTAACCAACACTTCGTCTTTCAAGGTGTCTGGCAGTTAACGTTAAAACCCTAATGTATCCATGAAACTAATCTGCACTGGTAATTCATTCAGCTGCCATCATCCATATTCACCTGTCGTTAGTTTTAAGATTCTGTAAAATTTTGACAGCTGAGGTGAAAGTCAGCACTTAACACACGTCCATGACGTGGAGTTTGCACATAGACAAACACACACATACACACACACGCACACACACACACACACACTCGATAACTGTGTGAAAGCAGGATTTCTGCGCTTGAAGCAAAGGAAATGGGCTGGAAAAGAGAATTTATAGTATCAAAGACTGTTGGAAACTGGAATATAATCTTGTCTGTCATAGGTTCCATTCGGTGTTGCCATTGAAGCTCAGTTTTTAATGCCAATTGAATATGTGCTAGAACTTATAACGGTTTTTCCAGCCCAAAGACAATATCAGTTTGCCTTAGAAAGGTCTGAGACCCTTTCATCATCCACAGAAGACACTCGAGTGGGTTACTTCTTTTTTGGCTTCATATTTGCTTGTTTTAATTCCTAATCACAATGATGAAATAAAATGAAAATTCTAGCTCATATGACCTGATGGTGCTCTTGTTAACCTCAAAATGAAATATACTTTTCTACATTTCCTTGAGGTTCACTGTCCTTTTGAAGACATAAACAGGAAAAGCATAACTTCAGTACTGAATTTGAAGTCTCTAGCTTCGCTAAGCATCCTGCAAGAATGTTTCTGAGTAGAATCACTGAACATACTACCAAACACGTTTGGAAATGAAGATGCATGTAAATACCACTTACACAAAATAACCATGGAACGTTGCCAAAACCTTTCTGCATTCTGCCATCGGAGGGTTCCTATTAAACAGTAAAAGTTTTGTTTGTCCGTTTTCTGTGCAACTTCCATGTGAAACATTGCTTCTCTCTTTCTTGACTGGAAGACTTCCTTGTTAATTTTATTGCAGTTCAGCAGCCTTTTAAATCAACTAAAAATAGCCACACAGTGACAGATAAGCCAGGTTCATTGAAATTTTAAAGATCAGATCCAGTGTCTGTGCTGAGCTGGGCATTGTCTGCAAATTTTTTTTGAAGTAGGCAACCTCAGACAACAACTCAACTCATTAATAAAAGAGCAACTTCATCTTTCATGGAACCTTATATAAGCAATATTTCTTTGATTACGTTTAAACTGAATTACCATTTTACTACTGTTATAAAGATGAATTTCAAGCTTCATATTTTGAGACGATTAGTCTAAATTCTCAAATCGCCACTAATAAGTATATTATCAAGCTGTAGTCTGTTATCATAGTCATACTTAAACACAAATTCACTCAGACATACTCATTAGCAAACATACGCTCGCACACACTCATATATATATATATATATATATATATATATATATATATATATATATATATATATATATATATATATATATATATATATATATATATTAAATATATATAAATATAATATATATATATATATATATATATATATATATATTAAATATATATAAATATATATATAATATATAAGTTTATATGTTATATATATATATATATTATATGTATATATATATATATATATATATATATATATATATATATATATATATATATATATATATATATATATATTTACGTATGCTAAACTATTAATATTCTGATATATTCCTGTCCAACAATACTAATATAAAATATATATGACCAACTTTCAGACCTTTAGATTCCTTCATAGAATGAAGAAAATTAGTGATCTTGATAACTACTTTCATCGTGACTCGAAAGTTTTGGTATTATCTTTAACTTTATCTTTGTTACTTAAAGCGTGGACTAAATGTCATTCAGGTTTTCAGTGCAGTAGATTACAGGTATTTTTTAATAGTCGGTTTGGTTATAAAAGGAATTTTATAATATCCTGATTATCTGAATTTTATAATCATTCCAGAATGGAAGAAGGAAGGAAATGATTAGCTGTTGTCATTTCCAAGTTAATGGTTATCTCTTGTCTTTTCAAGTTAAAGTTTCAATTTGACAGCAATCGTTTTGTTTTTGAATATTAATTTGGAAACTAAAAGAATACAAGACAATATGAAATTTATTAATCATTCCCAAGCAGTTACAGAATGAAAGAAGGAAGGAAATGAGGTTTAAAGGTTAATGAAATAATAAATGAAGTAGATTGATGGATAATAAGGAGTACTAATTTCCCTTGTCAGTGGTTTGGCACTCCTCCATGATAAAGGCTAATAATGACTCAATGTGAATTCATGGTATTAGGGAATGTGAGGTAAAACACACAGTGATCTCAGACACATTACACACACACACACACACACACACACACACATATATATATATATATATATATATATATATATATATATATATATATATATATATATATATATAAATATATATATATATATATATATATATATATATATATATATATATATATATATATATATATATATATATATATATGAGTGTTGTGTATGTGTGTGTGTGTGTGTGTTGGGGAGAAGGGGCTGTGTGTATATGAGTTTGTAAACACAGACCAAGACTAGGACATAGGATGTCACACAGTCTTTTCTCTGGACGAAAGTGCTCCAAAGAATACGTAGATATTAAAATTAGTTACATGGAGAGTATTGTAAATGTAAATTGCCCAGATGATGCAGTAGGCGCTGAGATTTCATGTGTTACAGAAAAAAATGGTGTACTGCAAAGAGAATGACCCTCACAAAAATAATTATTGATTTTTCCAGGGAAAAGAAAACCAAAGCTACTGTTATGAAGTCTGTGATGGACAAAGGGGATAATTAAGATAGTGAAGGCAAGATTTTAATTTTAGATAAATGAAGAGCGTTTGTATTGTTGATCCAACCCCTCTGAGTGTGTTTGTGATCTGTGTTAAAATTTGCCAAGTCTTTTAAAGGGTACTCATCCATAGTTCAGCATTTAATGGCTAATGTCTTGCTTTTATAATACTTATATAAATGTATATGCATTGTGTTGATAATATACATGAACTGTGTAACAGTACAGAAACGAAAACATTAATAAGTACGTGTGTTGTCTTATTACTTAATTGTTCCAAAATTGTGTACTATTGCTTGAATATTTTTGTGTTTGGATGTCTGCATTTTCTCAAGATGACAATCTTGCATATAGAATTGATCAAAGTAATGATTTCCAGTATTTCGTTCATACCAGTCTATCCGCCTAGCTGTCCGCTTATCAGAACACCTTTTCATTGCAAACCGTTTTATCTCTTTATCACCTAATTTGAAGCTGTATCTTGATTAGCGCCTTTAGATTTTTGTCAGGCAAAGCTACTATCATATGCTTATCATCTGACGTCCTCTCTTACAAATGCTTACATATTAACTGCGACACGATAACGAACGATAAGGAATTTTATTATAAAAATCGACAATGTGTACGCCACTGCTTCGCATATCAGAGCGTGACCGTTTTATCTCAGTCTTGCTTTTTACGGACCTCGTGAAAGAAGCCTTTGTGTAACTTGCGCTTCTCTGAACAAGTTTACTGGACAAACTGGGGAAAAAGGATATAGTTGATACTTTTTAAAATAAACTAACTTTCTGGTAATTCATTGAGGATTTACTTATCTAAACGTGATTTTATGACTTCCATGATTAGGCAACACTTGAAAAGGTTATGCAACTGAACCAGAACTTCATTCTTGCTTGATAACCAGAGGTTAATAAACTTCTGCCGGTCTGGGAAAGAAGAAGATTTTCGAAGACTTCCTCGGAGATGGGTTGTCTGGGCTAGAGCAGTAAAATAGTGTTTTCGTTGATATAAATAAAAGCGAGGCTTTTTCCATCCTTAATTACATCGGACTAAGAACTATTCTTCACTATTTTAGTGAGGGAGGTTTCGGCCTAAATATTATCGACCAAGAAAAATATATAAACGAAGGCGATGGACGCGAGGACCGAAGCTTATGATAATCCAGGATTTGTAAAGGTAATGATAATTAAGTTTTTTTTTTTCTCTCTCTCTCTCTCTCAGCATTATTTGTGTCACTGATTGCATGTGCTATGAAATATTTGTATAAAGGTAATTAAAAATAAATTTGCACTGTTGACCAGTGATCGAGAGGAGAAGTCACAGAGCTTGGTAAAAGAGATTGATAAGATTGTTTTTTTTTTTTCTTTTTCGAGAGAACGGGATAATGACCGTTAGCAAATGCTAACTCCTATAAATGGAACGAAGTCTGGTGATATCTAATGAATGCACGTACTGTTGCTTGAGGAATTTACGTAACTGGGTGGTACAATAATTTGGAATTTCAGCGTTACAGATGATGACTGAAAGACTGAAGAGAAGACTCTTTGAACTGGAAGGGTCAACAAAAAAAGAAGTAGCTTTGACTATCTCATTTATTCACTTTTCATAAATAAGCAAAAAATGCGCAGCATAAATCGAGTTTCCTGTACAGCCGCTACAGCGCATAATGAAGGCCACCGAAAATAGATTTATCTTTTAACCATGGCCCGGTGGTGGCCTGTCCTGTATCTGAGGGCGAACAGAAAAAGTGAGGATAAAAAGAAGTACGGACGGGCAGACAAAGCCGTCACAATAGAAAACTAAAAGCGTTCTGATCACGACATCTGCCATTCATTGTCCTATCTGACTTCATATTTCTGTTCACCTCTTTACATCAATAGTCCCCAACAGCGAATATAATGTCCGTGATCCTAATAATAAAATCAGAATAATTTTCCTTTTCTTGAACCAAACAAAAACGTCTTTCAGTTTTCTTCTGAAGATGGAAAGAGAAACCCACAAGATTCTTGTGTATAACTTGTTTACTGGTAAATATTTACATATTACTTTGATCTCGAGCACTTTCAGGTCCTAACTGAGACCCTTTTTTCAAGAGATGAGGTAGTCAGGCTGGTTCAAGGCCCAGCAATCTTCTGGCCAGAAGATTGCTGGGCCTTGAACCAGCCTGACTACCTCATCTCTTGAAAAAGGGTCACAGTTAGGACCTGAAAGTGCTCGAGATCAAAGTAATATGTAAATATTTACCAGCAAACAAGTTATACACAAGAATCTTGTGGGTTTCTCTTTCCATTTACTTTTCTTGTTATTTTATTCTAATTACAAAAGGTGAGCCCCTCTGTTTATATAAAGTTCCGCTGGGTCTGCCCCGGTATCTGACTTTTTTCTTTTTACAAAACTATTGGAAAGTAACGTAAAAAAATCTTTTACATCATCTCGCTTCCTATCTCTTCCTACCCGAAAAGATAGGATTCAGCGGAGCGGTAATGAATGCGAAGATAATGGGAATGACCATTCTATCTAATCAGTCACTTCTTAGTGCAAGTGGCAGGGTAATTTTTGGTATCTTGTAATGAAAAGGTGGGAGGGTGCTATCTACTCAAATGACGTGGTCAGTTCAATGGAATTCTTTTTCGTGAATAATTTTAGAACACTCTGGATGATCTGACGTCTTTGCTTCTCACCGGAAAAGTGAAATAGAAAGAGGTCATTCTTTTCGTAACATTTTTTCATTGGACGATGAATTCAAAGGCGTGTGAGACTATTGACATATTTGTTTATTTAACATCCCGACTCCATCTCGAGTCATTTTTAATCTTTGAGATGAAAAATGCGCCACACTTTATGGAAGAATATAATATTAACGTATATTCGTAGGTTAATTTGAGTGGTCTCTGTAATGTTTTGTCAATTTCCTTAAACAGAGAAATTCTCAAAGAGGAATCGAACATTTGTAATGTAAAGATTTTATGGGCCCTATATAAATCTAAGCTTATCACTTATAGACTTTTTTTGGGGGGCGTTTCTGTAAACTGTTACTGATTAATACCAACGATATCCGACATCTGTTAAAAATATTAAGGTGATGACTTTGAGAGTTTATCGGAAAACAGGGCTTCTGGAAATAAAGTTATGTGTGGGTGATATCTTGAAATCATCAAAATTTTTCAGAGATAAGTTTTATCAGTGATGCGTCATAATGCTGTACGCAACTGGAGATCTGACTCTTTTGTGTCCTTAACCGAATATTAGGTAGAAGAATAATTTCTTTTTCTGCGTGTTTCAGTCAGATGTTAAGTAAATGTATAATGTTTTCTCGGTGATATAATGTCACGAAGAAATGATTGATGGGAGATATTCCCGAATCACAACTTGATATTAATACCTTGAAGATATAGCATTTTTAATGGGGAACTAATGATTCAGTATAATTTTAGATATCACGCCGATATCCAGATTTCCAAAAACTACTTTCAAAAGCCAGAGGCTCTGATATAGGGAAAGTATAAAGAACCTGTAACATAAGTTTTATTTCAGCTTTTGAAAACATCAAAGCTTATGATTTGTTTTACTTATACAAATCAAATTTTCAGCTGGTTAAGTAGTTCCTGGTTCTTTGTAGACAATACTGAGAGATTATAACTAGATGATTCGAATTTTGGCTAAAATCTCAAAGAAAACACAGAGTTATTTATTTAATGAGGTTTCCATACGAATGCTTTCCTTAACTGCATAAATGTTACATTTAAAAAGGATATTTGAGTTCATCAGATATAAATGATCAATGAAATGTACGCGGTAATCAGCCATTTTGGTTCTTTCGGATATCGGTGAAATTCATTCAACAGTCTTGAAAGCAGCGTTTTAACAGCATGCAGAAGCTCTATAACCCGTAGCTCAGCGAAGTTATCCCTCCTCCCTCTTCGTTTGTTTATATTGTGGCTAAACTCTTCTTCTTCTTGGTCGTCTCCCGCAGGACGCCGAGACATCGGTGCCAATCGAAGCCAGCGGGAAAAGAGGGGAGAGACTGGCCTACTCCTGGGAAAATCTGAACGTCTACGCTCCCGTGCTGCAGGGATGCTGCAAGAGAAATAAAGTCTCCGAAAAACACATTTTAAGAAATGGTATCTTTGTTTTCAGTGTTTCCTAGTTTAGTGAGTTACAAAGGTTTATAGTTAATATCTATGTTGGACTGGTTTGGAGGGCTTTAAGATCAGACTGGTGTGTGTTTTATATGTAATTAGAGTGATCATGTGCTTTTGATGTTCATCGGGAGAAGAAAACTTTAATTTTATCCTAATTGTTAAATCTTTACAGTAGCAGTAAAAAAAATAATAATAATAATTGAAAGCCATTATCTATGTGTTACATATACAAATATATATACGTATTGGAAAGCCATTATTTACGTGCTACAAACAAACATACATACATACGTTCATACATATTTTAAGCCATCATTTACGTGTTGCATACATGCATTCATACACGCATACGTATTCGAAAGCCATTATTTGTTACATACATACATACATACATACATACATACATACATACATACAACACTGTATGTATATCTTTTCTGCAGTTACTCGTGCTAAATTAACCCTTAAACTGGAAATTGTTTTGAGCAAAACCTTTCATACAAAACCTATGCCTCCCTCCCCAGTGACAGGTGTGTGCCGACCAGGTGAGCTCCTGGCAATCATGGGGGCGTCAGGTGCCGGCAAAACGACGCTCCTCAACTGCCTCACCTTCAGGAGCGACCAGACCCTCAAAATCAAAGGTAAAAATGCACCTTTTCGATATTTTACCATACTTTTGATGATGTTACGAACATAGGTTTGATTGTAGTGATCATTTTTTGTTCAAAGGGTTTACATATATTCCGGTATTTTATTTATGTTCTACGTATATGTATATATATATATATATATATATATATATATATATATATATATATATATATATATATATATATATATATGGGTGTGTGTGTTATATATAAATATGTATATTTATACATATAAATATATATATATATATGAATATATATATTTATATATATATATATATATATATATATATATATATATATATATATATATATACATATATATATATATCATATTACCATGTGTAGTTTCATGCATACGTAAGACAAAACATGGGAAAAAATAACATTCATCATCTCAGATGAAAAACGACATCAATAGACAACACCACGAAATTTCATCAGACTTTCTCTCTCTCTCTCTCTCTCTCTCTCTCTTGCAAAGTGAAATAAGACCGAAGTCTTGAAAAGCACAAGAGGTAAGGAGTTCCTGAGTCTTATAGTCGGAGGAAAGTAAGTTTACACACACACACACAGAGAGAGAGAGAGAGAGAGAGAGAGAGAGAGAGAGAGAGGGTGACAAAATAGCTAAATATGACTCTCAGGATCACATCTCCACAGGGTTTACCTGAAGAGTGGTCTTTTCCTCCGAAAATGGACAAGAATTCAATTAATTACTAACTCACTTTGACAACCTTGCATCTCATACAGGTAAAAAGCAAAATATTAAATATTAATGATGTTGTAGAGAAGATATGAAGTATAAAGCCCATGAAACTTGTTTTAATTTTCAAATTCTCCCAATGATAATCGTTAGTGTCCTGATAACTGAAGCAAATCGGCCATATTTCATCGTTTTATTTTTTATTTTGTTAATAAGGATTACTGTTGAAGCAAATTTTACCGATCTCTTTTAGAGAAACCAAGAAGGCTGAGTGATAAAACTTTGTTTAATTTCTCATTTGATTTCCATCTCAGCTTTTCTGTTATTTAGGGATGTTGCAAAGTATTTTATACCCGTAATGGGCTTACAGAAATTTTTGCGATTTTTGATTGGTTTGTCAAAGAGAGTTCCTCCTATTGGCTGGGAGGAGGCCTCCTTCCCCTCCTCTGCTTTGACAATCAATAAAAAATCGCAAAAAATGTTATTATTATTATTATTATTATTATTATTATTATTATTATTATTATTATTATTATTATTATTATTAGTTATTATTATTATTTTTGTTATTATTATTATTATTATTATTATTATTAGTAGTAGTATTATTAGTAGTAGTAGTAGTAGTAGTAGTAGTAGTAGTAGTAGTAGTAGTAGTAGTAGTAGTCAAGGAATCATTGTACGAACCTTCCAATTTTGTCTTAATAAGAAGAAAACAGTCAATACCCTGATATTTAGTCCTTGACTTTTTATTCGTCAGCCAAATGACAAATTAATTCACGACCCTTCTGCCATTCATTCCTTCAGGTAAACTGTACGTCAACGGGCGGCAGGTGACCCCGAATCTCCTGACGAGCCGCTCCGCCTACGTCCAGCAGGAGGACCTCTTCGTCGGTACTCTGACGGTCAAGGAACAGCTCACCTTCCAGGTTAGGGGGGCCGGGCGGTGGTTTGGTTTGGTTCCTGTGCCTTTGGCTTAAGGTTAGGCTGTTGGGGTTATCAGAGAAGGAGGTGAAACAATCGTGGAGTTCAGTTAGTCTCGAATAAAGAGTTTAATGTTTCTACGTTAAAAAAAGATGTTATTTTTGGTATTACTTATGTCATTTTTTGAAGGATTTTAAAGCTATTATTATTATTATTATTATTATTATTATTATTATTATTATTATTATTATTATTATTATTATTATTATTAAAAAATATTCTTGCAATTGGGAAACAAACCCACTGTTATGTATGGGTATAAACATAGATTTATTTTTTATGTTTTTTAATATGATTTTTTGCACACATACATAGATGTATTATTATTTTTTTTATTATTATTATTATAAAATATTATGTATGGGTATTATTTATTTTTAATATGTTTATTATTATTTTTTTGGCCATTTTTTATTATTATTATTATTATTATTATTATTATTATTATTATTATTATTATAAAATATTCTTGAAATTGGGAAACAAACCCACTGTTATGTATGGGTATAAACATAGATTTATTTTTTAATATGTTTGCACACATACATAAATGTGGATTTTTTGGCATTATTATTATTATTATTATTATTATTATTATTATTATTATTATTATTATTATTATTATTATTATTATTATTATTATTATTATTATTAGTTGTTGTTGTTGTTGTTGTTGTTGCTGTTGTAGTTGTTGTTGTTGTTGTCAAGTAACATTATTTGAATAGTAGAAGATATTACCTTTAGAATTATGCAATGTTCAAGATGAATTGAGGTAGGTACTCTCAAATGTAAAAGAATAGTTTTTAAACATATTCTTCATAAGTACATCAGAATCCACGACTGTTAACCGCCTTCTTAATAAAAATCCACTTCCTTAAACAGCTACTGAACTTTTTAACAATTTGCTATATTCTTTGTCTAAAAGTTCAAGAATATAGATGGTAGAAATTGTAAGGAGAGACATAATTTTTTTGTAATAAATGCCGGTACAATACAGAGCTTAAAGGAATTTTGTTTCTTAGCTTATCCGGTAATATATTCTTATGAAAGACTTTGGGATATCAGAAGTGTTAATCTGCTTTATCAGCAAATGCTGATAAAGATGCATTCTTGGGACACGAACTGCTAGATGTTGCATAAGGTAAAGATTTGTGATAATGCAAATCTTTGCCTGACGCAAGATCTCGTAGTTCGTGTCCCAAAAATTAACACAATTCAGACCACTTTCTTTCCAAAAATTGAAAAAGGGCTTGGCTGAATTTATTTCTTTTTAAAAAATGGATATTTCATTTTACACAAATCTTTGCCTGATGCAAGATCTCGTAGTTAGTGTTCCAAAAAATTAACATAATTCAGACCGTTATCTTTTCACAAACTGAAAAAGGGCCTGGCTAGAGTTATTTTTGTGAAAAAGATGGATGGTTTATTTTACCACTAATTTCGTTGAATCACGCTGATATCTTTTTAATTCACAGGCCAACCTTCGAATGGACAGTGGTATATCTACCAGAGATCGCATGGCGAGAGTGGAAGAAGTCATGATAGAAGTTAGTGGCGAGTATTCGTATCTATCTATCTATCTATCTATCTATCTATCTATCTATCTATCTATCTATTTATCTATCTATCTATCTGTTTGTCTTCACATTTGTCGGTTGGATAACCATAGTATCGTCCACTCTCTTCATAGCTGTTTATTTCCGTGGCCAACAGGTCGTCCAAATGGAACATTACCTGAGGTCCTTTTCAGCTCACGTTACATTGAAACGATAATTTGTTGCAAAATTTAAACATCTCCATAAAGTGAGCCACGATGTCAGTGGAGATAAGACATTAACATTAACAGATCTGTTAAACTCAGCTTTTTACTGGTCGTATGATCATTAATTATGCTTGACATTTGTGTGAGTGGCTAGTTAGAGTCGCGGATCTTACAGAGTCTTTGATGAGTGAGTCGCGTCATTAGATTTGTATTGCTGGGAGAATAGAAATCTGGTCATTTGAGGTTCCAGCAATTTATGGCAAGGTTTCCTTTGGTAAGGGGATACTCTTGAGAAGCAAGGACGTTTTGCCGGGTTAGGAGGCGGTTATTATGGTTAATAGGAGGCTTGAAGAAACTGAAAAAGCTCTTTAAAGATTAAAAACCAAGAAGGAAAATATAAGATACTCTAGATATACATTATAATATGTTCTTATTAGTTTAAAATAAGCAAAGAGGTTTATGAATTTATTTTGCAACTGATGAATCCATTGCGCGAGAAAGTTCAAGATCTTAAAAGTTCAGTGAACCTGAAAATATTTAAGAGATTCAGGAAAAGTTTAAAAAAAGCCATGCAAAAGCCAGGAGAAGCACTAGTTAGATTAGATAAGACGAATTTGGGTTATTACAGATATGAAAGTACGATATTCGTTACGCCAACAAAAATTACACAAAGGAATAGTTGAAACAGATATTAACTGATGAGGCTAAGAACACGAATAAATAATTGAATATATAAATGAAATAAAATCCATTTTTTTCAGCTTAATTTGGTGAAATGCGCGAACACCTTAATCGGATACCCGGGCAGACTCAAGGGCATTTCTGGAGGAGAGACGAAGAGATTGGCATTTGCCTGTGAGGTAAGGATATTTTCTTCTAATTTCACTGTATATTTTGTTATTTAATATTGTGAAAGGGTCATACAATTTTCTTTTCATGTTTCCTCAGCAAAATGCCAATGAATTTGAGAAAAGAGAAACGTAGAGAAAAAGAGTAAAAACAGAGTAAACCACAACTTTAAAAGATAATAAAAAATAGTTTATACCATAATGATGGTTTTCCCTTCTCGCTTACCTTCTGGCAACAAATTCTAAATGCAAATCAGTCGTATTAAGGGAAAATGATCAGCTATTCAGGCAAAGTAAGTATAGGACCTACGGTGAGAGGAAAGAGCGGGGCAGCCCGATCTGCTCTTAACCCTTTCGGATTTCGACGACATAAATGTAGGTCGTTACTTTCCCAGCCTCAAAACTCAATTACCTGGAGCCACAGAGATCCAAAATGCCCTCGGACGGATTGTGGAAAGGATCCAGCGCCTTCAAGGAATCGTACAAAACAGGAGCTGTGTTGTTTTGTGTCTTTTCAGTATTAGAATAAATCAAATTAAGACAATGGAATCTGAAAGGGTTGACTTTGTTCATCTTATATAAATAGAAGTTTCGTTTTATTCCAGGTCCTGACTGATCCTCCGCTCATGTTCTGCGACGAACCGACGACCGGCCTGGACTCCTTCATGGCTCAGAATATCGTGGAAGTGATGAGGAATTTGGCCCAAAAGGGCAAGACGATTATTAGCACGATCCACCAACCAAGTTCTGAGGTCTGGTATTGCTAACACGAATGCCTTTTTACCTGCAGAAATAATTTTTTTTTTTTTTTTTTTTTTTAGCTTTTGAATTGATCTTCCAGGAAATGTCTTTATTCTATCTAGAAGTAGTGCACCAACGGAAAAGATCTAAAGTGTTTATAACTCAAAGCTTTGTTTTGAAGAAAATCATTTCACATCTTTTACATGACGTAAAGTAGTCCTGTTATTTAATTAATAAGTGTATGGTTATGTCTCGTAAAAGTAACTCCTTCCTTTGTAAATAATATTGCAATGAAAATTGCTTATAGTGAATTTACACTTACCGTTCCATTATTGACTTTATGATTACTGTTTCTTCTACGTTAAACAAGGAATACACTCCTCATCATTGTCTATTCCCCTCTAAAGGTGTTTGCCCTATTTGACCGTGTCTTATTAATGGCCGAAGGGAGAACCGCCTATTTAGGTTCGACAGAGACCGCGCTTCAGTTCTTTGCTGGGTAAATAGAAAGGAATATAAACATCTTCCTGGTTTTTTAGACAGCTAAATAGTAGATTATTACCACTCGATATGACAAAAAATAAATAAATAGATTTTAACGTATCTGAAACGTAATTTATAGAGCATTTCATTCAATGAAAATTTTATACGGATGCACTGCAAAAATGCAAGTTGTTTTCCTGATCCATTCACTAACACTTTAATCCATGGCCTGGCTCAGAATTTTAAAGCATTTGAAACAATTTATCGAGCACTTCATTACCTATAAATTTTATATAGTTGCATTGCAATTGCGAGTTGTTTTCCTGATCCAGTCACTAACTCTTTAATCCACGGACGGGCTTAGAATTTTAAAGCATTTGAAACAATTTATAGAGCACTTCATTACCTATAAATTTTATATAGTTGCATTGCAATCGCGACTTGTTTTCCTGATCCATTCACTAACTCTTTAATCCATGGCCTGGCTCAGAATTTTAAAGCATTTGAAACAATTTATCAAGCACTTCATTACCTATAAATTTTATATAGTTGCATTGCAATTGCGACTTGTTTTCCTGATCCATTCACTAACTCTTTAATCCACGGCTCAGGATGGGCAAGGTCTGCCCCGACAACTACAACCCAGCCGACTTCTTCGTCGGGAACTTGGCCATCGAGCCAGGGAAAGAAGAAGAGTGTAAACAGTTCGTGGAGAATGCCTGCGACGCCTTTGAGAAGAGCTCCTCGGGCCAGGATGTCCTTCAAGCAGCTAAGGACAATGCTCAAAATGGAAACGGAGGGATTCAGGGTTTGGACGCCCAAGTGCAGGTGCGTCGATGCGTCAGCTGTTCACTGAACGCCAGCCTTCTTTTCTTATTTCTGTGTTCCTTTATTGATGCTTAGTTAGGATATGTTTAACACTATATTAGATTCAGGTATATCACTCATTCATGAGTGGAACATGAACATATTGTATCTAATCTTCGGCTTCTGCTTGTATATGACTATTACATATTTATGGCTTTAGTGAATAGCAGGTACATCGATAACTTGATCAGTTATATTGATAGTTCATTATTTCATATAGTTTTGTTGCTCACGTCAGATCTCGCAATCCAGCAAGTGTTGCGTGGAAGTTGTGAACTCGATTGTCAACCAGGTTGAATAATCTTCCGATCCACTCACCTCCAGAAAGTGAAATTGTCTTCCTCTATGTTTCCTGAGTTATCTAAGTTTTCTTATTTAGAAATGAGTGCTGTCATCTTTAGATCAGAGAAACCCATCTCTTGCGAGCTGTTAACCAGAACAAACATGAACAAAACATATTGCGCTTTGCGTCAGAGATAAAATTATGTCCTCATTTCGCAAGTGTCTGTTAACCTGCTGATTCACACCTTCCTCTGATGATATTCAGACCTATTAATTTATTACCATTAATAAATCAGTAAACACCTGTACCCTTTGAAGAGTATTTTCGTAACTGGCAATCACTGATATAAGTGATTAGCTTCTTTAGAGAGATCATTGCATTTTAACCAACTCACGGATTTCTTATCACTGTTTTCTGCCTCTCATCTAATTCCTCGTTCCTTCCAGGTTGTTAAGTCTCCTTACAAAGTGGGCTGGTGGTCCCAGTTCAAGCCTGTCCTGAACCGCGCAGTTGTGGAAAACATCAGAGAAATCATGGTGCTACGCGTCAAGATTTTTCAAGCAATTGTAAGTGGCCGTTTGGTCACGCAGGCTCAAAATCACCCTTTGTTCAGTAGAATATTAGTTCATTTGCATAGCTTATACACAAATTAATCTCCATACCTATAGCAAATTAACTGATAAATTACCTAACATAAATCTCTCCCCAACTGATGGTAGATTCAATATTAGTTCGTGTCACTTGAGTGTAAAATAACGTACAAGTGATGCGTGGAGGGATTATTTAGCATCAGTTAAAATTTCGGCCCTTTTCAAGAGTTACAAAATCATGTATGCTCTGATTAATTCCAGGCAAATGTAAAACCTTCCCTGTATTAACGATAACCAGTTCATGAATATTTCTAGGTTATAATGGTTATGTTCTGGATTCTCGGTCCCACTCTGTCAAAAAGAAGCTACACAGCAAAAGGCAATGCATGTTGATTGATTTAACATGAACGGAAACTCACTTACCCCTACCCCTAATTTCATGTACACGCCTCATAAAAGAGCAAGCTCATACCTTCCCTGCTTCAGCAATGACCAATTCCCAAAGAATTCATTCAATAATGGAAAATCTTCCCCGTCTCAGCAGTGAAAAATTCATAGGATATCGTTCAACACAGTAAATTCCTCCTTGCTTCAACAGTGACAAATTCATGCAAACATCATTCAACACAGAGATTTTTTCCACTCCAGTAATTTAGATACCACAGAGATCTCATTCAACACAGGAAAATCTTCCCTGTTCCATCAGCCTCAAAATTACTGATATTCCAATCAGCATGGCAAAAGTCTTCCAGTTTTAACAATGACAAATTCAGACAGACATCTTCCAACAAACTCAAACCTTCCCTGCTTCAAAAAAACTTAAAGAAGTTTCATTTAATGCAGAAAAACATTTGTTTTTTCGGCGCCTGATTCATTCGACTTATTCCAACAGGTGATTGGCCTTCTCATCGGGCTTATCTACCTCGACCAGAATCAGGACCAGAACGGCGTCCAGAACATCAACGGGGCCCTGTTTATCATGGTCACTCAGACCAGCTTCGGCAGCATCTTCGGGGTCGTCAATGTACGTCAGGGCGTCGCCTTCAGAATGGCAGCGCCCCACCTAAATGAATACCCGCTTGGCTTTGATTATTTTTCTTGTGGGAGGGTCGTGTAGCAAGCTCGGTTTGGGATGCGCCGTCCTAGTTTTCGATTTTCTGTTACTTTTTTTATTTCAGTATTTCTTTCTTTCTCTATCTTTCTGTCACTTCAGACTCGCAAAGCAAGACTTATTTCCTTTGTGTGAATGTAAATAATTCAATAAGTATGCTATCCCTTTTTAACACAACAAATAGAAATGTATATTTTACAGCGAATGTATATTACCTTTTAAATGTAATCGGAATGTGGAAAATACCTCACAATACCCTTTTCCTTCTTTCTTTTCTTATGTTAATGACTTTACCTTTATTTGCCATTACAGTTCTCAATTTAGATCATACTTCTCTGTATGCTAATTACTGTGATTTTCTTCTTCCAAAAGAAAACACGAAAACGTATAAAAGTTAAATATACCTTAGTTTAACCAGACCACTGAGCTGATTAACAGCTCTCCTAGGACTGGCCCGAAGGATTAGACTTATTTTACGTGGCTAAGAACCAATTGGTTACCTAGCAACGGGACCTACAGCTTATTGTTGAATCCGAACCACATGATAGCGAGAAATGAATTTCTGTCACCAGAAATAAATTCCTCTGTATTCTTCATTGGCCGGTGGGAGATTCGAACTCGCGGCCAGCAGAGTGGTAGCTGAGAACGGAACCCACCCTCCCAATGAGGAACTACGAAAACGTATAATTGAAACACCATCATGTACAGAGAGAATACACTTACTCTTACCCAAATCAGCCAAATAAAATGAACAAGCCACCCTTCCCGCCCACAGACATTCTGCGCCCAGCTGCCTGTCTTCCTGCGGGAACACTTCAACGGGATGTATCGGACGGACGTCTACTTCCTGGCGAAGAACGTCGCCGAGATTCCGCTGAGCATCGTCACTCCCATCGTGATCATCAGCATCTCGTACTTCATGGTGGGGATGAACCCGCTGGCAGAGAGGTTCTTCATCGCCATGGGGGTTTTGGTCATCGTCAGCAACGCCGTGACGTCCTTCGGTGAGCTATTGGTACCCTGCGCTTACACGTGACTGGGAACAGATGCACTAGTAAAAATGATAAGCTTTTCGACAGCCCCTCTCCTTATGAGTGGACAGAGGGCGTAAAGCAATGCAGATCCATGAAATTAAACAAGAAAATAATCCTAAGAATGAGGTAGTGTCATCCTCAGACACTTCCTGACATGTAGAAAGTTTCTTCGTTTCTATTTTTAGCGACTATTCCGGGTAGCAGACTCCTGAGATGTATGCTAGTATTGCACCAGCCCCGATTTTTTTGTCATGGCCCTAGGTTATGTTAGGTTGGGTTAGGATTTTAAGTTGGTAGTCTATTTGGATGTGGGAAACATAATGAGATTATTTTCATGAAAATTCTATGGTTAGTTTTTAAGATATGGCGTTCCGCTTTTTTCTGGGAAAGGTCCCGTTGCTCGGTTACATCTCGGGAAAATGCTTCCGGGTAACTTATTAGGCAACCTCTACTAGCCCACCCACGAACTGGGGCTAGCTCCACTACCCCGCTGAAAAGTTTTTGATAATTCGTTGTTTACTTCGTAATATGAATTTTTTTCCCGTTATTTAGATCAGCATATTAGCTTCAGTGGTTCATAGTGATTTAATTTCATTCCAATCATCAGCAAAAGGAACGTAAACTAGAGTGATACCAAAAGCCCTGTCAAGTTATCGCAAGCTTTTTCTTGGGTTAACACCTGTCCGTCCTTGGCAATGGTGTTTAATATGGATTTAGATCCATGATCATTATTCATGGATACAGGTGATTCCTTCCCTCGATTTTTTCAGTATTTTTGTTGAATTGAATTGAATATAGAATTTAGGCCAAAGGTCAAGCACTGGGACCTATCAGATCATTCAGCGCTGAAACGGAAATTGACAGTAAAAGGTTTGAAAGGTGTAACAGGTGGAAAATCTCGCAGTTATGCTATGAATAAACTGTTAAGAGAAGGTTGAAAAAGATGGAAGAAAGAGAATAGGAAAGGAGGTGCAGTAAAAGAAACGAAAGGGGTTGCAGCTAGGGGCCGAAGGGATGCTGCAAAGAACCTTAAGTGATGCCTACAGTGCACTGCATGAGGTGCACTGACGGCACTAACCTCCTACGAGGGTCAGTATTTTGATGAAGAAATGACTGAGTCCTCTTCCTTCTAAAGATTGAGGAAAATCAATTACTAAACCATCTTCATTGCTTTTTGTTGATTTATGATGTATCTGAATAATTTTTGCCTTTATCTGAGTTCAGTTGATAATCCAGTTATCTCTGATAAATCATGATCTTTTGTAAATTGTTATTACTATGATTACTGTTTGGCATGGATAGAATAAATTACATTTCATCTTCCTTAATTCATTCATGATTTTGAATATGTTTGATTGTCACTATCGGTTTTACGTTGTCACCCTATAATACAGTATAACCTGTTTCTTGTCATTTAAAGCTATCTCTCCCTTGATTTCTTATACTGTGCGTCGAGGTTTAACAAAATAAATTGCATTTTGTCTTGGTTATCCTGTTGGTAATTTAGAATACAACTTATTATTTTACTTCATTTTTGGTCAACTGATAAAATAATTTTTTTCAATTATTAATAATTTTCAATTTTATAATATATTCGACGACAGATTTCAACAGAATAAATCACAAAATAAACTAAGCTACATTCTATTTCCATTACATAACTGATATTTTAATATTCTCAAGAATAATTACAATTTTTTCTCCTGTCACCTGGTTACATATATAATTGATCATTAAGTAATGTTACTTGTTATCCATAATCTTTTAATTAATTTCAAGGTTGAGCAAGACAAATTACATTCCTTCCTCATTACTCAATTGATAATTTTTAATTTACTTGATTTCTATTTTTTTTTTTTTTTGCATTCAGCTATTAATAGTTTTTCTCATTACATAATATTGCTCTGCGTTACTATCATCTATTTCAGCGTTCATGTGATGATATAATGAGATTCATTATTATATAATGTTACCTCTCCTTGTAGAACCTTAAAAGTTCAAGGTAAGATGAAATGCATTATTACCCTAAAACAATTCACCTTGTACTTATGTATTCCTCTTCTTTTTGTATCTATTATTATTTTGCGTAATTTTTTTTTTTTTTGCAAATAAACACCACATTCCTTGGAGGCTAGAAAAGTAAGTATACCTTAGTTTAACCAGACCACTGAGCTGATTAACAGCTCTCCTAGGGCTGGCCCGAAACGATTAGACTTATTTTACGTGGCTAAGAACCAGTTGGTTACCTAGCAACGGGACCTACAGTTCATTGTGGAATCCGAACCACATTATACCGAGAAATGAATTTCTATCACTAGAAATAAATTCCTCTTATTCTTAACTTCAAGGCAATGGCCCTTGTGTGTTTGTTCCATATGAATATGGTTTATCTTCTGAATAATAATAATAATAATAATAATAATAATAATAATAATAATAATAATAATAATAAAAGAACATTACAAATCATGTCAAGGCTGAACTGATCAACTAAGATTATCTATATACCTTTGAGTCTACACGAACAATTCTCATCTTCTTCGTGTACTCGCCTGATAATCTTATATTTCATAAGTAAGTTATGATTTATTCCCCTTTATTATTGCTAGCATGCCTTGCCGTCTAAAATAACGGTAACATAAGTGATGGTCAAGGGACGGATAATTCCGACCGTAGGAAGATTATGGACCATTCCGAAGCTCAGGTGCTTTCATTATTATTATTATTATTATTATTATTATTATTATTATTATTATTATTATTATTATTATTATTCTGAAGATGAAGCCTATTCATATAGAACAAGCCCACCGCAGGGGCCATTAACTAGAAATTCAAGCTTCTAGAGAATATGGTGTTCATTAGAAAGAAGTAAATTAACAGGAGGTAAAGTGAAATACAGAAAGAAGAGATCTCACTTATCAAAAAAGGAAAAATAATAAATTAACAAATTAATAAGCAGATCAAAAATGTAATTGAAATATTCAAATACAAGGAGAATTGTATTAGAGTAGTAATGCACTTGAGCTTTTGAAGTTTCAGTTGCACGATGTATTCAGGGAGACTGTTCCACAGTCCAACGGTGCGAGGATTTAGAACCATGATCTTTATAAAGAGGACCATTGGTGAGAAAGACTTAACCCTGGGTTGGACGATGACAAATCTAAAAGTGGAGTGTATTCTCCGTAGAATATCGGTGTTAATGACCTTCGAACTCTAACAGGTCTCATGGTCTCCTGTCTGGCTCCAAACGTCAACGTAGCCCTTGGAATGTCGGCTCCGCTGATCGTCCCTCTCATGATCTTCGGCGGATACTTCTTGAATTCTGAGTAAGGAAAAATGAACTTCGAAAGTCGTAGTTGTGGACACTATAAAAACATAAGATTGAAGACAAAGAAGGGATGGGGAAATGTGTGATGATCTTGCGAAAGGGAGAGAGAAAGAGACTAAAATAAAGATCTGGATAATATGACCATCATAGTCGTAGTCAGTCAATGATAGACTGCCATGGTCCCTAGAAGGGAGGGGGGGGGTGGTTGGGAAGTGAGAAGGGTCCCTCTTCCCATTTTACACGTTTAAAGGACGTTTCTTTGAGCCAAGCTTAGGAATTTTCTTCCTGCTTCTTTTTTTCTTTTTATACCATTATAATTTATCTTCCTTTAAGATGGATAACCTTGCCCTCCTGCTTCCTTCGTTTTCCTTTTTCTTGGTTTCTTCGAGCCCGGGCTACAAAAGGGCATTAGGTTGGCCCCAGTGATCTTTCACTTTAAAAACACATTATATTGTTTGTTAGTTCTCGTGACATGTTTGGAAAGGTAATTCGGTAAGGCGATGGAATTTTAGGCCTAGGTAACCCGTCTCTGTCCGTATTCAGTGCTATCTAAGTTTTATTTAGATACGGTATTGGTTTATGGAAGAAAAAAAGTTGCTCTTTGCGTTTTTATCCACTGGTTCCTCTCCGGAATTGTTTGGAAAGGTAATGCGGTAAGGTGATGGAATTTTAGGCCTATCTATGTTTTATTTAGATGCAGTATTGGTTTATGGTCTTGTACAGAACTTAGGAAAGGAAAAAAAAAGTTGCTCTTCGCGTTTTTATTCACTGGTTCCTTTCTGGGATTGTTCGGAAAGGTAATTCGGTGAGGTGATGGAATTTTAGGCCTAGGTAAACCGTCTCTGTCTGTATGTAATGCTTTGTTATTGTTTATAGCGATGGTCTGACACAGAACTTAAGAGAGGAAAAAATATATATCCTCTTTGCGTTTTTATTCGATAGTTCCTCTTCGTCCTTTTGCAGCACCGTCCCCGTCTACTTCATCTGGATCAAATACATCTCGTGGTTCAACTACGCAAACGAAGCCTTGATGGTCAACCAGTGGGAGGGCGTCAGCAACATCACCTGTCCTGCGGAATCGGACTCGTGCCTGAGAGATGGAGGGGAAGTTATCGAGTCACTTGGATACGGAGAGGTAAGCCTGCGCACGCGCGCGTGTGTTTCAAACTTCACTTATCTTTATATTCGTGAGTTCTTTTAACATCCCTTTTCCTCACTTACGTTCAGCTACAGTTTTCTTCTGGCATGTGTAACTTTTTCTTGACCCTTTTTGTTTGTTTTGCATGATTTATTAATTTCAATCCTTTCTATCTTCTTTTAGTTGAGTTTTATCTCATTCTCGTAAATCTTAACCTATTTTTATCATCCCGTCTGTGTTTTGTATTACGATGTTGAATGGGAACTTTCATTCTCTTTTGTACACAGTTTCATTATATCTCTGTTCAGATGTGACTACTTCATTGCACTTAACATTTGTTTTACCTTCTAAATATGACTCAATTTCTCCCTTTTTGTGAATTAATCTTTTCTCATTTGCGGCACAATTTACCTTCACTTATTACGTGCCTTTATTCACCTCCTCTATTGAGCGACTTCCACCCTCACTCTCATTTATTCAGTTATCTTCTTTTAGTTTTCTGTAAAAGAAAACTATTGAGATGGCTATGTGTCTGTCCGCCCTCAGATCTTAAAAACTACTGAGGCTAGAGGGCTGCAAATTGGTATGTTGATCTTCCATCCTCCAATCATCAAACATACCAAATTGCAGCCCTCTAGCCTCATTAGTTTTTATTCTATTTCAGGGTTAAAGTTAGTCATGATCGTGCGTCTGACACCACTATAGGTGCCAACAACACCGGCCACCATCGGACCGTGGCTAAAAGTTTCATGGGCCGCGGCTGAGAGTTTCACGGGCCGTGGCTGAGAGTTTCATACAGCATTATACGCTGTACAGAAAACTCGATTGCGCCGAAGAAACTTCGGCGCATTTTTTATTTTTCTCTCTCTTCCTTTCACAGAACAGCATCGACTTCGACATAGGCCTCCTGTTTGCACTGCTAGTCGGGTTCAGAGTTCTGGCCTTCCTCTTTCTGCTCATGAGGACATCGAGGAAATCCGTCAAGAATTACGAATAAGTCGTAGTGAATAATAAGAGGGAACCTTGTCAAGAATTACGAATTAATAATAAAAATGATCGGGTCAAAACGTGTTGGAACTCTTGCAATACCTAAGAAAATATAATAGGAAACACTCGATGAATAAGAGAGAGCCACTCAGCAAGATGTGGAAATCAGGCAAGAACCGGGAATGAAGAAGAAATTACAATAAGAGAAAATTCTTCAAGAATTGTAGATGAAGAAGAAAAAATCATTAACAAGACTTCGATCAAATCCGTCAAGAAATTTAAGTTAAAAAAAAATTATAAACATGACTTGGAAAAAATCCATAAATACTTACGAATAAGAGAAAATAACCAACCAGATTTACATATCCTGCAATAGTGACAAATAGTTACGAGAAAATATTCTACAAGACTTCCAGAAAAACTGTCAATTTTGACGAATAAGTAAAAAAATATAATCATCAGAGGAATTCTTATCGTATAAAAATGTCAGTGAACCATTTAATGTCAATAAAGTCTCACAAAGTTAGCCGAGTCTTGTATTTCGCCTATTACATTCATAATGATTTTAACGGTTTTCGGGACTTAACTTCTAATTAGGGACAACCTGAAACGTAGACAAGGATTCTCATACACACGTACCTACGTCAACTAACTTCACCACTCTCACTTATTAATATGCTGCTTTCAATTTATCCCCGACAGAATAATGTAGATACTTCAGACTTACAAAAAAAAAAAAAAACAACAAAAAAGAGCGAGACCAAAAAAAAAATTAAAAATGAGGGGTTGGAGGTGGACGATACTGCTCAACTAGAGTCAGTGCTGATGGAAATTGCATTCAATTGCTGAGGAATTCAACGACGTTAAGTGATTTTTCTTTCAAGTAACATAGCTGGACCCTTACTATAAGTCATAGAAACTCGAACTTTAAACTGTTCTCAGATCACAGAGGTCGATAACAACTGGAGATGTTTGCTGTAGACAAGTTCCAAGTAGTTTACTGTGCTGCCACCAGCCCAGGGCGGCGCTCTTTACAGTTATCTTTGAACGGCCGGGAAACGGGTTTAGCACTTTAGTGTGTCTTGCAGTTCGTATTTTTACGTTCTTTATCTTAATAGTGGTACGTTGTGCAGCTTATAATAAGTACAGGAGTTCTTCAGGGGAAAATGGGGTACCATTTCACAGGTAAGGAAAGCATACAATTTTATTCCACCATCATTTTGTGCTAGTCAGTGAAATGTCTTGTTAGCAGTAGATACGTTTTTTCAGTTTAGATATCTTCAATTTTCAGCGTACTGTATTACTGTGGCGCAAAAGTACAGTGGCGATTTTAATTTTGAAACCAGAACATTAATCTTATATATGCTACATAACATAAAATGAAAAAATCTTGATCGTTGTGAAAAATGCTTAGTATAGGGTTACTGGTTGTCAGGACGCCTCGCCTTGAGAAATGCCGCTGTGATGCGTAAGGACACCTGTATTTTGTCAGTCATTTAGAAGTCTTTGCAGTAGGTAGGCCTGTAGGATAACTTCTGTGCCATCAATTGCTCAGTTTTAGACATGGAAAGGAAGTATTAGAGTTATTTTAACAATATGCGTCTTACCAATCGTGGTTTCTCAACGGAATTCTGAACCGTCACGCTTGGTGGAGAGTATTTCAGAACGACTTAAACAAATCGTTGAGAACAACTATTATTCAATTCAAAGTAACAGTAGTTTTACTTGAGTATGGGCAAAAAATCCCGGTTTAAGTTGTTTTCATCATACATATTGGTAATAGCTGGAAAATGGAGTTTGTTAGCCCAGGTTACCAACTTCACTTTCGAGCTATTACCAATCTAAGACATACCGAGGCTACAGTTATGCCGCCATTCATCTAATTTTGTAAGCTGATAGATCGTTTAAACCTTATTCAATAGATAAAAACAATTTCCCTTTGGTAACAGTTATCGAATCATCAATGCCAAAGCAAAATAGCCTTCAAGAATGGTAACAAGGAAAGAATCTTGGCCAAGCTACCTCTAGGCCTATGCCAGTTGATTCGGCAGGTATTTTCATTATTTTGTCTTTCTTTTAAAGAATGATTTTATTCTGTATAAGTCAGAATTACGTTCATTTAGTCAAACTTTTTAACAATTCTCTCTCTCTCGTTCCAAATCCTTAGAAGGGAAAGAAATGGCTATCAGTCTCGTCTGTCGTCCGTTTGTCACAGGACGGTGAGCTTGGCGGGAAAAAATCATATTTTGCTAAACGTTTTCGTGTAGCCTATATATATATATATATATATATATAAAAATATATATTTTATAAACGTTTTATATATATATATATATATATATACATATATATATATATATATATATATATATATATATATATATATATATATATATATATATATATATATATATATATATATATATATATACACACACAGTATATTGTGTAAGTATATACCACTATTGCCCCCATCATCGATGGTATAGGTTTTAAATAGGCATTTTCACCTAACAAAAAGCTTCCGGTCCTACCTACCGCTAATCATATTTAATGGCAAGCAAGGAATGGTACTACTGTGAAGGCGGTGTCATATTCGTTTAACAAACTGCATTTAGTATATATTTAGCTACTCTGGCAGGCCCGGGGATGTTATACAACTGAAGTTATGAAAACGCGTTTAGCAAAACATTTTTTTTTTCCCGCCAAGCTCAGCGTCTTGTAAACAAACCGACGACGGACAAGACTGGCAGTCATTCCTTTCTATTCTAAGAATTTGGAACGACAGAGTGGGAATTAAGTTTTATTAAAAAAACGTAGTTTTGACTCATATAGAATAACATTATTCTTAAAAAGAAAGACAAAACAATGAAAATACCTGCCGAATCAACATACATAGGCCTAGCCGTTGCTTGGCCAAGATTCTTTCCTTGTGTGTGTGTGTATATGTATATATATATGTATATAGATATGTAGAGATATGTTTATATAAATATATATGTACATACTGTATAATGTATGTATATGTTTATATGTATTTATATTAAATATATATATATATATATATATATATATATATATATATATATATATATATATATATATATAAGTACTTATAAATATATGTATATATATATATATATTATATATATATATATATATATATGTATATACATATATATATGCATATATATATATATATATATATATATATATATATATATATATATATATATATATATATATATATATATATTGCAGAACGGGTATAAATGTCTCCATCGGAAATCGCTCATATGGTAACATGGGCATGGTCAGTTGATTTTTATTGTTCTTCCACCCAGTGATCTCCATGCATCAGCCTAATTGTCAGTCTATGAGATTACGAGCTTTATTGTATTCCACGTTCCCGTACCACAGTAATAAGTACGCAGTATATAAAGAAAGAATTTTCCTGGATTTTTTTATGAAACCCAAAGAACTGTGATATTCAGCAACAAGCAAATGACCTTTCCCCTTGTGGTTTATTAATTGGGACCCAGATTCTAATACCAGACGAGGATGGTGCAATAAAGATAGACATATCCATTAAAACCTTTTGTGCCTTTGTTAACCTGAACAGTTAGGAAACTGGAAGGTAGCGCCGTTATCTCCAAATGCAAGTTTAGAAATGGGACAATAAGATCCATCCATCAATTTGCTTTAATCCAGTGGTTCTTAACCTTTTTATTACCACGCCCCCTCTAAGAGTTGGTCCTTCCATGAGTAAAATTCCCTCCCAGATTTAAAGAAAAAGAGAAGGGGTTTCGAGGTATAGGGAGGGAGGTAAATAATTACAAAAAATTATAAGCCCAACGAGTCTAACTAGAGTAGTGGAATATAGGAAACTAACGTTATAAGGCGATACATTTCCATTTTTTATAAACTTCTGAATATTAGTCCCTCAATCTAGAATAACGAGTATAATTAGAGAACTTTTTAATTTTCCCTAGGGCTCGTGCCTCCCCTGGAATTTGCTGACGCCCCTCTATGGGGGCGCGTCCCCTAGGTTAAGAAACACTGATCTGATCTGTGACACAGTGGCTACAACGCCATCTCTTTTCCTGTTACCTAACTATGCATTTTGTCATATACCTCATCCACCCCTTCGTGCCCTCTACGAATATAAAGCGTTTGTTCGTATCAAAATTCAATTCTTGTAAGAGGAGGAAAATTGCATTTTATGTATATTTTATATATAGTGCTGTGTGCGGTTTCATTGTAACACATCAAAACTTTCTGAAAGTAAATTGTTATATAATTATATAAAAAGAATCCAGTTTGCATGGGAGGCAAAAGGTGGTTTAGATATGGAATTTATTTTTGGATTTTAACATTTTTTGTTGCTCATGATTTTTAGTAATGTTACCTAACAAATGAAATCACAACAACAAGGATAACAACAACAACAATATATATAGTAATAATAATAATAGCAATATAATAATAATAATAATAATAATAATAATAATAATAATAATAATAATAATAGAGTTCAGCGTCAGCATTCCGTGCTTCGTCTTTGGGGAAGGGGCCAGCGAGATCACATCCTTTCGAAAATGCTTCTTTATTTAACCTACTTTGTGCGTTCTTTCAAATTCGTAAGTTTGTGGAGGGTGGCAATATATAAACCAAATAAGTTTGAATATTAAATGCTGGTTTATCCCTCTGCACTGCCTCTGCTCTTACCAAAACGATCAGAAAGTTTTTATAAGGGACTGATATTAGTTTTATTGCGAGGGACAGTCACACGGTGTCTCTGTTGTGTATGTTATTAAAATGCTGGAGAATGAACTGACGTGAGGTCATAATAATATTAATATCTGAGCTTCTATTTATGTTCAGAAGTTTATAAAGCTGAATTTTTTTCTCGCAGTTTTACGCTCATTGTACCTTTAACAACATAAGTGAGTCAACACGAGCAGCCTTTTTTCTGAGTTTAATTCCTCGAGGATGATTTTCTGAAATGTACCCTTTTTTTTTTTTTTATTAAAGTCTGCAAAATTATTCTCCGCCTATTCATCATGCCATCATTCTCGATATGTTTCCTCAGTGTTCGCATAATTTTTCCTATCTGATCATAACTCCTTTCTGTTTTTTGAAGACATGTTGATTGTTTTCTGTTATTTATCTGTCATTCAAACAGGAATTTCTCTTATTTGTTTCTTGATTTTTGAAGTATGTTCTCCAAATCTTGCTGATGATTTCCTCTTGTTCATTGGAAATTCTTGACGGACCCCCTTCAATCCCCGTTGATTATTCTCTTTCATTTATTCGGAACTCTTGACAATTTTTTCTAACAGCGTATATTATTTTTTCTCATTTATTCGTAACTCTTGATGGATTTCCTTGACGTCTTCCTGAGCAGGAATAGGAAGGCTAAGGTCCTTAAGGAGATCATCAGTACAAATAGGATGCCGATGTTGAAGCCAACGGTGCCCTGTGAAAGGAAGAGAGAGAAAGAGAAAGATAAGTGAAATACCATACCGCTAAAGAAAGCATGACATGTAGGGCAAATAGTCACATCAAAAAGACGTCAAATGATGTCATAAATTGAAGACGTGAAGGGAAGCTACGCGTACGATAAGATGAATGAAATAAATGCAAGGAGGACTACAAAGACTAACTAGGTCAAATAACTGAAAAAAAACTGGTACACTCGAAAGAGAAGTCTCGCGGAGAAGAGAGAGAGAGAGAGAGACTTGCCTCCTCGTATCCCAGGGACTCGATAACGGCCTCTCCGTCGTCCATGCATGTGGCCGAACCTGAGGGACACGTGATATTGGTGACTCCCCACCACTGGTTGACGATCAAAGCCTCGTTTGCGTAGTTGAACCACGAGATGTATTTGATCCAGATGAAGTAGACGGGGACGGTGCTGGAAGGGAAGAACAGCGTTTTCACCTGACCTAATACCTCACGCTCCGTAGAGGGGGTTAGTGCCGTCAGTGCACCTCGTGCGGTGCACTGTAGGCATTACTTAAGGTTCTTTGCGGCGTCCCTAACTGCAACTCACTTTCATTTCTATTACTGGACCTCCGTTCATATTCTCTTTCTTCCATCTTACTTTCCATCCTCTCCTAACAATTTTTTTTAAGTAATCAACTGCGAGATTTTCCTCCTGTTACAGCTTTCAAACCTTTCTACTCTCAGTTTTCCTTTCAGCGCTGAATGGCCCCATAGGTCCCGGCGCTTGGCCTTTGGCCTAAATTCTATATTCCATCCATCCTGACCTTATGAATATTTTTTTCGTTTTTCTTGTTTAAATCTGCATTTGTTTGATTCTCGTTCTTTGTCTTTGTTTATAAAGTTCAGAGTTATTCCGACTTCCTCTTTATGATTATTTGATAAGCGCCGGTTTCTCAGACTCGCTGAATTGATATTTATCTTTCTCGTGCCTTCTTAGCCCTTATTTTTTTAGTTTAGTAATTTTTTTTATAATTTTCAAGTTATTTCATACAATCCTTTTTGTCTTAAACCTCCACAATTGCATCATCATCATTTATCAACATTACAGTATCGTTAACATTGCAAGTAATATTGGAAAAAAAGAAAAGTCACAATTAATGAATGAATGGCTCCATCGAATGGTACTGCTCACGTCATGGACGGAGCTTTTGTGACAATATTAAAAAAATTATTAGAACCATCAGTCGTCTCCAATACAGTTCACTGAACTTTTTATTCATAATTTCCTTACTCTGAATTCAAGAGGAATCCTCCGAAGACCATGAGAGGAATGAGCACGAAGGCGCCCATGCCCAGGGCGACTCTGGGGTTCGGAGCCAGGCAGGAGAGCATGAAACCTGCAGGAGATTGAATGGTAGGTGAAGAACTTAGGGTGCAACGTCCCACCTTGAGTGGTGGCTTCGCCATTCTGAACCTTCCATGAATAGTGACCGTTGTTACTGGGATCAGTGTCATTGTTAATTGAAAAATCATTATCATGTCAGAAAATATTGTAAACAATCATTATCATATCTGAAAATAATCTGAAAATACTGTAGAAAATCATTACCGTATCTGAAAATACTGTAAAAAATCATAATCGTATCTGAAAATACTGTAAAAAAATCATTGTTATGTCAGAAAATATTATCTTCTCAGCCGAAAATGGAAAATAAAATGAATATGGTATATAGGAAAAAACTGACTGCATTCAGCATTCTGCCGCTTAGCAAACTCAGAGAATAGCGATAACACTCCCTGGCGAATGTTGAATAATAATCAAAATACCGACTGTATAACATCAAGACAAGCAATCAGCCAAGCAACGAACGGGTAATGAACATAAGACCGAATCACACTGAAAGCTGTAGCCTAACTGTTGTAAGCAAAAAACAGCATTCCGTTTGTCTGGAAGAGCTAGACATTATACAAGAACCCTTCTGAAGGATGTGATGATGCTACTGACAGTCAGAATTCCTATTGCCCTAAAGATTTTAGCGGGAAATCAGTCCCCCATTAAAAGATATGTTATTATTTAAAACAGCCAAACTCCCATTACCGTAAATAACATGAGACCGACCGACAGGATTTTTTTTTTTTTTTTTTTTTTTTTTTACCCAGAACTGCTGCTGCTATGAAGGAATTAACAACAAACCCTTAATTGAATATGTTAGAGTATTACTGCAAACAGAAAACCTCCCTTTGGTATAAAAAATTATTTCAAAATCTAACCAACACTATGAGACCCTTAACAATATGGGACAATGTTACTCGTTCAAACAGTAACCTGAATATCTATGACAAGGAAGCTATATTTTTACTGATAAATATGATGCACTTGCTAACGACTACCCCTAACAACTACTTAACAAGTAAAAAATGCGCCGAAGTTTCTTCGGCGCAATTGAGTTTTCTGTACATCGTATAATCAAGGATACCGAAAATAGAGCCGCGGCCCATGAAACTTTAACCACGACCGGTGGTGGCCTGCCTATATCGTTGTCAGAAGCACGATTATGGCTAACTTTAACCTTTAATAAAATAAAAACTACTGCGGCTAGAGGACTGCAATTTGGTATGTTTGATGATTGCAGGGTGGATGATCAACATACCAATTTGCAGCCCTCTAGCCTCAGTAGTTTTTAAGATCTGAGGGCAGACAGGAAAAAGTGCGGACGGAAAGACAAAGCCGGCACAATAATTTTTCTTTTAGAAAACTAACCATGCACGGAAATTCAAACTCTCACCGAAAGACGTGGCAGTGTTGCTGACGAAGATCAGGACTACCATCGCTGTAAAGAACCTCTCCGCCAGCGGGTTCATCCCCACCATGAAGTAGGCGATGCTGATGAGCACGGTCGGTATGACGATGCTCGTCGGAAGCTCGGCGACGTTCTTCGCCAGGAAGTAGACGTCCGTCCGGTACATCCCGTTGAAGTGTTCCCGCAGGAAGATCGGCAGCTGTTCGCAAAATGCCTGTGGGAGAAGTGCTTGACTGATTTGTTCAAGTTATGTGGCATTGCAACGGCTAAAATGGCGTTTATTTGTCGAATGATATGGTGCTATTTGTTATGAATATTATCTTGATAGAATATTATAAAAATCAGTTATGACGAAACTAACGGATCAACATCATCGAGTTGACAAGGTCTCTTGTCTAAGAGTGAAATAAAAAAAAAAACAGGAAAGATAATCGATTATTTGATAAATTTCAATCACGATGGTCATACTGATACCTTTTACTGGCCTTATCATTTGAGAACAGTATGAATTCCTCTTCGATTTCATATACGCTATAACTCTTACTTGAAGGAGAATGACCAAATTTAAGCAAACGTGAAAAAGAGAGTCAGAAAGAGATGACCAAACATAAGCAAAAAAGACAGACTCCAAACAAGCTTTGCTGAAAAGTTTTTTTTTTTTTTTTTTGACAAAACAGCCGAGGGTAAAGCCTTTACTGATAGCAAGAATCAGTCGCTACCCTGAAGGCGACGCCCTTACGTACATTGACGACGCCGAAGAGGCTACGCGTGCTGGTCTGGGTGATCATGATGTACAAAGCACCGTTGATGTTCTGGATGCCCATCTGATCCTGGTCTTGGTCGAGGTAGATCAAACCGATGAGAAGACCAATCACCTGATAAACCAAGGAGAGATTTTATGCATCGTTGAAATAATGAAGATTTTTATTATGTTAAATGAAGCATGTATGAATCTGACTTTGCTGAAGCCAGGATGTTTTACGCTATGGTGAATAAAGTATCAGTTAACGAGCCTTTGCAAAAAACATGGAAGATTTTACCATATCGGATGAAATATCAGTGAATCAGTCCTTGTTCAAAAAGGGAAAGTTTTTACGATGCCGAAGAAAGCAGCTGTGAAGTTGTCAGTGTTAAAACGGAAGAGTTAATACTCTATATGAAACCTACATGAATTTGTATTTTGTAAAACATTGAAGATTTTATGTTAAGGAATCCTCCATGAACTTCTCTTTGCTGAAGAAGGGAAGATTTTAAAATCCTAAATAGAACACCTATAATGATCTTGTCTTGTTAAACCAACGAAGATTTTACCTGTTAAATTAAGCACCTGGAAATCTTCCATTATTGAAGTAGGTGCTAAAGGACGCACCTGTGAATTGGTCAGTGTTGAATCAGGGAGGATTTAGAAGTGCCAGTGAAACGTCAGTGAGCTTGTCTCTAATAAGACGGGGAAGAATTTACTTTGCCTAATGAAGCAGTTATGAACTTGTCATTGTTTAAACAGGAAGAGATTTTATATGCGCTTAATGATGTTGGATGAATATGCATGTATTTGCCTTTGCTGAAGGTGGAATGATTTGGAAGAATTTATCGTGAACGAAGCATTCATGAATCATTTGCCATGCTTGAAACAGGCTATTTTACATCTGTGTTTATGAAATATCTATGAAATCGCTTTGATGAAACAGGTATCGTTTACATCTTTATTAGATGAAGTTTCTATAGTTTTTTTTTTCTTAACTGAAAAATAAGTGACAAATATCAGCATTGGGCAAGATGTCCATGACTTTGTTACAGGTCGAAAGGAAATTATCTACATTTATGTTAATGAAACAATGAATCTGTCACAATTAAGAAATGGGAGATCCAGTGACCATGCTAATTGAAACAATAAAGATTACACATCCAATGTTAACGAAGTTTAAGAGAAATGGCCCGGATGATTTAATGCAGAATGCAAATCTACTCAGAATGAAACCCCTTTGAATTTTAGGTTCAACTTGGGATGATCGTATACCTATGTTCCTAGAACAAACTATGACTCTAAGATTATGTGCCTTCATTAAAGGGAATTATCTTAAAAGCAACTCACGACTGCCTGGAAAATGTTCACTCTGACGACCATAATATTCCTGATGTTCTCTGTAATTGCTCGGTTCAGTACAGGCTTGAACTGGGACCACCAGCCCACTTTGTAAGGTGACTTGGCTACCTGAAAGATGAGTTGAGAATGTGGATTAAATTTCACCGTTTTTGTTAATTCAGTTGAACCCATCGTCACGAGGAACAGCTATTTATGAAAGCAACATAAACTTGGGATAAGTAATAAGGAAACTAGATTCATTGACAAGATCTATGTAAAGTGAACAGTCCACGTTGAAATATTGTTTTGTAGAGATAAGGATGACAGCTCATAGGCCAAAAGTGTTAGGATTTCATATCACTAGGAGAGGCAAATAGAAAGATATCAAAAATACTCTTCAGAAATTGTGACATGTTTAACATTATGTATATGCCGAGTTCAAGTATCACCAGAGAGCGACATAATCAAAAACCTGTCAAGATTCATTCATTCTTTAGTAATTTACCTATTATGCCCTCCACTTATGAGAATATCAGGTTTGTGTGCTAGGAAAAAAGTATATAAGTATACACAATGTTATGTCCCCTCGTGGAAAACCTGTTATCTTCTTGAATCCTAACCACATTATGTGGTTAGGCTTATGTATTAGCAAAGAGAGATGTCAAATGAATATAGAAAGCTGGCGTTTTGCGATATAAAGGATTTAACGACGTACCTGCACTTGGCTGTTTAGATCCTGAAGTCCTCCATTTCTTGTCAAGGCTCGAGAATTGTCTGCGGCCGCTCCGGAAACTGCCTGGCCCCAGGAGCTCTTCTCAAAGGCGTCGCAAACATTCTCCACGAACTGTCTACATTCTTCTTCTTTCTCTGGCTCGATGGCTAAGTTGCCTACGAAGAAGTCGGCTGGGTTGTAACTGTCGGGGCAAACCCTACCCATTCTGGAACATAGACCAAATGGTATTTGGTGAGTGCAAGGGAATAAGTCGAAGTTACAACCCATCTAATTACATTTGAATCCAGGTAATTCAGTGGTTAATTCTTCATTTTCCAAATACATTTAACCATTAATTTTTGACTATGATGAGCTTAATTAGTGTTGGTAAATAAGGAATGCATTCAGGTAACAAACATTTCTAGAAAACTTTCCGTAAGCATGAACCATCAATCTTTTCATTATGTTTATATTATTCTTTTCATTTATTTATTTATTTTTTGTTTTTTGCTGTACAAAAATCCCGGCTGACGTTTATCTCCTATCCTACTTACCCAGCAAAGAACTGAAGTGCGGTCTCTGTCGAACCCAAAAATGCTGGTCTTCCTTCAGCCATTAATAAGACGCGGTCAAACATGGCAAATACCTATGGATGAGAACAAAGTGACGTGAAATCTCTTACTCGTTCATGACACAAAAGAAAAAAATATGAGTGAAACTTCATTTAATGAGGACAGGGTTTTTCGTCTATGACCATCAATCCAGAGCTTACGACATTTGTCATCTGTATTTCAAGGCACCTTGTCTAACCTCTGAACTTGGCTGGTGGATGGTGCAAATGATGGTCTTGCCCCTCTTGGCCAAATTCCTCATCACTTCCACGATATTCTGAGCCATGAAGGAGTCCAGGCCAGTCGTCGGTTCGTCGCAGAACATGAGCGGAGGGTCGGTCACAACCTGAAAGAGTGTTAAAGATTCGTTAGTGGTAACTGTAAGAGAGCGAATGGGTCTATGCAGATTGCTAATTTCTGAGATGTATGATAGTATTGAGCCAGCCCCAGTTTTTTTGCCATGCCCCTAGGTTAGGTTAGAATACGTTGGGTTAAGTTATCGTTGCAGTAATTTGGGTGTGGGAACCATGATAAGGTTATTTTTAAGGAAATTCTATGGTTAGTTTTTAAGATATGGAGTCCCGCTTTTTTCAGGGAAAGGTCCCGGTACTCGGTTACATCTCGGGAAAATGCGTCCCGATTCTTAAATACGCTAATGCCTTTAGTTTTCATCTTTATTCAAGTTTTTAGTTTTCTGTAAAAGAAAACTTTGTCTGTCCGTCCGCACTTTATTCTGTCCTCACTTTTTCTGTCCGCCCTCAGATCTTAAAGACTACTGAGGCTAGAGGGCTGCAAGTTGGTATGTTGATCATCCACCCTCCAATCATCAAACATAACAAATTGCAGTCCTCTAGCCTCAGTAGTTTTTATTTCATTCAAGGTTAATGTTAGCCAGAATCGTGCTTCTGGCAACGCAACAATACAGGCCACCACGATCTTGTATTATACACTGTACAGAAAGCTCTTTCTTCGGAGCATTTTTTACTTTTTTTTACCAGTCTACATTTTTGTATATAATTTTAGGGGTGCACAGTGTTGAAGTATTCATAAAGCATGTACTGATTATGAACTGACGTTTCTTGAATATTACTTTTCCTGATTTTTCTTCTTTAATTACTTATATATCTAATATAATTATATGTATAATATATATATATATATATATATATATATATATATATCATACATATAATTTATATATATTTTCTTTAGTGATGTTAATCTAAACGGGGACATTATATATTTATCGGTATTTTCATTGACGTATTTTTAATTCATTCATTTCAATTTATACTTATCTGTCACTTCTATTGCGTGGGAGCTTGCTAAGCAGTTTTTTTGGCCTATTCGCATTGTTTCCTTGTAATCTGTACACTGCGAATAATAATATTAATATTATATTTTCAGATTTCATGCTAATCGTCAAACAGATATTACCATAACCACCATATTTTGTAAGAATTTCAGTATTTACGCACGATCTTTTCCTCACATTTTGACATTCAAGTCGTACTGCTACAGGTGGTATATTTTGGTACTATACAACATATATATATATATATATATATATATATATATATATATATATATATATATATATATATATATATATATATATATATATACAGTATATATACATATACTGTATATACAGTATGTGTATATACAGTATATATATATACATTACATATACATATACTGTATATATATATACAGTATATATATGCATGTGCTGTATATATATATATATATATATATATATATATATATATATATATAGTATATATATACATGTACTGTATATATATATATATATATATATATATATATATATATATATATATATATATATATATATATATATATATATATATATATATATGTATAATATACTACAATCATTTTCGGCATTCTGTGATTGTAAACCTTGTGACATCAACAAAAAAGAAAATTACAACACACCTACACAAACCTTACAGAACAAAGACAGGCTTCTTACCTCACAGGCAAATGCCAGTCTCTTTGTCTCTCCTCCCGAAATACCCTTCAGTTTGCCCGGGTACCCGATCAAGGTGTTTGCACATTTCACTAAATTAAGCTGGAAGAAAAGTGAAGAAATACATTTTTTTCATACATTCAAGTACTTACACATTTCACTAAATTAAGCTGGGAGAAAAGAAATTATATGTTTATTTTTTCATACATTTAAGTACTTAACTCACATCTTCATTTACTAGTTGAGTTTCTGGGCGATGTTTATTAATACAATGAATTATACCAGTCTTCATTTATACTAGTTTATTTCTTCAAATATTCATGTATTTGACTTATATTTAACTTTGTATGTACCCGAAGTTGTATGTTAAATATATGCATATATATAATATATGTATATATATACAATATATATATATACATTATATACATATATATAATATATATATATATATATGTAAGTGTATCTATACAATACGGATATGATATATATAATTTATATATATAATTATATATATATGTATGTATATATATATATATATATATATATATATATATATATATATATATATATATATATATATATATATATATATATATATATATTATAATATATATGCGTGTGCGTTTATTTAAATGTTACTTGATGATTTTCCAGGGTCGATGAGCAATGGTGCTTTCTCGTATTGGCCTATAATTTCATTCATGTATAAGATTAGAATGGGTGAAAAACGTTTACCATTTTATAAACTCATGGACAATCAAAAATATATTGTATCACTCTTCCAGCAGTTCGCGTTCACCAAACAATGACTTATTCTTTTGTTATACAAATAGGAATAAGATTTTCTCACGTCATTATTAATTATAACGATATTATATATGAGAATGTACTTTCATAGAATTTTGTTAATAAACGTTACTTAGAAGAAAATAGTAATAGTTACAAATGCAGGTATTTAGAAGAAAATGGTAACAGTTACATTGCAGGTATTTAGCAGAAAATAGTAATGGTTACAAATTCAGGTGTCCTTCTAAGTATTGTTAGAATAGAAGAGTAAGAGAAAAATTCAGCTGAAATAGGAAAATAAAGGGAATTCGTGTAGTACATCAACAGCAATAGTTGTTATGAGTTGGCTGCATGCACTTCATAGAAAGTTGCCAGATAGTACTTTTATAGTCTGTTGTCCGAATGATTCTGGCGAGCGTTGCGATACTTTGTTGAGTGAGTTTGCAACTGTGTTCTTCATATCTATATTGTATAGATACGCTTACAATATTTGCAACTTGAAATACTCGGGATGGCGGCTGGTCTTGTCTTCACTTACAAAGGTTTTCGAATTTTAAAGATCTTTTTTAACATTCATGTCCTAACAGCTTCACAGTTCCTTGAGCATTTTCGAAGACCAGTTTCAGCGTCTTAAGTTTTCGACTTCCATTTTCAAAAGGTTTTTTAATTTGAAATTTTCCTTCACTCATTGACATCTTGCTTAGTCTCTTAAAAAGCACTCTAATCTTCTAAGACATCCTCTATTCCATTTTCGCAGACCAGTTTCAGCGTCGTAAGTTCTCGACTTCCATTTTCAAAAGTTTTTTTATTTTTCAACTTGAAATTTTCCTTCACTCACTGACATCTTGCTTAGCCTCTTAAAAAGCACTCTAATCTCCTAAGACATCCTTTATTCCATTTAAAACCAAAATTTATCGTCAAATCAATCAAAAAAAAAAAAAACTACCCATGCAATCATGGAAGCCCATCTCGGGTATCTTGTCTCGGCAGTGCAAAGCTCAATTGCCTGAGTGCCTGATCAAGGACGAAGATAGTCCGCAAATCTGACTGAACAATCAACAGATATTTCGGTCATAGTAATTACAAGAGCGACAGGACAGCTAAATTTAACAGATCTCGACAGCGTCTTTATCTCCATTGGCCTTCGTTGCTGACTTATTGTAGGGCGTGTTGATTTGCCGTCAGATTGTCTGCTAAATATAAAGCGCGAGCTGAACGTGACCTAGGGTAATGTGTGCTAGGGACTGCTATTAATTGGACGAATAAGCGGATAAGAAATGGTAAATAGATCGATAGATATGTATACTCGCCACTAACTTCTATCATGACTTCTTCCACTCTCGCCTTGCGATCTCGATCAGATACACCATTGCCCATTCGTAGATTTGCCTGAGAGAGAGAAAAGCAACGATGTGGTTAAAGTAAAAGAGAAAGGATACCCCAAAACAAAGTATTTTTAACCAGTAGATTATTTGCTGACATATAATAAAAACTGAGAAGACGATTGATATTTATGGGTTTTTGTCTATTCAGGGTAGCAATTTTGAAAAATGTCCTGCATTTATAGATTTCTTATAATTAGCTGATTCAAAACTTATCTTTCTCTATTCAAATATTTGTAATATGCATGAAAATAAT
>NC_089761.1:45444272-45454272 GCF_040412425.1 Macrobrachium rosenbergii | reverse complement strand
TCACAACCTTGACAGAAAAACGCCACACGTCCAGACTTTGTCATCAGAATTCTTTCAACTAGGCTCAGTTTCCATAAACATCCTCAGATCAGTCACTGACTCTATCCTCTCACTTCATGCATCTCAAGAACTCGATGTTAGCATTCGTATTATCATTTATTCATTACATATCCGGTATCATCAAAATAGAATGAATTTGTCCAATTTTGGTTTTTAATCTCACTGCTTTCTTTATGGCTCCAGAGGCTGCGTGTTTTAGTCTTAATTTCAGTATGGATAAGTAGATACAGAGCAAAATATGTTATCCAGCAAGGTGTAATAAATTTCCCATTCCAAATCCCTGTCTCTTTATGAAAAAGCCCGTTCATTTTTTACTTAATTTCCATCACTGTAACTAATAAATATCATGTATGTTATTCAGTAAGCTAAAATGAATTTCATGTGTTCTGCTTATTTAATTTGATTAAAATTTTGAATACATAATTAGCTGTAAAGCCTCTGAATATCAACTCCATCAACAATACAGGTGGGCCGAGAACCTCCCAGTCATGAGACAATACTCAATAGAGAGGCAAATAGGCATTAGGCGTAAGTCTTATCTGTTTTTGTTTAACTGTAGATACCAGATGGAGACCACGAGTGAACATTTTTTAGGTGGTTAGATTACCATGACTTCCATATTCAGAAATGAGATTTTTTTTAGTCCTGATGACGACACGATGCCATTTACGGTAATTGAATGACTGTAATATATATATATATATATATATATATATATATATATATATATATATATATATATATATATATATATATATATATATACACATATATATATGTATATATATGCACACACCCACACACAAACATACACACATATATATGTATATATATACACAGAGATAGAGAGGGGGAGAGGGTGGGTGAATCGGGGTGATAAACGTATCATTTACCTTTATAAACCCGGGGTTATCATAAGCTTTGTTTTCAGTGCCCATCGTTTGCATTTCCATATTTTGCTTCAAGTGAAACTTTTATAATAAATCTCTTCGATCGACGACACTGATTATGGAACTGAATTTATTCCTTAGTAGATACAATACATAAAGAATGGGAAAAATCTTTAGCTCTGATATCACTGACGACAGTATTTCACTGTCATGACCTAACAAGTTCATTTAAGAAAGATAAGAACTTGTCATTTCCTCAGTCACAAATATTCATAGAGCAAAATTACATCAAAATCGAGTTAACAAACTGGGGTACGGCACAATTCAGTTTAGCTGCACGGATGCCTAATCATTTGTTTTAAAATCACATATATCTTTTGCGCATTTCAGTCCCTAAACCCATCAGCAGCATTAAGTATTCAGAAACATCTATAATGAGTGAATTTTTCTAGCTTCACTTTTTGCAATTATTCCACTAAAAAATGCGAGAGAAATAGCTTCTACCACGAGGCCCAGACACAATGAGACTGAGATAAGAGATTTTCTATGGGGACATTAACAGCGATGATGGGCTGATAGGGGTTCATCGATTCTTCTTATCAAAAGTTATCACCTCCCATACTGCCTGTTTCGATCAATTATGTGTTTGACTGATCACTGAGTCATAAGCAGAGATTTTACTTGTTATAATGTTAGAAGAGCGCTGATTTCTGTTCACGTTCAAATTACAAGATAATAAATGATTAAATAAAATGCAGTGAAAAAATTGCTATGCGCATCATTCATTTATGTGAGAGTCAGGTGGGACAGGCAACCCAACGCCCCTGTGTAGCCCAGGGCCGAAGAAACAGATGTTGGGAAAGAGAAACAGCGTGGCCTCGTCCTCAAGAAATTGACAGGCCGCCTCTTGAAGGCTAGAAAACATAAGAATCAGAGGAAAATGAAGCAACAAGAGAATTCCAAAGCTTGGGTGTGAAGGAAAAGAAACGTCCACTGAACTCGGCAGTTCGAGGAGATCTGACAATCAACGTGGGAAAGCCTGGCCCGTCAGGTGTAACGAGGCAGCATGGAAAGACGCAAGGTCCCAAGTACTCCAGTATACAGATGGAAATAAAGAAGATGCTATATTTTGGAAAACTAGACAAGGAAGGAATCCATATTATTGTACGTATATCTATTCGTGTATGCATTCTTAATTGGACATAGAAGAAAGCCAGTGAGGTACTGATGGAGACGATATATTTCTGTTTATATATATATATATATATATATATATATATATATATATATATATATATATATATATATATATATATATATGTGTGTGTGTGTGTGTGTGTGTGTAATATATGTATGTATGTGTGTATATATATTATATGTATGTATATATATACATACATACAAACATATATTTCTCCAGCTTCAACACAGCCCCATGGACGCATTCACACGTACCTATGTCTAACCAGCTAAATATTTATTTAACATGGCAATTTTCATGCATTGGAATACGAAAAGGATATAGTTATTATCGGATAGAAAAGGGCATTAAAACAACAAAGGATACTGACAGAAATATAAAATCTTAATTATTCAGTTATATTATGTGTTGGTGAAGATATGGTTTCAATAATCAAGCATAAGTTCGATTTTTTTTTTCGTAGAACAACCAAACTTGTAGCAATAAAAATTTGTATTTTGACCTTTTCTAGTGTAAACAGATCCCTCCCTAAAAAAATTGCTTTGATAACGTAATAATAATTATCTTTCACAGAAAAAAATTCAGACGAATCATGCAAATAGATGACACCCCAGAGATAACATATGAGGAAGATAACAGACGAAAACTTCGCAGTCTTTACAACAATGGCCGTCTCGATAAGGGGCTCATTGTTTTGTCTTTTTAGTCTGATAGTGCCTCAGGCTTCGTTGTAATCTATCATTGTTCAAAGAGTAACCTGTCTTTTAGGTTTTCACAAAGTGTGAAAATGAACACTGAGCTTGACCCTCCCTCTCTGTTAGGTGGCGAGACGAGCGTATTGTGGGAAGAGGTATCAGAATGAGTTATCTTTCCGTTCTAGTGGCTTTTGGGATAAATTTGTGAGACCCGTGCCACAAACCCCTGCATAACAATGTTAAACGTAGTTTATTGTTGATTGGAGGTCACCCATCCATGAACTGATTCCCTGTTTTAATTAGACTTCGACAAAACAAAGATCGTCAAAATTTCTTTGCGCTTAATATTTCTTGAGAGGTATGTCACAACATTTTTACTTAGTTACCGAGATTAACATGAAACAAGAAAATAATGCGCACAGCGTACAGTCAAGGCCACCGAAATTAGATCTATCTTTCGGTGGTCTCGGTATAATGCTGTAAGAGTCGCAGCCCATGAAACTTTAGCCACAACACTGTGGTGGCCTGTCCTATATCGTTGCCAGACGCACGATTATGGCTAACTCTAATCTTAAATAAAATAAAAAGTGCTGTGGCTATAGGGCTGCAATTTGGTGTTTGATGGTTGGAAGGTGGATGATCAGCATACCAATTTGCAGCCCTCTAGCCCTCAGTAGTTTTAAAGTTCTGAGGGCGGACAGAAAAAGTGTGGACGGACGGACAAAGCCGGCACAATAGTTTTCTTATACAGAAAACTAAAAAGTAATTCCTTTTTTTCAGTCAACTTTGGTTCCACAGTTTCCTCTGGTTTTCCTGAGGGCTTCATTTTTAAATAAGCCTGGCTCATAATGTTTATAAATATATATATATATATATATATATATATATATATATATATATATATATATATATATATATATATATATATATATATATAAAAATATATATATATGTATATATATATATATATAATATATATATATATATATAATATATATATATATATATATATATATATATATATATATATATATATATATATATATAATATAGATATGTATATATATATGTATATATATATATATATATATATATATATATATATATATATATAATATATATATATATATATATATATATATATATATATATATATATATATATATATATATATATATATATATATATATATATATATATATACATACAATAATCATGTACTGTATAAACATTATGAGCTAACACGAATACTTAAAAATATGTATGCTCAAACAATTATGCATTTAGAGTCACACAACTTCCATAACGTGTTATCCATACGTACATTTATTACAAAATCGTTCTCATGCCTTAAACGCCATTAATTTTGATGGACACGAATAACGTTTGGGAGATAGAGCACAGATTTGCTGTACATAAATTCATTCACTAAAACTGATGACAGAGTTCAAAGTATCCAGCGTTGAAAGTAGAAAAAGATAGATAGTATAGATAGTGTATATGCGAGAGAGAGAGAGAGAGAGAGTATAAATTTAAACAATTTGTAAATATGCCATTTTTTATAAGTGAGTCAGAGGCGCACAGTTACTATGCGCACACTTACACACGATGCCTGTTTTAACCTCAGATAATCAGATCTTTCTAAAAACCCGTGAATCTAAAAGAGAAACCCATCAAATGCCGAACCGTTTGCATCATCGGCCCTAATTGATATGATTCACGTAAAGCATTCGGAGATCATAAGGAGCCGCGTGACTTCCTAACTAATGCTGATTTTGCCCTTCACCTCTGCAAAGCAAAAGGATAATTGCGCGTTGTGTGCTTTTTTTTCTATTTTAAAATTTTATTATGTCCTGTATTTCTTTATCTTTTATTTTATTGTATATTGAAATTTCTTTTGTTTATTTATTCATTTTATCTCGTTGATTACCTGACTCCACTTTTGTTTAGTTATGACTTTTTTTCGTATTTTGTCCTTTGTTCTTATCCATTCCTTCGATTCTACATTTTTTTTTTTTTTCTTGAAGGAGGCTTTTGTCTTGACCGAGACCACTGCAACTGGAAAGATGAAAGTTAAAATAATTCTGCGTTCAAATTAATTCTTTTTTTAGTTTCTTTTAGTTTTTTACATCGTATAATCAAGGCCATCGGTTGATTTACCTTTCGGTGGTATCGGTGTATTGTTTTATTTGACGCGGCCCATGAAACTTTGTTTGTCTATCTATATCGTTGCCAGACGCACGATTTGCTAAATTTAACCTTAAATAAAACAAAACCTACCGAGGTTAGAAGGCTGCAATTTGGTATGTTTGACGATTGGGGGTTTGATTACCAATTCATCCAGCCTCAGTAGCAGGTCTGACGGCGGACAGAAGAAAAATGCGGACGGACAAAAAGCCGGCACAATAGTTTTTACAGGAAACTAAAATGAGAAAAAACCACAAATACCCTGATGAGTAAACCTAAACATGTAGGGAAAACAGTAATGAAAGAAGGGAGATGGAAAAGGTTATTGTACAGTAACAATATATCATCTACAGTTCACAAATATTAAGGCGCAAATAGTGTTTAATAGCGCATTCACCATACCTTGGAAACAACTTACAAAGTGGTCAAAGTTGACTGTTTATTGTTATATGTCTAAACCAAAAGCCTAGGTTCGAATCCTGGCGGGCCTGATACACTTATCAATAATAATTCCCATTGAGAGTATGCTGTACCCAAGCTATAGTAAATTCGACATTAAACGATATTTGTGTCTAATACTTGTGAATGTAAAAAATGTCACGACGGAATAAGTGATGAAAACTGATCTACGGAGATATCAGTTTTTATCATTTATTCCGACGTTTAGGCATTACCTCAGGTTCTTTGCAGCGTCCTTTCGGCCACTAGATCCAGTCCCTTTCGTTCCTTCTACTATACCTCCGCTCATATTCGCTTTTCTCCAAATTATTTTTTACCCTACTCCTAATAATTGTTTCAAACATTATTTTCAGCGCTGGATGACCTCACAGGTCCCAGAGCTTGGCCTTTGGCATAGATTTTATATTAAAATTCAAATTCAAATAAAAATTCACATTCACTTTAACACTCAGGTTTTACGAGAAGCTCAAGTCATTCTTCAAAACCGAAGTTCATTTTGATAGTTGTAATTTTCATCGGCTTCTGGTGAAATCTGCGTCGTTTACAAACATTCCTGAAATAGCCCGTCAGAAAGGCACATTCCCACACGACCATGCAATATACATCGCCTCATCGAAATAGATTCCAGCCACCTGTTGTGCACAAAAATGTTTGGCAAAGGAAGGTACCCAACAGGAAGTGACGTGGTGGTTTCCCACCCAATGCCAGGGACTGTTTGGATACAGCAAAAACATCCAAATACCACCAGCCTGTGATGACGTCAATCAACGCACACGGTGGTGAACGGACATTTTCAAGGTCAAGAAAAATTCCCGTCCGCTACGCAATTTCTGAAGATGATGCTTGGCTTCAATATGCAAGAATGAGAGCAAGAAGACCATAATTATTAAGACTGCAGCCAGAAACTATAGTTGTCAAATCAGCCGCCAGAGCTTGTAGTGATTAGGGCGGCAGTGAGAGCGATAATGAGAATCATTAGATGTAAGTTTGCATCTTTAAAAATTCAAGATAGTTTTACTAATTGAAATAATAAAGATTTCATGTGATCAGAATATAGTTTTAAATCGCAGGATGTATTTCTGTACTAAAGGTAATCAGTTCGTAAACTTTAGGAATTTATGACGATGATAATGAAAGTGTCTTTCTATTGCAAAAGACGTGATGCGTTACCAACGACATTTTGCTGTATTATTATTATTATTATTATTATTATTATTATTATTATTATTATTATTATTATTATTATTATTATTAACACAGACTGCTAAATCACATTTCTAGACTCTCATAGGGCTCTCAAGAAGGATTTATTCGTAAATGAAAGTTGAGAACTGAAACAAGCCGTGCTGAAGAAGTTGGACAGCTAAGTGGGATGAGATCAAAGAGAACGGATGAAACAAACGGCATTACGCAGGGAAGACTAGAACCTCCCTTCTTCGCTTCTGTAATTACTTTTTGGTTTTTGCCATTCGGGGGTACTTGCCTGCATATCCACCCTTTCTCCTATCCACTCACCGGGAAGCCTGTACCCTACAGGTATAGAGAAAGAACTGAAGAATTTGCGACCCTAAAGCCAGTGGCGTCCTGCTGTCCTTCCTTGTCTTAAAACTGTAAAACATTTTGCCTTTCTGTTTATGCCGTGAAACCCAGATCTGATGATTTGGTATGAATCTTTCAGCATAAAAGGGCGTAAACCATAGCTTGAGGGACACCCAAGGAATCAAAATAGTATAAACTGGTGTACAGAAGTACAAAAAATGGTAACGGTGTAAATAAGAGCAACATGCACATCCAATAACTGGAAACTGTAAATAGGAGAAATGGGGACGTTGAAGAACTGATAAAAGAGTACAGAAAAGCAATAAGAACATCCAGAGGATGAAAAGTGTATATGAGAGCAATACTTACGTCCAAGGAATGGGACTGATATACAGTACATCAGAGTCATAAGATGTCCTCAGCTGAAAATCATAAGCAGATCGATAGTGACGTCCAAGCAATAAAAATAGTGCCTATCAACACTACAGAAACGACAGAGGATTAGGAGTATTAGTAGGAATTGCTCCGAGAAGTGGTTCTAGATTTTTCTTTTTATTGTAGAGTTCTGCGCTTAGCACTTAACATAGGTCGTATGAATTACTTTGATCCATTTCCCAAATTCATCCGAATTTTATTGTACTTCTCTGGGCCTTTATTTTCCGCGGATTATCACATTTCGGCATCATGCTCCATGGAAGCTTGTCCTAGGGTTTGGAATGCCCAAACTTGGCCATGTGAATGGTTTAGGAAATAGTTTAGTAAAACGTTTCTTGGAACTTGGAAATAACCCGGAAAATCGTTTCTCTAGTAGTTCAAAAAGGATAGACTAGTTCCGTAGAGATAGCTGAGCAGTTTAATGCCCTTCCTACGGAAATGAATTTAACTCAAAATTCAACTTGAAAAATAAAAAATAAATTTTGACTCAAATTTGTTTTTATTGCTTGATAACGCGAATGAGTCTTACTGTCAGATCTTAGGTTATTTGATCCTGAAACTCATGTTTATAGCTCAGCAGGTGAACTTAGTTTATGGCTGTGTATTAAGCCAAATGATTTAAGATGAAGTTTACCATCAGTATGTAAGCTAAAGTCGAATAGGTCACTAAGATCTGTTTATAAGATGTATTTTCGATATTGTTTATCTATATAAAAGTGGTAGAGCTTTAATTAACAAAATAGAGTGAGTCTCTCTCTCTCTCTCTCTCTCTCTCTCTCTCTCTCTCTCTCTATATATATATATATATATATATATATATATATATATATATATATATATATATATATATATATATATATATATATATATATTGTGTATGTGTATAAAATTTACTGGTCACGTTTTACCAGATTCGTACGCAACTGTAATAACCACGATATACCCTTAACTTCTCGAAGTTTTCATACTTAGTTTTATACGCTTGTCACTACGAAGCTTAAAATCTAAATGAAAATCCAAATGAAGACATTTTGACGTTCGTAGCAGGGTCCGAATCCTGCTATGGACGTCAGAATTTCTTCATTTGGATCTCATCCTTTGTAGTAAATAGCCTATCCAAAACGTATGAAAAAGTCGAGAATTTAGGTGGGCATTGTGGTAATTACATTTTTACGTACATACATACATATATATATATATATATATATATATATATATATATATATATATATATATATATATATATTATGTGTTATATATATATTCATACATACATATATATATGTGTATGTGTGTCTTCTGTATGTATGTATGTATGTGTGTGGGTGGGTAGGTGCACTAGCGTTTGAGAGAGAGAGTGAACATGTAAGAATCTATGCACGTACAAAGGCACAAGTAGCGTGTGCAGGCGCTTGTGAAATGAGAACTAAGTATTCGTTAAATATTTCCTTAAAATACCCTCAAGGGCAGCATCGCAAAACACATTTCATCCTTTGCAAAACACACCAGAATCAAACAAACGAACAATCATAGCCCAAGTACCCGTACTTTCATGCCACCTACGAACAAAGGCCCCGTTTCCACTCGGCCTGAAAACAGCTATATGATTCTCCTGGCTAAAATTCAAGGAAGTATGATAACCGTCTTCTTGTTCTGAACAACAAAGATAGCGAGGGAAATGCTCAGACAACGTTCAGAAAAGATAGTTCTTTTCGTGCAAATAAAAAATAAATGAATAATAAAAAATAATGAAATGAATGCACCTGCGACCATTTCTCAAGATGGCCTCATTTCAGTACCTTCAAATATGAGGTCTAAGAGTGACGTTCAGAAAACAAGGGAAGGATTTAGACATTTAAAAATCTAAATTCAGAAATGAAGATAATTTCACGTTCGTATCAAGAACGTTTCCGATAAGATTTCAGTTCGATTTTTTATTGTAACATCAGTCAACCTGTCGGACTAAAACAAAGATACTTTTGCAAAGATAGTTCGTATCGTGAAACATTTTGTGAGTCTCTACTGTCTGCTTTTAAAAAGGACATGATTTTGTCTATACACATGCACTTTAAATATTTATATCTATCTGTCTATCTATCTATCTATATATACCTCTTCCTTTAGAGGTATTTGCCCCAAAGAAGATTAACTTTCCAGTGCTCAGTAGGCAAGCTATTTGGGATAAGGCTGCAGACCCCATGCCATTTTTCGGGCTGGCTACGTCCTACCCCATTCGACTATACATTAAGGGCCTAATTCGAATATACGTTAAGTGCCTAATTCGACTATACATTAAGCGCCTAATTCGACAATACATTTAAGCACCTAATTCGACTATACATTAAGTGCCTGATTCGACAATACATTAAGTGCCTAATTCGACCATACATTAAGCGCCTAATTCGACAATACATTAAGTGCACCTAGTTCGACTATACATTAAATGCCTGATTCGACTATACATTAAGTACCTGATTCGATTATACATTAAGTGTCTAATTCGACAATATATTAAGTGCCTAATCCGATTATAC
>NC_089761.1:45301772-45441772 GCF_040412425.1 Macrobrachium rosenbergii | reverse complement strand
GTTTGTGTATGTATATATATACAGACACGCACAAACATCAGCGCGCGCGTTTCTGTAAATTAAACGCAGTATGTTGGCTTGCGTGGGTGTAAAGAATCCAACAGAAAAAAAGGAAGAGCAGGAGGAGGAAAAGAAGAATTAAGAAAAAAAATATGACGACGTAAGAGTTGAAGTTGGGGAATAAAAATAATGATAAAAAGAATAAGAAATATTCACAGTTGTTGGTGTTGGCCGCATAGCCAAAGTTCCCTTGCAGTGAGGGTGGTTGTGCTCCAACAATGTGTTTGTGCGAGAGTGTCTGTGTGTGTGTGTGTGTTTGTGTATGTGTGTGTGTGTGTGTGGGCGGGTGTGCGGTAAAGAAAAATGGGAAAGAATGAAAAAAAAGTGAAGGAGAGTATGTAGAAATGTGGCAATAATGGAGTATAAATTGGGTGAAACACGTTTAAACTTTGGTTTGGGTAGTGAGAAATTCTTGGTCGTGATTTTTCTGACTACACGTAACATTTATATACATACAGTCTTCTACCTACCTTTATATCTGCTGACTTATGTTATATATAGATTGAATATGCAGGCACGCAAAACTCACATAAAAGCAAACTAAATGGTAATGTAATAATAAAAACTCACATTTATATATACATTTGTACGAATAAATCAATTGTGCATATTTCAGTATGATAGGTTTTGTTTTTGAAAATATATATGTTTATATGTATATATGTAACAAACAGAAATTAGAGACATCAATATCACAGTAATGTTGTTTCGTCGCCTAAATTTTTTCATTCCTTTTCCGTTGAATTTTTTTTTTTCAATTCTTTCCTTTTCTTCCTTTTTGTCCATTATGTAGTTTAGGTAAGAAAAGCAAAGAAAGAAAGAAAGACTAATGGTTGCTTCATTAAAATTATATCTGTCCTTATCAGTTAGTTGTTCATACTTCCTTCATATTCATTAAGTGTGAAGGAGTAATTCTTCGTTATTAACTCGAAATTGTTGTTATTGTCACCGAACAATTCCATGTGGAACTGAGAGTTAAGAGATTTATCTTTTCCTTTTTCTACCGGAATATTTGTATGTTTAACTGATGGTTAGTAAAATCATTCATTATCATTCATTAATAATGAAAAAGTAGTTTATTCATATTCAGCTTGCCATCCTTTCAGGAGTATTTAACATTAATTTTATGATAATTATTGTTATTGCTACGTATTTTTTGTTCTTTTTTATGTACTATTTTTTGTATTTTACAGTTTTGTTTTTATAATTTTTTTGTAAAGGTCGTCTTACCCATGACTTTGGCAAAAGAAAATGGGTTGCCGGCAAGATAAGAGACCTTTAAATGTGTTAGAGATAATGATCTCTCGTCAGTTGAAAACCAAATGACGTCTACATTCACACTTCATTTCAGCTTTGTTTGAACACGTCCGAATGTGTGACCATAGAACAGAGAAAGATGCCCTCAATTTGCCACACACTTCAACCGCAGAAAAATAAATTGAGAAAGTGCAGATTAAATTCTTTTTATCGCTGACTGATATCTCTTAGTGTTAATTTTCTTCGAAAATAACTGAAATTCTCTAGAACAAAGTTCCTAACCTAAGCCAGCTGCAATCATTCGGATGAGGGCAAGTCAGAGTTGCATAATGAGAAAGGGAGACATGAAAAAGTGCCTGTAAGAAACGTCCCCATCCTGGCGTGTTTACAAGAGCCGTTCATTACAAAAGAAAGTGACATAAACTCTTTTGTGCCTATCCGGGACTCCTTCACTATATATTGGCCGGCTATTGAGGCTTCATTCCGTCCCATTTTTGCTGATACCAGAGTCCTAAAATCTTCGGCAATTGCCAAACCAAGTTTTAATCTTCATACAGGAGCGAAAGATATGTTGTTATTATTCAGAGGATGAACCCTATTCATATGAAACAAGCCCAGAGGGGCCATTGACTCGAAATTCAAGCTTCCAAAGAATATGGTGTTAGGAAGAAGTAAGAGGAGGTAAAGGGAGATACAGAAAGAGGAGATCTCGATTATTAAAAAGAAAAAATAAATAAATAATTTATTAATACATAAAAATGCAAGGAGAATAATATTAGGGTAGTAATGCATTGCATCTTCGCTTGCCATGTGCGTGCTTAAATCCTTGAACTCTAACAGGAAAATATTACAATGTGAAGAGGAAATGGATGAAGATATGATAATTCTGTCAGGTATAAAAGAAGGTGGTAACATATCTATAATCTGAGGCATGAAAAATTCATACGTAATAACATAATAAAGGACAGTGATAAATTTTATTAATAAATTCATTAATATATAAAAGTAAGTCACAAGGACAAATAGTTTCATAACTTGGAACTTTAATCATTATTACACACTAAGAAATGTTAACCTGCAAAATATATATAAAAAATTACTGATTAAAACACGAAGAGAGAACTGCTTCATAGACGTAATGCAACTCTATAAGAAAGTAAACTAGGAAACGAAAGTTAATAGACACTGAATAAAAGGCAAACTAATATGACATTTTTCAAGTCTTTATTCAAAAAAAATTTATGTACTAATTTTGCAGCAAAACACTCCGTTAAAGAGCGGTGAAATATTTTCGGTGAAGATGTTTACTTGTTTAAACTGGCAGGAGAGAGAGAGAGAGAGAGAGAGAGAGAAGTATTTAATTTTTTTACCACAAAAGAGTAACCTGACAGAGTTGATACAAGGAATGTGTTTTTCCTCGAAGTTACACGGATAATGAATGCGAGTTTCTGCTCTCTCTCTCTCTCTCTCTCTCTCTCTCTCTCTCTCTCTCTCTCTCTCTCTCTCACACACACACACACACACACACACACACACACTCATAGTATTACGATGTATCTCTTTACACTGAAATGTCTAGCAATATCTTTCATTCTCGCTGCGATAAACCCCAGGGATTCAAAGCTAATTGTCATTAACGTTTCAGTTGATTCTGATCGTTGGCTAATAAAAAAAAATTTACAGGCAATAAGTGGATTTAACCAGGAGCTCTTCGACTCTTTTTGAGTGATAGTTACGTAAGAAAATAAAACATTGGGTTAGATACTGTTCGTATAGATAAAAACCGTAATTACAGTGGATCCAAACATGCTGCTAAAGTAACATGCGTGAAATATAAAGAAAATGCCATTAACCTCTTCAGTATCATGGATAATGAAATATGATGATCCAGTCATTTTGGTGTCTGAATTTACTGAAGGATTAAGCCTGAATGTACTGAAGGAATAACAGGGGCTTTAGAGAGTTGTAATGGTAGATGTAGTTACTGAAGTATTTAGAACTAACAAGCATTCGTATGGAAGAAGCTGCAAAGGCAATTAATTTTCAGAGAGAGTTGTCACAGTTAAATATGCATAAAAAAAGATCAGAAAACATGTAAGAAAATAGCAAAGTAATAAAAAACAGTAATATTCCAATCATTCCTAACACTTGCACTATTCAGTTGCTTGTGTGCTGTAACACCTTAGCTATTTCTGCCTCACGTGTTAAACTTTTTTTTTTTTTTAATTCCATCTTCATTCCTCACCTTGGATCTGTTTGCGGGGTAACTACTTGTTCTTTAGCTTGTTCATCTACAATAATTCTCAATTAATTCCTTGTGTGCTTTCTCCCGTAGGGGGATAGTGCGGTCAGTGCGCCTTATGAGGTGCACTGTAGGCATTACTTAAGGTTCTTTGCAGCGTCCCCTCGGGCCCTAGCTGCAACCCCTTTCATTCCTTTTACTGTACCTCCGTTCATATTCTATTTCTTCCATCTTACTTACCACCCTTCCCTAGCAATTGATTCATAGTGCAATTGCGAGGTTTTCTTCCAGTTACACCTTTCAACCTTTTTACTGCCAATTTCCGTTCCAGCTCTAAATGACCTCATAGGTCCCAGTTCTTGGCCTGCGGCAAGAATTCTATATTCAATTCTATTCTATCGTTGTGTAATTTCAGCGCGTTCCCTTAATTACTTAATGTATGTTGTGGAACATTTTTGGATTGATTATTATGAAATAGTAATAATAACTGAAATCAACACAATCACTTGCGCAATAGAAATAAATGTCTATCACAAATTGGAATCGAACCCAGGACTATAGAAACCATTATAGAAATCCTCTACTTTAGCCATGCCATTCAGTCCCTTATATTCCTTTTCACTGTCTGTCTATCTTATCCAACTTTTGCTCTACTTACATACACAAAAACACGCACAACACAAACGAGTATATATGTATATATATATATATATATATATATATTACACATATATATATACATATACATATCATATATATAATTATATATATTATATATATATATACAGGTATACTTATATATATATATAATATATATATGTATATACTGTATATACATACATACTTATTCAGTTAAATGTGTTTTCCAAATCTCAGGCATAAGAAATATCATCCTTGCTCAAAGTGCCTTCAGAGTAAAAATTGCCTTTTTATCGTCCTAATTACTATGCGAACGGTGCCACGGTTATTTTAGCTGGTTCCTTTTGGCAATTGTGTTCTTCCTACATTCCACATTTCAGAATAACACCTCTTGACGAGAGGAATCAAGCGGGAAACCGTGTTAAATTAATTTTTTTCGTTAATTATAAAAAAAAAAAATCATCGCAGATGTTCGTTTGCAGTAGACTTAGAGTTTTCACAAATAAGAAAGCTTTGGTGCCAGGTTGGTGTTTGATTTAGTCATTTGATAAAGTCTCGGTCAGGAGAGTTAAGAGGTTCTTGTGACACAGGTGGTTTTAGTCACTTCTCAAGTAGAACCCTTTCAACAAATTGTTGAATGTCCAAGTAAAGCGCAAGATATTTAGTTTCTTTCAGCAGGTTCATATCACAGGATATTGTTAGTAAGTTGTTGTCTAATCAGTTTCTCTCAGAAGGTTCATACGACGGAATATGGTTGGTAATCCGGTGCTCTAAAATAACCATGTGAACGGGCCTTAGGCAAGGAATAAGACTGGATACTATGTTACATGAAAATATAAAGGGAACAGAACTTACTTTAAATTAATCATGTGAATAGGGACTATGATGCAGGCCTACAGCCTTAGGAAAAGAATAAGACTGGGTGCTATGTTTCATGAAAATTATAAATACATAAAGGGAATATTTTCGAACGTCTATGGCAGGGAAGTTCCATTTCTGTACATGTGTTGTGAAAGCTTGCTTATGTTCGTTTAACCGTTGTAAAATACAATTATTTACACGAAGAATTCTCCATTGTAACAAAATATTTATTGTCATTGTTCCGTTCTTGGCATGTTTCTGTTTAGATAACGGATGCAACTGTACAGATCATTTAAACTTTACAAAAGATAAGTAGTGTGTACCAACAGTAAAAGAAAAGAATCCCATTTGTCAAGATAAAATATATATCACAAAAACCTAAAGACGTGAAAGCCGTATTGATGACAACGCTAGTAAGCTATACCTATATAGACTATTTCGTCACTACTGCAGAATATATCTAAAACGTCAAAGGCATTTGAATAGAAAATACCGTAAGGCGTTTCATAAAACAGAATAATTCTAAATACAAAAATTGTCATTTATTTTGCTAATGACCTTCCATTTGTCACAGCCTTGAGTACTTCGAAAACACGATGTTGTTTTCCCTTTCTCCCAGAATTAGTTGAAGAAACAATATATTAGAACTCTGTTAATTATCGGAGACACGGCGCAGGTGGTATCTTACAAGCAATATTTTTCCGAGAACTTGGAGCATGTTGCCGTTAGTCTTGGAAGTAAGAAGCCGTTATTTTACTAGACTGGAGTAAATTAAAGTCTCATACGTTCGATAAGACAGTTGCCCTCGACCCCTAAATTCTATATTCAATTCAATTCAATTCAAAAACACAACCAACTAACTTTGGGATTTCTTTCCTGCTCCTGTTTTTCCTGATAATCATACCAAATCTTCTTTCTTCCCTCCTTTTTTCCTTTTTCTTCGGTTTTGTATTCATAATGAAAATTTAGGGCAAAGTCAGACGGCACAATGTTGGGAAACCATTTAACTGTAGGCATTACTTAAGATTCTTTGCAGCGTCCCTTCGGCCCCTAGCTACAACCTCTTGCATCCTTTTTATACTGTACCTCCGTCCATATTATCTATCTTCATCCGACTTTTCAACTCTAACAGTTGCTTTATAGTGCAACTGCGAGGTTTTCCTCCTATAACATCTTTCAAACCTTCGTACTGTCAACGCTGAATGACCTCATAGGTCCCAGCGCTTGGCCTTTGGCCTAAATTCTATATTCCTTCCTTCGGAAACCATTAAACATTCTCTTGTGACACCGTCACTCAGGGACAAGCAGTCGTGTCACGAACACCCGGGAGATAAGATTAATGAAGAGGCGTTTTCTCTAATGGAACTCGTAATGAACTTCGCGTGCATCATTCATATGGCCGCCAACGATGGTGGGCTAGACATCATGGCTGTCATTCATAACATGCTCATGAAATTAAATTAATACACAATACGTTCATGCATGCATTCCCGTAATACTGATAGTCTTCATAAACACTAAGATATATTATTCAGTTGTATTCCACTTAGGAAAATGAATGATGTTTTTGTTAGAATATGCCCAACAGTTTTGTCCTCCAGTGGACCTTAAAATCAAGCAGCGGATGTTTTCCTCCCCTTTTCCTAAGGCGTTGAACTCCGTTGGAATTTTGTGTGATACCTTATGGCAATGATAGATAGATGCAATTTATAAGACACGTGAATACATTTAGTTGTATTCCACACAGAAAAATTAAAGATGTAGAAGGTTAGAATATGCCCAACAGTTTCGTCCTCCAATGGACCTCCTTGGAGCGTTCATTAGGGAACGCACCAAGAAGTCCATTGGAGGACGAAACTGTTAGGCATATTCTTACCTTTTACATCTTTAATTTTTCTGTGTGGAATACAACTGAATTTATTCACGTGTCTTATAAATTGTATCTATCTATCATTGCCATAAGGTATCACACAAAATTCCAACGGAGTTCAACGCCCTTAGGAAAAGGAGCAAACATCCGCAGTTTGATTTTAAGGGGAAATGTAAACATCCTGTCAAAACTAATAAGTTTTCAGGAGAAAAAGTATATTTAGACGCTTCCTGTAAGGTGATGGCAGGTGCCGACAGGTGCGAAAAAGTGGGTCGCATAAAGTTGCAGGTATTTTTGATGTCGATGCGATCATCGTCAGGTAGTTCCATTTCCGAATATCATACGAGTCTATCATCATTAATTATCATTACTGAACATAAATAAGACCCTCTTCTTAGCGTATTAAATCTTCATGTATTGTTAGAAATATACTTAATACCCTTAAGCTCTACGAGAATCGTAGTCTTCGATGAGGATTCAGCATTCCTCGTAAAGCTTAAGCGTTTTAAGTTTATTTCTGTGTAAAGATCAAGATTTAGTATATAAGGTAAAAGGTAGTAATTACCCTCATCTTTGAAGAATATTATTATTATTATTATTATTATTATTATTATTATTATTATTATTATTATTATTATTATCATTACTTATAATATGCATATGCTTTTATCAAACAACTTCGAGATGGGAAAGTAAAGAACTTATTACATAAATATAAGTGAATATACCTGAATATTCTTATAATTAGTAACAGTGACTAACACCAGATACATGTATCCACAAGCTATTACTTTTACAATTGTTATTTTTCTTTATATCTTAATATTTCTTAAGAAGATACTCAACTTTTTCATGTTAAATTGCTTCTGAATAAGTGAAAGATTTATTCCAAACGTAAACCCTCGTCCTTTCCTCCGTCTCTTTACCACGGATAGGAACCTAGTTAATGGGTCAGTTAGGGAGGAGAAGACATTAGTCTACTCTAGAAGTATGGGACATATAATTATATATATATATATATATATATATATATATATATATATATATATATATATATATATATATATAGAGAGAGAGAGAGAGAGAGAGAGAGAGAGAGAGAGAGAGAGAGAGAGAGAGAGTATGGAGCAGACCATCTTGCTATATTTGAGAGTGCTTGTAGGATGTGCTCTTACGAGTTAGTTGCTAAGTAACCAATTGGTTCTTAGCCACGTAAAATAAGTCTAATCCTTCGGGCCAGCCCTAGGAGAGCTGTTAATCAGCTCAGTGGTCTGGTAAAACTAAGGTATACTTAACTTTAACGAGTTAGTTTTATATACAAATATGAATATATATATTCACACATATGTATACATATATTTATATAATTATCTATGTATACACTTTGAAGTAGATCATGAGAAGTTATATAAGATGTACAGGGTAGTCTTTTTCAAAAAGGCAGTGAGAGAGCAAAAGGAGGCAAATGATGTAAATAGTGGGGTGATTATGAAAAAGGTGTGCAAGGAGAATTAGCAACTCTTCTTAAAGCAATTAAATGCAGAAAGGGAGGGCTAATGAGCCATGGATCTCAGAACAAAGGATGCATAAGGAAAGATGCTCACAGCTGTATGAGACAATAGGGTGAAGGGTTAGTGTAAGACTAAGGATGCTTGAAGAAATGGTGTTGAAGTTGTAAGGAGGGGGAATTAGGAGAAACACCACGAGTTAGTGAGATTACGAGTGAGATGCTGCAGTATGGTGGAGATGAAAATGAGATCAAATGACTAACCAGTGTGTGTAAGGTATGTTTGGATAAGGGAAAGGTTCCATATGAAATGGGTGAGAGGATCAGCTTTTCCTTTGCATAGTGGCGAAAGTGATTTGGAGACTAAAATTATAGGGGCATAAAATAACAGTACTTAATATACCAGGGAATTAGTTATAAAGTAGGGTTTTGATTGAGACAGAAAATCAGATGACAAAATTAAGAGTAGGGGAAGAACAAAGTGGGTTTAGACTAGGAAGAGGATGTTATATCAAGTGTTAATCATGGAAGGGTTCCATGAAAAGTTTAAAAGTAAAAGGGAAAAGTTGTAAGTGACATATGTCTACCTAAGAAGAGCAAAAATATGATAGAACTGATACATGAGCAATATGGAGTGAAAAAAAAAGTTTTATAAGGAAAGTGAAGCGAATATTAGAATATGGTTAGTTTGGCGCAAATTAATCTGAGAAAAGGATGTATTATATCTCCGTGCCTATTCATTTCGCTTATGGATGAAGTACATAAAAAAAATTGGTGAAAAATGTTACCACTAGTGAAAGGATGGACCAGAATGTTTAGATATGGCTCTGTTATGTGAAACGTGGATTAACAATAGAATGGAGAAACATAACTCGAAAATGTTTGGAGAGAATAGAGGAAAGCCTAGAAAGTGGCGGATAGATGGGGTGAAAGAGACAATGGAAAGGAAAGGCCTTGGTATTCAGGAAACGCAAGTAACTTTGCAATATAGAAGTGAATAGTGTAATATGCCTAGGCAGTAATTGAGCATGCTACTGTTGACCTGTCTGTGCAGGTGCATGAAACAGCTAATACTGGGGAACTTTACTGCACAGACGTTTAACCAGTGATTTAGCAGTTAGTGTATGAATGTGGTAGTGGCCACTACCTTATTTTTTTTTATCTGGAGCCACCCTATTAGGAAAAATGGCTATATATATATATATATATATATATATATATATATATATATAATATATATATATATATATATATATATAATATATATATACAGTATGTATATATATATGTGTGTGTGTCTGTGTTGGGGAATATACCTTTATACATATGAAGAGAGGGTATTGATTCACATATTTTATACATTCTCAATAAATGCATATGTAAATATTGTTGTTAAGCATACGTACGTTAGGTTTTCACAAAATTCATTATAATGTAGAAATAAAAATAAAGTAATTTCCCTCTTTGCGACATAAGGTAGGCAAGAATTCAAATAGTGTAGACTCTCTCTCTCTCTCTCTCTCTCTCTCTCTCTCTCTCTCTCTCTCTCTCTCTCAGACATGTCATCTCACATTCGAATCTTCTTTGGTCGTCTTCTCTTCCTTTCTGTCACGGACCCTTGATTGCCTAAATATTCTTTACCTTGAGCTACGTAAAGATTTTCTGTTTATCTGACTTCTAGTTATTTTTCCTTCTCTCATTTTCTTCACTTGCATATTCAAGTCTTTTATAACTCTCCTATTTATCCTTTTTCATTTCCTCTCCTTTTTCATGTCTAAATCTTTTTTCTAATTCCCTTTCTTATCGTTTCTTTAATTGTTCTCCTCATCATCCTCCTCTTGTCGTTTCTTTCCGTCTCCTTCTGATCATCCTTCCTTACGTTCTTCTTTCTTTCTTTTTATAACTTTTCTTATTCGCCTATTTTCCCTTTTATGAGTTTTCTTCTTCTCATTTTTAGTTTTCTGTAAAAGAAAACTATTGTGCCGGTTTTGTCTCTTTCTGCACTTTTTCTGTCCGCCCTCAGATCTTAAAAACCACTGAGGCTAGAGGGCTGCAAATTGTTATGTTAATCATCCACCCTCCAGTCATCAAAAGTACCAAATTGCAGCCCTTTAGCCTCATTAGTTTTTAATTTATTTAAGGTTAAAGTTAGCCATAATCGTGCGCCTGTCAACGATATAGGACAGTCCACCACCGTGCCGTGGATAAAGTTTCACGGGCCGCGGCTCATACAGCATTATACCGAGACCACAGATAGATAGATCTGTTTGCGGGGGCCTTGATTATACGCTGTACAGAAAACTCTATTGCGCCGAAGAAACTCCGGCACATTTTTTACTTGTTCAGTTTCGTAATGATTTCAAAGGTTTCTTCTCGTTTTTCTGCTTCGTAATAATATGGACGTCTTTGTTGCTCTTCCGTTCAACCCTCCCCTCACACCCAAGTTTTTCTGACCTTTCTTTGTTTTAATTATCTTTCTCTTCTTCTTTCCTCCCTGTGCTCCTTCCCTTTCAACCCATGAGATCGAATTACCTTGCACGGAATATTCACGGCCATGCAATGGGCTATAAACGCCCGTCGCTCAGAGGAGCCAAAGACGCACATCATCAACGCCCGGCGGTTAAGAGCCGAATAGTTGTTTACGGCCGAGGACGAAGCTCGTCACGGACGGCAGGTGGTGCGGGACTTATAATCAGATAAAATTACAGGTAAATCAAGGGTATGGGGGGAAAAGGAGGGCGGAGATGGGATAACAAATCTCGATGAAAGATGTGAGTGATGATGTGTATAGAAAAAGAGAGGGAGAGAGAAGGGTGAGATACGAGATGCAGATGAAAGATATGGATGATGATGATGAGGGTTGGCAGAAAACTGCGGATAAATCTGGATTATAAAATAAATTGATAACCAAGAAAAAGGGAAGAAATGTGATAGAAGAGAAGGTCTTGAATAAGGATGAGGAAGATGATGACGGTGAGAAAGGAAACAAGATTACAGATGGAGTAAAGGAGATTGAGAAGACTTGGATGCTGCTATTTTACATTCAGATGAAATATTGCGAATATGATGACTGAAGTGGAATGCCTTCATATACTCTTGTTTACCAGGTCTTATTGCTACCCCTTAACTTTTGTAGTAGACTGCCAAGGCTTGTTGGTATATTTTTATGTGACAGTAACTTTACAACTACCCTCAACCCTTCTCTTTAATCCGAGTTCAGAATCAGAGTGAATGTTCAAGCGCCCATGACAGAATCGATTAAGTTTGAAATGAACTAATACAAGACTTACATAAAAAAAATTAAAACAAAATTTGAGAGGCCTTCTTGAAAAGGCAGGCTGACTCAGGGAAGCTGTATATTGTTACAACATTCACGAGAGCATTCACTTCGTAACTGACGGAAAACAACGTACATTCCAACATCACGCAGCAGCACCTGAGCTACAGACATTCATGCACATTCCTGAAACATCAAAAAGAAGGGAAAGGAATAGAAAAAGAGAGAGATATCAGCAAAAAAAACTCACTTTTTAATGCCATCACTTTAGTGACTTGGCTTAGAAGCTTTAAAACAGGTGCCAGAGTGTAAGCAAATGGGAAAAAAGCGAAAGGAAAAAACGGCCGAGAAAGTATGGTACTGGAATAAACACATTGTTTTATGTCTCCGTGTTTACCGTTCGCACAAATGAAACTTCAAAGTAGATCAGGATAAACTTGGAGTTTGTGGATAATGGAGACAGAGAAAGAAGGAGATACACGTTCTTGGACATATAACCTTGCATTTAGTTTATAGCAAAACAAATAAAGATTTGAAATTCAGCGCTACTTTGCGTCGATAAATATTTCAGCTACAGGACTAGATAATGGAACCGTTGCATTTTGCATTTCATTTATGCTTATCCGTCTCTAACAAACCACTATACAAAGAAATAAAAGCAAAACATCAATAAGGTCCCTTATTGAAGAAATTTAGCAAAAATTTTCCCTTCTCAAACCCGTAGCAACAGCTATAAATAATTCATAGAAAATTAATAAACTCAGCGACTTACGTAACAAACAAAAAGTGCGATTCTGAAGACCCTCTTAGATAACTGCACAATAAAAAAAATCCATTTCTCTTTTAGACAAGGGCAAGCGAATGGTTTAGCCCGTTGCTGAACTTGCTAGTGGCCCCCTTAACCACCCCCCACCCTCCCTCCTTGAACCCCCAACCGTCTCGAGCTTTCAGGGCACAGTGCCAAGGTCAGAAGTAAACACGACCGAAATGGAAGCCAGGAAGAAAAGTTTTCCCTCGGAGCGAAAGGAAAAAAAAAGTCGGAGTGCTTAGTTTATGAGGGCAAAAATGCAGTAGATGGTTCTGGCAGTTTTGGTGGAGCATAGACTACTCTGGGAAGGTGTAGCCTACAAAGAAGGCGAGACAAAATAAAATCGAAATAAATAATAAAAAAAAAGTGGGATGGGAGATGAATTTAAGATCCTTTACGTAATCTTGAAATATGGGGGTTTTAACTCAAGGATATCTGGCGAAGACTGTCAAAAAATGGTGGGGAGAAATATGGTGGGTGAGATAGACGGTAAACGGCGAACACCGTGACGGGAGGCAGGGGGAGCAGTGTTCAGTGAAGGAAAGAAAAATGGGATGATACGTGTATGAGTCAAGGAAAGAACACGATTCTAATGCCTTTACAAGTGGCAGGAATTAAATTTTGAAACTCCTACAAAAAAAAAAAGACTGTCTTTGTATTGTATATGAATTCACTAATACTTTCATAGAGCAAGATTTTTAAAGTCTTATCCAGAAGCCAAAAGGATAATTTTATATGAGATATACGGTAAATTTTAACTTTTGGACTTGAGGAAGACGCAAGAATTCGGCAGACTTGTTAAAGACGCATTTGGGAAAGTTTTCAGTGAGTCGTGAAGGGCACAGTAAGAAAAGTTTACAAAGACATAAACACCTTAAGAGGAATGTTTCAGAAGAATCTTACAACCAGAATATATATACATACATATATATATGTATGTATATATAAATATATATACAGTACATATACATATTTATATATATGTAAATAATATATATATATGTATGTATGTATATATATATATATATATATATATATATATATATATATATATTTATATATATACATACATATATATATATATATATACATAAACATATATATATAAATTATATATATTTGATGTATAAATATACATATTTATATATAAATTATATACATATATTGATTTGTATAATATACATACATATTTATATATGTAAATACATATATGTATATATACATACATATATAATTATGTATGTATGCAAGTGTATAACATATATATATATATATATATATATATATATATATATATATATATATACTGTAGATTTATATATACACACGTACATTTTTAAGGCACGTGCAAGACGGTAAAAAATCAGTTGCTCAATCCTTGTGCAACATCTGAAGAGGTGCGTAACACAAGCAGGAGTGATGGATGGGGAACTTGGCAGTGAGAAAATCTGTAGGAAGTCATTATTGATGAAGGATTTTTTTTATATTTAAGGTGAGGTGGTTGCTAAACTGAGATACCTCTCTCTCTCTCTCTCTCTCTCTCTCTCTCTCTCTCTCTCTCTCTCTCTCTCTCTCTCTCTCTCTCGAACTAAAAGATTTACACATTCTCTCTCTCTCTCGAATTAAAGATTTACACATTCTCTCTCTCTCTCTCTCTCTCGAACTAAAAGATTTACACATCTCTCTCTCTCACGAACTAAGAGATTCACAAAGCTCTCTCTCTCTCTCTCTCTCTCTCTCTCTCTCTCTCTCTCTCTCTCTCTCTCTCTCTCTCACGAACTGAAAGGTTTACACAGCTCTATCTTTCGTTCTTCTTTTCTTCCTTGATTATATCTCTCTCTCTCTCTCTCTCTCTCTCTCTCTCTCTCTCTCTCTCTCTCTCTCACGAACTAAAAGATTTACACAGTTCTATCTTTCTTTCTTCTTTTCTTCCTTGATTATCTTTCTCTCTCTCTCTCTCTCTCTCTCTCTCTCTCTCTCTCTCTCTCTCTCTCTCTCTCTCTCTCTCTCTCAAGGTTAAGACCAGTTTCAAGGTTAGTGCCATGAGCAAATCATGAGAATTGGACAAACATCCAGGATACGAAGAAAGAAAGAGAGAGAGAGAGAGAGAGAGAGAGAGAGAGAGAGAGAAAAAAAAAGATAGAAATGCTGGCCAAATGCACCACTTAGTTCATGCAAATTTTTGCCGAAGTCGAGATGAAGTTCGATTTATTTTGCTTGAGAATTTCGTTTATCAATTTCTCAACTTCTTATTGTTCTCATTCATTCATGCGAGTTGTCTGAGAGGTAAGACACTGAGTACAAGAAGTATATTGTTTACACACCTTCCCAGGGGGTTGTCTAAATTGAAATTACTATATACGGCATATTCACACAAACACACACATATATATGTATATATATATATATATATATATATATATATATATATATATATATATATATATATATATATATATATATATATATATATATATATATATATATATATATATAATTCCTTGAGCGGATATCAGTGTGGATTCAGAAAAGGAAGATCAACAATTGACCAGATTTTCCCTATTAAACAGATAATGGAAAAAAAACTGGGAGTATAATAGAGATATGTGGCAGGTTTTTGTAGACTTTAAACAAGCGTATGATAACATCCATAGGCCATCATGTGGAATGTTATGAAGGAATTTGGTATACCAGAAAAGCTTATAAACTTGGTAAAGGTATGGTACAGGAATAGTAAAAGCTGTGTCCAGGAGGGAAGGAAAAAGACTGAATATTTTGAAATTGAAACAGGCTTGAGAGAAGGATGCCTTCTATCTCCAATGATGTTAAATCTAATTTTAGAGAAAATAATGCGGAGTATTGAGGAAGTTGAGGGTGGGGTCATCTCGGGAGATACAAATGCCAAAGTCCTTGCATTTGCAGATGAGGTTGATTTTTAGGCACAGATATACAAAATATAGAACGTTTGTACATACCATTCAAAGAAACTGCTGCCAGAGTGGGACTAGAGGTCAGTGGAAGTAAAACCAAAATGATGAGATTTTCAAGGAACAACCTACAACAACAGCAACAACAAAATTGGGAGATATTGAGAACGTGGGGGAATTTAAATATCTAGGAAGTATGTTAACATCCAGAAATGAGGAGAGAGAGAGAGGTTCTGGCTAGAATTACGGCAGAAAACAGATGCTTATTCAGTCTACAACATCTTTTAAAGAGAAGAAGCATCACAAAGTCTACCAAATTAAGAATTTACAACACCATTATCAGGCCAATAGTACTACATGGTTGTGAGACCTGGACACTGACTAAACGTCAAGAACAGAGACTGCTGGTTTTTGGAAGTAACATTTTGCGTAGAATAGCAGGTCCCATTTATGATATAAATGAAGGTGTTTGGAGAAGAAGGCACAACAAAGAAATGAGATATTTAACCAGACAACCGCTAATAACTGGCTACGTAAGAGCGCAGAGGGTACGTTGGCCTGGAGATGTGGTAAGAATGGAAGAGGGCAGAATGCCTAAAGTGGTTACGGAAGGATCAGTAGGAGGGAGAAGACCGGTGGGGAGACCGAGGATGAGATGGAGAGATAATGTGTTCAGAGAACTAAGAGAATTGGGAGTGGAGGATCCTGGGAATAACTGGAGAGATGCAGCACTCAACAAGGAAACTTGGGGAGATCTGGTGCAAGCGGCCATGGGCCACCAAAAGGCTCAAGAGCCATGGAGTGAGAGGGATATATATATATATATATATATATATATATATATATATATATATATATATATATATATATATATATATATATATATATATATATATATATAATATATTTATATATTTATATATATATATATATTTATATATATATATATATATATATATTTATATATATATATATTTATATATATATATATATATATATACATATACATATATATACCAAATATATATATATATATATATATATAGAGCGAGAGAGAGAGAGAGAGAGAGAGATAAAGAGTATCATATTCACGAAAAGATTAATTTTTCCTTTCCAGAGAGACAAAATATCGTTCAAATTTCTGTTCAATCATTTCCATGGGTTCAAAAAATGCTCCACCAACAGCCGATTGTTTTCCGTAGATGCAATATGCAACATTTCTGCTAAGAGAATATTGTTTCCTTGAGTTTCTCTTTCCTTTCGATTAGTTGTATTGTCTGTTCTCCTCCTTATCAGTATTTCTATCAACCATAATAACACAGACTCCAGGTCATTTATATTCATTATCCAGTTTCTAAACACTGCTTAGGTTACGTGCATCTCTCGTGCAAGCTTTTTCTCCCATTACTTACATAGTTACTTGCTTACTTAATTGAAGGTTTTTAGCAATTTTCAGTTACACCTGATATTGAAAGAGGCTGCTGAAGAACAGGAAGACACGTCATTGAGAGACCCCGAAGAGGGGGGCTGGTTAGCGCCGTCAGTGAGGTGCACTGTAGGCATTACTAAAGGTCTTTGCAGCGTACCTTCGACCCCTAGCTGCAACCTCTTCCCTTTTACTGTACCTCCATTCATATTATCTTTGTTCCATCTTGCTATCCAACGTCTTCTAACAATTATTTCATAGTTCAACTGCGAGGTTTTCTCCTGTTACACCTTTCAGCCCTACCTACTCTCAATTTCTTTTCCAGAGCTGAATGACCTCATAGGTCCCAGTGCTTGGCCTTTGGCCTAAACTCTATATTCAATTCAATTCAACGTCATTGAGAGAATGGTTGATTCACAAACAGAGAGAAAACGAAAACGATACAGATGCTGAAGAACTGTCAGAGAGAGAGAGAGAGAGATTCAAAACAAAATCTTTATTGCTCCTTGTAGATGGACTCTCATTCGACCTGTCGATCAAGTTCGAGTCTGTATGTAAGACTGACACAACGTCGTGATAACCGAACCGGTATGATCTGCTCTCTCTCTCTCTCTCTCTCTCTCTCTCTCTCTCTCTCTCTCTCTCTCTCTCTCTCTCTCCGGATAGTTTCTGCTTCGGTGTCAATAACCTGCGGTTCGTATACATGCTTAAAGCAAAGGAATCTCTTCCGTTCCTCTCTCCCCCCTCCTCCCCCCTTCTTCTTCTTCCCTTCCTCCTCTCCCTCCAACTCTCCCACCTCCCATCTTTCTCCCCCCTCCTCCTCCTCCTCCTTTTTTTTTTTCTTCAAGGTGACACTGAAACAATAAAACTTTTATTGATCTACTTGAGAAATTAAAAATATAGCAATGGAGAGAGAGAGAGAAAGAGAGCTGGAAACAGCTTTTCAGTTATGTATGTATGTATTTATATGCACTTTTTTACACACATATATGCATATACACATATATATATATATATATATATATATATATATATATATATATATATATATATATATATATATATATATATATTCATAAAGTTATCTTTTATATATATATATATATATATATATATATTATATAGTTATATTTTATATATATGAATGTGTGTGTGTGTGTGTGTGTGTGTGTATGTGTGTGTGTGTATGCATCTATGTATATATATGTAAATACATATATATATATGTGTGTGTGTGTGTTGTATCCATCTCTATCTCTCTCTATCTCTCTCTCTCTCTCTGAGCTGTTTCAGCTCTCTCTCTCTCTCTCTCTCTCTCTCTCTCTCTCTCTTCATTGCTATATTTTTAATTTCTCAAGTAGATCAATAAAAGTTTTATTGTTTCTTATATAGCAATATAGACTGAAGATAATAAGCCACCCGTCTAGATTTGCCTTCGTCCAGTCTGGGGTCATCCTCTTTCACACTGGCCCCCTCTTGCAGAATGAAGGTGCCTTATTGCAGGCTTCAAGACGGTACGTACCCCGGTTTGTTGACTTTCCTTCTTGACACTGACATTACTGTCATTTTTGACGGTATGGGCATAATAGTGATAATCATCAATATCGTCATTGCATTCTGACATTTACTGATGATTTTCGTTAAATATATTCCATCCTGAAGATGACAACTATCAACTAAACATGACTGAAATTGTATTTGCAAGTTGCAATATCAGGTCTACTAAAGATTAAGTATTTAGAAATACAAAACATTTCAGCGTAAAAGTGTTTCACTCGTCGAGCAAAGATGAATACCAAATGTTCCATAATTTTTGTAGGCTATTGTTGTAGTTACACGCGATGTCAGTATTCACAATCTCTCAGATACCGTGCAGAAATCACAGTTTAGTTATTGCTCGTACCATTCACATTCAGAGTGTGGAATTCTCTGTACTTCTCTGTGTTGTTACCTAAATTATTTAACTAACCTATTTATTTCAAAAGAACACCTTGTTTCGTAACCATTCCCGTCTCGGAATTTCTGCACACACACACACACACACACACACACACACTATATTCTTACGCTGGAATATATAGAGTTTAGGTCAAAGGCCAAGCACTGGGATCTATGGGGTCATTCAACGCTGAAAGGGAAATTGAGAATGAAGTAGGTTTGCAAGGTGTAACAGGAGGCTGTAAAACCTCGCAGTTGCACTATGAAATAATTGTTAGGAGGGGTGGATAGCAGGATGGAAGAAAGGTAATATGAATGGAGGTACAGTAAATGTCAACACACCTTTAATTCGTTTCAGCTTTAGGGGTAGAAGCCTTTCTTTTTTTCCAGACAACATTGACTACCGACACTCCGGCCTGAAAGGTTTTACCATAATCTTCTTAGTTATATATCAGTGGTCAGAGGAGAACTCATATAGTTATCAGGTCTATAATTTACCGCTGGGGTCATCAGAGGCACGGTGGAATTTCTAGGAAACCGGTTTGAATCGCTTTCCCGTGTCAACAATGGATACCGAGATTCTTGCTGTAGAAGGGAGTGTTATATATATATATATATATATATATATATATATATATATATATATATATATATATATATATATATATATATATATATATATATATATATAAATATACATATATATATATATATATATATATATATATATATATATATATATATATATATATATATATATATATATATATATATGCTTATAAAATCACAGTAGATGCACGTGACTTCAGTGTATAAGCGAATCCCACAGGAAAATCTCTTCCGTTCCTCTCCCCCCCATCCTCCTCCCCCTCCTCCTTCCGCCTCCTTCTTCCCATCCTACTCTCCCACCTCCCATCTTTCTTCCTCCTCCTCCTCCTCTTTTTTTCCTGTGGGATTCGCTTATATATCTATATATATACATATATATCAAACACATATAGATAGATCTCATAGCACAACAAAATCTTTAATAAACTAAAGATCTGTTTATACCATATAAAAATTCTGAACAGTTTGAAAAAGTCAATAAACTAAAATAAAAAAGAAAAGTCTTTCAAGAGCTCCAATCTACCTACTATACATACATTGACAGATCGGCCGGCGAGACTCATTGCGTCATCGATTTTTATCCCTCTGATTGGTGTGAGTCACATTCGATAGCCTGGTAATTCACTTTATCCTTGAGTCATGAGGTTATTCTTAGAATGTATTGCCAGTCAGCTTGTTGATTACGTTATGATTTGGGCGTAACATGAAACTTTCGCAAAAATATCGTTCATATACTAATTAAATACTGCAGGTATTTTTAAATGACACAAGAAGAATACACGCATACACTTTATTTACTTCCTATTCAAGAAGTACATATACTAATTCAACAGTGCAGGTATTTTAGAATGAAGCAAGATAAATACACGCATACATTTTATTAACTCTCTAGGCAAGAAATAAATCTATTCTTAGCATATACTGAGACAGGCATACTCGCTGTGCGATATCATAAATTAAGTAAAAGGACATTAAGTGACACTGCGATATCATAAATTAAGTCAAAAGGACACAGGGACTGTGACATTCTAACTGTTGGTATTAACAATATTAAAACATAAATTAAAAATAAGGTATGTATATATATATAGCTTTCAACTTAAGATAATACATATAAGGGACTGTGGAGTTTATTCTATATATATATATATATATAGGTATCAACAAGATTACAACATAAATGAATACACATACATATATATATATATTATATATATATATATATATATATATATATATATATATATATATATATATATATATATATATATATATATATATGAATAAATGAATATTGACAAAAATGAAACGAAGTGTGTGAGACTCCGTAGTGGGGGTAATGCCATCAATGCACTTCATGGGGTGCACTGTAGGCATTATTTAAGGTTCTTTGCAGCGTGCCTTCGACCCCTAGCTGCAACCCCTTTCGTTCCTTTTACTGTACCTCCATTCATATTATCTTTTTTTCCATCTTGCTATCCACCGTCTCCTAACAATTGATTCATATAGTGCAACTGCGAGATTTTCCTTCCGTTACAACTTTCAAACCTTTTACTGTCAATTTCCATTTCAGCGCTGAATAACCTCATAGGTCCCGGTGATTGACCTTTGGCCTAAATTCTATATACAATTCAACTCATTTCAATAAATGAATATTGACAAAAATGAAAGGAAATGTGTGCGGGCGCAATACCCATTAACGCCAAGTGACGACGAAACTGGGTCAGACGTCATAGACTGTTAAGTGAATATTGTCTGACGCCACCAGACAGGTGGAAGTAGGGATGATGCCTACAATGAGGGCGCAACGGAGAGAGAGATTGTGGGGGGGAGAAGCCCCGATGTTAAACGTTACAAATAACAAAAAATCCCTGACAAAGTGGTAGTGGATAATGCATTGCTCCTCCGCTGGTTCGGTTTGCTGCTAGTGGTCATTCTCGTTGAAGAAGCTTATCTGGGTTGTATTTCGAAATCGTCTTAAATTATCCTACTTGAGTAATTAGAAGCCAATATCTATAAATGGCATCAGTTCATGATTGTGTGCTTTAATATATTGTATTAGTAGAAACGCGTAATAATTTACGTAGGAGTATAAACAAAGACATGCCTGAGCTTCCATACATGCAAAGACGTACGAAAACATATAAACCCGTATATGTATATATATATATATATATATATATATATATATATATATATATATATATATATATATATATATATATATGTGTGTGTGTGTGTGTATAATCACTTTGTGTGTGATTTATGTATGTGTGTGTGTGATGGTTTATATATAATAAACTTTGATGGATTTTGATTTATGTATAAGCTAATTTTCAGAGGAAAGATGGAAAAGGGTTATAAATCCTTATTTTTGCTTTATTGTTAAACTATTTTCAGACTGAAACCTGTCAGGATTTATAAATCTCTTATTTTCTCTTGTGGTTGTTAGATACATATATATATATACTATATACATATATATATATATATATATATATATATATATATATATATATATATATATATATATATATATATATATATATATATATATATATGGGGCAACCAACGATTAACGACGTTCAGCAAATGGTTGCCATCATGAAAACAGAGGCTGATAATATATCACGGCAAGAGTTTTCGCGTGCTACGAGGAGCAAGGAAACGTAAGCACCCACTTAGTAAGAGCTATAAGAAACCCCCCACCCCCAACAAAAAAAAAATACGACAAAATAACATTTCTATATTTAAAGACGTTGGTTTCAGTTCTCCGTCTACTTTAAAGTGCCCAGGTAATAAAAAAAGACCTGCGTAACAAAGAAAAGAGAGAGAGAGAGAGTAAAAAGGTTGGGGGAGGAACAACCCACTCTCCCGTTTAGGGAGAAGCGAGAGGGGTGCGAATTCTTAAGTAATAAGTCGATGTTTCCCCTCCTCAGTCATCGCACTTCATCTGTAACCCCTTATAGCACAACCCCCATACCCACGCAACCTCACTCCCCCCTAAAAAAAGCCCATACACCCCCTCCCACACCCCAATTCCTTTAGAAGACCCCCCTCCCCCTCCTCCTAGATTCTAGCAACCTCCCTCGCCAGCTTATTACAAAGTTCCAACTTTGGATCAAGAGCTCCGTGGCCTTATAAGGAGCCACTCCCCCTCTCTCCCCTTCCTCCTCCCCCTCACCCTTTCCTCCTCACCCCTCACCCCCAATAGGTACACTATACTATACTCCCTCCAGCCCCCTTAGTCTGTACACAAATACCTTTCCACGTCAGTTTCGTTGGATTCACGATTCTTCACTAGTTAGTCATTGGTTTCGTTTGTTTTATTCATTCCTTACTCCTTGATTTCATTGCTTTGTTCACTCGATGGTCCTTGATTTCATTCACTTCACGTGTCATCCTCCCTGATCTTATTCACTGACATTTGAGTACCCCTTAATTTAATTCACTTTCATTTGCACTCATTTTGCCTAATCAAATTCTTTCGTGATTTCGTTCACTTTCAGTTATTTTTACCCAGATTTAATTAACTTTCATCCTTATTCCCCCGTGGTTTCATTCACTATCATGTTATTACTCACTGAACATGATTTTATACACTTGCACTTCTTACCTCCTGATTTTATTCACTTTCACTTTTTCGTCGCGATTTTATTCACATCCACTTTTCCTTGTCCTTTTATTCAGTTCGATTTTTATGTCATGATTTCATTTGGTTTAATTTTAAGCCTTTATGATTTCATTCCCTTTCATTTTATTGTTCCATGATTCTTCCCCTTTAATTTTATTACTTCACTGTTTCATTCACTTCGACTCTTCACTCCATGATTCAATTCGCTTTCATTTTGTTATTATTTGTTTTCGTTTACCTGTACTTTCCCCTCCCTTTTACCAAATTGACTTTCGTACCCTTTCATTTTAAATGTATTTTGATTTCAACAAAATTTATTTCAACTCCATAATTTCACTCACTTCCATTTTATTACTCCGTGATATTACTTCATGATTTTCTTCACTTTTCATCTAAAGTTAATTTCTCAGTTGCTGTTTATGCATTTATTTATTGATTAGTACAAGAATTGAAACATCACTCCTTTTGTCCGTATTTGTCTTTTATTACAAATGCGAAGATCATATGGTAATTCACTTGGCAAGATAATTAAAGACGGCTTTTTCTTGATTAAACTAACTTACCAAACCGTCAAATTTCCGGTAATATAAGGGTGAGTCGAGACGGAAAGTCCCCACCCCAGAGACATTATGTAGCACCTAGAAGCTTGGACCCAGGATTCTTCATTCTCCACACCTACAGAAGTCCTGTGGTGAGAGAGGCTGGCCCCAGGCTGAACAAACAGTCAGTCTATTCGAATTTATTACCCATACATTACTGTTGGTGCACAAAAAGGAGAAATTAACATGGATATAATTTGCATTTATCACATAGAGATGATTATTTATAAAGACATAACGTGGATTACTATAAGCGTTATCGTGGTTAATAATTGAATTCACATCATGTGAGGTAATAAAGTAGGGTAGGTAAATTATTCACCTTCGGGATATATCCAGGTATATTTACCTAGTTTTCTTGATTCATGATTCGCCTTCCACCCTTCTCTCCCCCTCCCGTCATCTATCCACCTAAGACCGTGTCTCTCTTATTTAATTGATGACACATCTTAATGGGAGCATTTGCCCTTTCAAAATAAACTTCCTTACCAGGAAATATCACAAAAAAGTCAAACCTCCTCCGCTAGAATAACTAAAATTAGAGTGAACTCTCTGGGTCTTCATTCAGAACAGCCATCTATGCATCATCGTTCACTAAGGGTTCTGCGATTAAAAGAGGATCGGATGTCTTAAGTTTATTCGTTTTAGAGTTTCTTGGCATTTTACGTCTGCCATACTATGCTTTCATTCTTCACTCCCTATTTTCGAATCATGCCATTCCATTCAGGCTTTGTATACAGAGGGATCTGTTGGCTGACTTATGTCTGAGAGAGAGAGAGAGAGAGAGAGAGAGAGAGAGAGAGAGAGAGAGAGAGAGAGAGAGAGAGAGAGAGAGAGTAGCAGCAGTTGCTTGAGCAAGAATAAAATTCACATTATGCAGATATATTCACGAACTTATAACTTTAAGAGCTGACTCTTAGTGCACTGCTAAAATATGCTTGATGGACAGAAGAATTAACAGATTTAGAATATCGTAAGAGATCAAAAGAAAGAAAATTATATGAGACATAAACACTAAACCTTCTGAGCAACACCCGTGACCAAAAATTCTGACAGCAGGGACTGAAAGGTCCTGAAAAAATCAGACTCGGTATCAGATCATCTTCTAATAAAAATGTTTCAGAAGAAAATAGTATCCAAAACGAAAGATTCAGAACAAGAGAGAAAGTACCCCTAGATCAAACGATTCAAAACAAACTAATCTATAACATCAAGAAACTCAGAACAAATTTCTGAGGGCAAAACAATTCAGAGCAAAATCACTTCTAAGAGTAAACGACTGGAAACAAAACCGTAGCAGATATTAAGAGGTTCAGAAAAAAACAACTGAGACCAAATGCTTAAGAACAAAACATTGCAGAGAGGGAGGGTTCACAAAAAAATTAGCATTTGGAACCAAAAGATTCAGATCATAACATTAAAGATTGACAGATTCAGAAAAAAACTTGAAAGATTCAAAGATGATTAACAACTAATACAAAAAGATTCAAAGAAAAATTTAAATGTTCAAGATTCATGACAAATTCGTTTATAAACTCTAAAACTTGCAGAATATAGCCTTGTCTGTGATGATAATGACTGCTTTAGTCTCTCCAAACATTTGCTGAGCCAACATCTCCCACTGAACAATTATCTTTTGTGCCAATAGGCAAGTCCTTCAGAGTACGTAGCAAGAGTGATACGACACTGCACTAACCTTGAATGGCATCCGGTTTCAACAAATTTTGACCTAAAATGGTCTCCAGAAGATAAGTTTAACAAATACTTCATACTCTTCCAATAAATAAAAAAAAATAAGAAAAAATACATCTTTATATAAAAATGGACTTGATTTTTATTAAATATGACAATACAGAATATTAACGATGTCTTGAATAAAGTTACAATTGGCTGTTGAGCAAATCAGTGTTATTACTACTATTTCTTAGCACACAGGATATGAAAATTGTGTCCTTAAAAGTCAATAACTTTGTCCAGACCATCATCCTTATCGCCCTAAAAGTATGAAATTCTCCTCTCGCTTCCGTGTTTTCACTTTCTTTTTTTTCTTTCATTTGCGTCATTAGAAGAAGCAGAGGAAACGTGAGCCAAGCAATCATCCATGCTATGTGACAATTTCGGTGCGTTTCATGATATTGTAATAAAAAGGGAAAACATCATAATAATGCTATTTTATTTTTTATCTGGTTTCTTTGTTTGTTAAAAGAATTATTTAAAAATATATTTACCAAAATGTGGCCACGTATCTGGCAACAAGATATTGCATTCTGGGAGAAAAAGAAGGTAACATTTGATGATGGGAGGCGTTTTAGGAGAGTGATCAGGGCTAAAAAGAAACTGAAATCATACGCGCCAGACCCGTAGAGTTTAGTAACCCAGGGTACTCGTGGCTTCTGGAGGTCGAGTCTTCACTTCAACTATCTCTTCTGGATCCCGACAGCTAACCGTTTCTGGTCGATAATCAGGAGTTCACACGGGTCATTGCACACACTATTTTTTCTACCTGCTTTAATTTGGCACTTGTTATGTTTTCTGAGTCACAATTGAACTGGTGTTCAGCTTCTGAAATCTTTCGCGTTGTCTTCTTAAAGTGAATCATAGTGTTTTAGGTCATTTTAGTATTTAATTAGTATTCTCCATTATTTTTGTTTCTGGGTTAAGGATATATATGAGAGGAATTGACTGGTTATATATCTATAGATACTACAATTTATACATCTATATAATGTATATATATACTCTTTAAACTTTTCCAATTCGTCCAATTCCTTGAAATTATTTTATGCATCACATATACATATGTGTGTGTATATGTGTACTGTATGTGTATGTGTGTTCGTGTACGTGTGCGTGTGCTTGTTTTTTGTTTGTATGTGTGTTGCTGCAAAAACTCCCAAGGATGCGGAAAATAATTTCAAGGAATTGGATGAATTGGAAAAGTTTAAAGAGTATGAAAGAAACAATTGATTCACAAAAAAAAAGTGAAACTCGAAGGACTGAATCATCTAAGGGAATAAAAAAAAAATTAAAACTCTAAAAGAATGGGGACAGTGTAGCCAAAAAAAGGCACAACTGAATTGAGAGGTCTCGAAGTCCTTTTTTATTCTAACAGTACAAAGATTGTTTTCTCCTTTTTTTGTATCAACATAGTCAACAACATATGCGGGATTTCACCTCTTTATTTCATATGTAAGTTGGTTATTTTGTGTCTGAAGCAATGTGTTAGTTGGATTTCTTTAAAGCATAAGTAAAGGTTCGTCGAAAATAGATATTTGACGCTCACAAAAAAATGGAATTATAATAAAATATCACATATTTACAATCGCGCAAAGCAAACCGAAATCACTTTCGAAATGCACGAGTTATTTGGAATTTTCACCATCTATTTGAAAAAAAAAATGCAGTTATTTTCCTCGGGGATTATTTAGTTCTTGGCAAAGAACTCCTTTTTGCCCTTGAAGGAAGCGGGGTCGGGGAGGGCCAGTTGTGTGTTTTAAGGAAACAACAGCCAAGACCTTCTATTTTAATTATGATCCCCTTTGTGAGGATTTCGTTCACACACGCCCGGGTGCACCGCCCCCGCTTTACGTCTTCCAAAACTATTGATAGCATTTGAAGCGCTTGGAACCCATATGTACCAGTTATATACTACGATGATATGCGACTTACCTGCAGATTTCGCCCACCTGAGGCGAATCACGTTTTGGAGCTATTTAAGACATTTCAGTCATGTTGCGTTAGTCATATTTTCTCGTTTCAAAAAAAGATAAAAATAAAAAAAAGTGAGAACTAACGCATATCTTTCCTCCCACCCTTGCATCATAGAGCGGTGTTTTAGGCACGAACGAAGGGGATTGGCTAGCCACTGAGAATAAGCACATTCCATTGGCTCTGAAAATATTAGTACTGGCCGCTGATTGGTTGATGAAGTCACCAAGGCGGGCTCCGATTGGTCGAGGGCGACGAAGAAAGCACCCAAGAGGGCTGTATGACTTTATAGTGGAGGCTCCCGCCCTGACAATCTTCAGAACATCAGCTGGCCTACTCCTGACAGGTTAGTGGCACCTGCCGAGGGAGAAGCTCGCGTCTCCTGAGTGTCAAAAGTCTTTGAGTTTCTATTAGACGACCGTTAGAGTACATCCGTTGTCAACAGTGATCATTTAAGTCGAGATATTCATTATTGGTGCGTGATTGCATGTGTGCATTTAATATTTTATTTGGTGTCTGTGTAAGTTCGTTCAGAAGCGACAGTTCAGTCTTTGCATAATTTATTCATTTCGTTATTACGACTGCGTTTCTATTTTTTAATTACGATATTAGTGTCACAGACGGTTTATTTATTTTTTTATCTATATGTCAAAGGCAACATCCTCTATAGCTTGCCAAAGGTCGTTTTTCAATGTCTCGTGACAGCAGAGTACGTGAGGTATTAGTGCTTTGAAATTAAGACGTAAAAACCTTTTGACGTTTTGTAAATTTACTAAATAATAAACAAGATAAAGCTAAACTGTTTATGCTTTTAGATTTATGACGTAGAACTTGAGCCATTAAGTATACGGACCCTGAACTACAAAGATTGCATTTACCGACGACCAGCTGACAGCTATTAAGAACAGTTGCTGAGTCTCCCAACTTATCAATGAACTCCCGATGCTGTCAGACTCCGAGGCTATCTCAGAATGCTTTCACAGAGGCCCCCTGCTATCTCTCTCTCTCTCTCTCTCTCTCTCTCTCTCTCTCTCTCTCTCTCTCTCTCTCTCTCCTGCCAAAGCCGTCAGGGAAACCATTTCCTTATCGCAGTGGCGTCGACCTGCTTTCGTTTTATCTGCCCTCTGATGCAGCTCGATCAGTAGTCTCGTGACTCAGATGTGGTCTGGGTTTGTGGCTGACAGTAATATGCATATGATATCATATGTATGTAATAGTATAATTAAATATATATGTATATATACATACAGTATGTATACTGTATGTATATACATACATATGTAAAACACTCATTTTTTCCTGCGAGAAGAGCTAGGTTGGATTCCCGACCGAGTCAGAAGACAGATTTGTAAATGTGTGATAAGACCCACTGCGCTCCTGTTGATTTAAGAAAGTGAATTATATTTGCGGTAGTTAGTTGACTTTGGTGAGTCACAGCCAGAGTGGAAGGTGGTAGGGCTAACATCCTCATCCTAAAAGACTTGCTGAGAACAGGAAATTCGCTTTTGATTCAACGGTTTTTATATGAAAGTGGTAGTGACTTTTGTTTTGTTTTCTGTGGCGCCACCCCGTGTCTGTAGGCGTGCCTGTGTATTTGTAGGTATCCGTATGTACACAGATATACAAACATGCCTGTGTTCACTCATACACATCACTGTTTATTCTAAGGCTACACTGTTTTGCTCTTATATTCTATACATATTCTTATCTTTTGCTCTTTATTTTATTCATCTTTTCGGTACTGTAGCGATTATTTACTTATGCCGCCAAGAATATGTTATCAGCTCTCAGAGATTTAACAGTAATTCATTTTTCTCGCTGAACTGAAGGTGACCAACCCCAGTCTCACACCATGTGGAATAGAATAGAACCAGACATCCAGTTTTGAGCCTATTTTGAAAAAGGTTCGGTAAACAGATTGATAAATTGCTCTCGGTTCAATCTTTAGGCAGAAAAATTGACAAGGTGCTGAGAATAGAATACTCCATAAACACTCAGCTTTAATCTTCACTGCAAGAAAATGCAGGAGGGAAGGTTAAGTTTGGAAATTGTATAAGACTAGTCAGGCATACCTTCCAAAATAAATCTAAGTCCTACAACGTTATATAGTTCAGGAAATACAAAGGAGAGAGGAAAATTCCACATTCTCAATGTGAATCTTAAGGAAGACTAACCAAACTGGTTGAATCTTAAGTTACTGATTCTCACTTAGTACCCGTGAGATAGAAGAATCTGGCGTAAGCTGGATAGATTGGCGGCGGTGTACAATAGAGGCTCTGGAGAGCAACACCCAAAGTAGTATCCGTAAAATTTAAGGAATTAAAAATACTCTGATAGGGAAATTTTGGGCTCTCTAGCTCACCAAACCAACCAATTCCGGTTATCCTCGAAAGATGACGTCACGTGCATACCAACTGTCACCGCTCCCATGAGCGCGTCATGACCCAGACGAAGTGGAACCCCCAAATTGATGGATTGGGCTTGCAACACAACAAATGCCAGATCTAGATATTATGCTCTTACGAAGGCTTTAAGTAAGGATGGAAGTGTTGATATAAAATTAATTTTGGGCTATGAAAAAAAAGACTTGAAAGATCTAGATATGTTTTTACGAAGGCTTTAGATAAGGAGGGAAATGTTGATATAAAATTAATGTTGCCCCATGAGAAAAAAAAACTTATAAGAACGGAAATGTTTTAATAAAAAGATACGTGTTGGCCTATTTGAAAGGAGACTCAAAACAGAAGGGAAAATATTGATAAAAGATATAAATGTTGGCCTGTGTCAAAAGGAAAAACTTGAAACGGAAAGGAAACTGTGTTGAGAAATGGGGCCAATTACTGATAGAAGATATACGATGGCCTATTCTGAGAAAATAATCATATAAATAGGACTAAAAATCCTCTTTGTAAACGGATAGCTTGGATGGCTGACAATACTCGATGACACGAGTTGTTGAATACGTGTCACTTTTGACTTATTGACCGGTATCTTTGACTTACGTCTCTCTCTCTCTCTCTCTCTCTCTCTCTCTCTCTCTCTCTCTCTCTCTCTCTCTCTCTCTCTCTCTCTCTCATCTTGATGGATTTATAGCTCACTTTGATTTTCCTTAACGTCACTTCTGTAATTTGCAACGCATAAATCTACAGTTTGCTCCCGGGAATTAACTTTCAACGTCGTTTGGGTACGATAAAAAAAAAATTAAATTAATATGATGAATCCGACCCGGAAAATTTATCTCTTGAAGTTGATGTCTTGTGACTGCAATACGGAGTGATTAATGAGATGTGTCCTTTTTATTCCTAATTTTTTTGCATCATAGATGGAAGTACTGCTCTCTCTCTCTCTCTCTCTCTCTCTCTCTCTCTCTCTCTCTCTCTCTCTCTCTCTCTCTCTCTCTCTGGGTTCTAATCGCTGTAATAGCGAGATCAGCTCATAGACTGGAGTAATCAGCATTCGATTCCCGAACCGGACAAGAAGAGACGGTGTCGGCACTTTCCCCGAAATTCCGGCCTCTGTAAACTTAAGCATATTATATAAAACATTTAAATGATATGTTCTTTCTTTCTCTCCTCCGAGGAGAATAATACATCAAGTAAAAAGTCACAATGATGTAAATGAGAGACTGTATTTTTCCAAAGGGTCGAAAGCTCCTTTGTTTTAACCTTTTATGTATTTTAGGAAAACACAGTCTCTCATTTACATTATTGTGGCTTTTTACTCATTATTTCCGGTCACAATATAGTGATGCACCATAGGTAATATTACTTTATCACAAAAGTATCCCTTTTTCAAGTTTTCATTCATTTTGAACCTAATGGCAATCAGTTTTTTTTTTTTTCAACAGCTTTTGTAACACGCTAACTGTTTGCCAGATATTGTATGCTAGCTTGCTCTCTGCTGTCAGTGTTTGAATGCATCTGATTGTTCAGTAATACCCTGTCGTAACCGTGGTGTATTCTTACCTCTTTTTTTTTATTCGCCCTTATTTATTGTCCTTCCTGAGGGTACGTTACAGCATTTGTCGGTTGTCGATGGGGCGTTTAAAATTATATTTTATTTCTTCTCTCTCTCTCTCTCTCTCTCTCTCTCTCTCTCTCTCTCTCTCTCTTTCAAGACGGTGACTCAGTTTTACGCCTCCAAGTGATATCTGAGGGCACTTTTTAAAAAAACAATATATACTTTTTTGTCACATAATTTTAAAGAGATAGATCAGCCGATTATTAAATATATGTAAGAATGTTAACTTTAAAGAAATTTAGGTATTATCAGCAAAGGAAAGATTTCCCGAGACTTTCAGCATAGGCAGAAAAAACGAATATTTTAAAAACCATTATAAGAACAATTTTTTTTCCTTACAGTTTAACGAACGGAATATTTCTATATACCCACTGGGTTTTTTATTGCTTTCTTAAAAAGGAAAAGTATTAATCCGTTTGTTAACGCTAATGTAGTTCAGTTTGTTGAATATGCTATATCACTTAGTTTCAAAATAGTTTCACAATATTGTGCATTCGCAATAATGTCCAAATGAATCATATATATATATATACATATACATATATATATATATATATATATATATATATATATATATATATATATATATATATATATATATATATATATTTATATTTATATTTATAATGCATATTTATATATATGTATTATTTATATATATATATATATATACATATATATATATATTATATGTGTGTGTTTATGTTTATGTTTACAAATAATTATACGTCCTGTGGATAAAGACTGAAAATGAACAAGCACTACAGTACATGTAAATGCCCTGATTACGAACAAGCCAAGTAACACGACTAAAATAAGCCGATAGAAGAAAAAGAGACTTCGGTCACGTGATCAAAACGTGAAGAGGCAATAATTAGTTTAGAATTCCTGAGGCGTCTGTGGAAATCCTCCGTCCTAAATAAACATAAAAAAAAAAAAATAACATTGCCTTGTGGTTAGTCACACCAAAGAAAAGTTTCTGTTTTGTTTGCGTTGTGGTTAGTCACACCAAAGAAAAGTTTCTCTGTTTTGTTTTGTTTATTTATTTTCTCATTTCTTTTTTTGTTCTATTTGTTTATTTGTTACAAAGAATTTCGGTTCTTCATCGTTGATCGGACTCGGCGACCTGAGAGGGGTCATTAGAGAGAGAGAGACGCGGATGATAAATGTTTAGTGGACTTCAGCAAGAGAGGGGGACTGCTATGGACTTTTATTGTACGGTTTGATTGGCAGTAAGACGTTATGATTAATATGAGTCCTTCACTATATTTTATTAACTTTCTATGTATTTTTTATTTCCTCTCTTTCTTCTGGGTCCTTTTCTTTCAATACAATTAGTTATTCTATTTCATGGACTCTTGCATTTAAAGCTGATTACGGTCTGTAATGATAATAATTATATTAATGTTGTCAATGTAGTAATGTTGCCATACATTGCGTATAATAATAATAATAATAATAGCAATATTGTCCTCTGATATATAATGCGTAACTAACAATGAACTCTTAACTTCTCAGTTCCTTAACGTGTTTAGAGACACTTTCTACAAGGATACATTTTTTCCGAATTTGGGCATGAAATGAAGAAGCTGTTCCTCCACGTTTTCGATTCGAACCCACGTTACGGGATACAGTCTGTTATGAGAATTAGAAAAGAATTTTTAAGAAAGGAATACTCTTATACAGTCTGTTCTAAGAATCCCTCCCTAGGGGAGTAGTGCCATCAGTGCACCTCATTCCTTTTACTATACCTCCGTTCATATTCTCTTTATTCCATCTTACTGTCCACCCTCTCTAACATAGTGCAACTGCGAGGTTTTCCTCCTCCTCCTCCTGTTACATGTTGAAAACCTCCTTTACTCTCAATTTTCCTTTCAGCGCCGAATGACCTCATAGGCCCCAGCGCTCGCCCTTTGACCTAAATCTTATATTCCCCCTCCTGTCCTAAGAATGAAAAACCAAAGAATGAAAAAGAATCTCCCTTAGAAGTGAAAGATAAGGACCACACCCCGCCCAAGTTGGGCGTAGTTTGAAGTGTCTCCGCTGACACCACCCAAGGGCGGCAGCGAGCGGTGCCACGGAGGTGTGTATACCCGTGTGTATACCCGCCGAGTGCCAGATTTAGTGCCAACGAGGAAGTGACGTCAGCCCAAGCCCGTTTCCCCACCCTCGCTCCCTGGCATGCGGGCCAGAGCTCCGAAAACAAAAACTTTCGGCTCGGTATTTTCGTCCCAATTAGGTGGCTGCTGCATATAGCCGTGAATGCTGCATAGCGATGGCTATTGCATATCAGAGACTATAGCGTACGTGTAGCTGTTGCATATCGGTGACTGTTGCATATTAGCGACTATTGAGTACATGTAGGTGCTGCATATCAACGACTATTTCATACACGTAGCTGTTGCATGTCGGTGACTATTGCATACATGTAACTGCTGCATATCAGTGATTATTGCATATTTGTCGATGACTATTGCATGTCGGTGACTATTGCATACCTGTAGATGTTGCATTTCAGTGACTGTTGCATTCATGTAGCTTTTGCATATCAGTGACTATTGCATACATGTAGCTTTTGCATATAGGTGACTATTTCATACATGTAGCTGTTGCATTTAAACGACTATTGCATTCATGTAGCTGTTGCATATCAGTGACTACTGCGTAAGTGTAGCTGTTGCATATCGGTGATTATTGCATTCACGTAGCTTTTGCATATCGGTGACTATTGCAGACATGTAGCCTTTGCATATCGGTGATTATTGCATGCATGTAGCTGCTGCATATCGGTGAACACTACATGTCGATGACTATTGCATATCAACGACTATTGAGTACATGTAGCTTTTGCATATCGGTGACTATCGCATATGAGGTAGTACATATCGGACATTATTTCATGTATTGGTGACTAATGCATATATCTCGCAATTGCTTATCAAAAACATTAACTGCAACAACAACAACAACAGCACCAACAATAATAATAATAATAATAATAATAATAATAATAATAATAATAATAATAATAATAATAATAATAATGTATTTGTCTGTTCTCTTCTGGCATTGATTTCGTAATTCCAAAGAGAAGGTAACGACAAATATGTTAATATAAACACCACAACGTCATCAAAGGCAAACAGCTATTTAACAACCAATTTTATACAATAAACTTAATTAGCCTCTAAACCAAACGCTTCATATAATACGTCCGACGCAGGAAAGAAACTTCTTTTCTCAATAACTCTTAATCTAACTAATCTGTTTCTGCATTCGTTTGAGTGTATCACTCCTCTGGCGTCGTCCTCCTCTTAGACATACATATTCATTTCTGGCATCCTTATCCAAGGCGCTTGACCCTCTCACTGAATTACTCCCGTCAGGAAAATATTCCAACGATTTCTTTCCATCTATTTCTCAAGTCCACTTAGGACCCTCCCGGTTGATATGGGTTCTGAGGGGATTTCGAATCTTTTAAGTATGTGTATGTATCTTCAAGCAGTTCGTGCATGATATGTGTGGAGGCGCAGCGTCGATGCTGTTATGTTTTTGGAGGTGGATGGTGCCTATATATATATATATATATATATATATATATATATATATATATATATATATATATATATATATATATATATATATATATATATATATATATACATTATATATATACATACATATATATATATATATATATATATATATATATATATATATAATTGTGTATATACAGATATATATATTGTCTATATATTTTTAGATATGTATATATAGACATGTATATGTGTATATATATATTTATATATAGATATATCCACGTATGTGTATCGGTGTTTATTTTACTTTACATTATGTGCTCATTATCGTAACGTTGTCATACTGACAGACTGAACTCCCCCTTTATTCATCATAACAAAGCATTAAATGAAGACCGTCAAACATGATGTGTGCATTACAAAGTTGGCTCACCGTTTGTCTAATACGAGATTCTGTGACATACGAAGTATAAGACCACTGTTTTTACATTTCCAAGGAGATCGTATGAAATCTGATGAGTATTGCAAGTCTCATGATCATTTTTAACTTGCAGTTGTCTCAAGTTGCAATGTGTAAATGTCCTGTGCTTTAAAGTCCAGGTTAAAACAAAATTCAGAGGATCAAAGCATAAATTATGACCTAATAAATGTATTATGTTTAACTGATACCCTTGATGCCAGTTATTGAGATTGCCAGTTATAATAATAATAATAATAATAATAATAGTAATAATAATAATAATTAAAAGCCACTGTAGTGTTAAGAATATTTATGTACAAAGTTTTTAACACTACTGTGGCTTTTAATTCTCGATATTATAGCCTTGTTTCAGGGTCGTCTTGTTTCAATAATAATAATAATAAGTTGCCAGAAGTCATGAATCATTTTGGGGTAAAGTATAGCTCTTTAGATTCGTTCATCTCTTGATTAGCTATTTTAGGTAACCATATAGTGAAATAATGTATCGTAAAACAGCCAGATATGAAAAAGAGGTATGCGTGTTAAAGGTTTTTTGCATTTGTTCTTTTGTTGGTCAACCACGTAACTATCTGTGATGGAAAAAACTATTCTTTCAATTAAAATATTGCTACGAAGGCTTTCAGTTCGCTTTTCGCACACCAATTGACGTTTTTGCACTCAAATTCACACTCAAAAAATGCTCAGCAACTATTTAGGAAGCGGAGAAAGATTATGTGCATACTATTCGAAAATCATGAAACTTCATTCCTCCGCGTTACTTTTAGACAATCACTACCCGCAAGCACTGGCAAGCAGTGCATACAAGCAAGCTACTTCAACCACACTACTCGAGTCGGCCAGAAAAACCTTTCAGAAAAAATCAATCGAAATGTTTTTTTCGCGACGAAATTACCCAGATGAACTCAATCGTGCCGGGAAACCCATCGGCTATTGGCAAGAGAGCCAGAGGGCGGCAATGCCAAAAGACAAATATACCGTCCATTAATTCATAAGGACCTCATAACGAGGTGTTCGGGGTCTGCGTACTGCCTGCTTTACGAGCGGGGAAGGTGGGTGACGATCTGAGCTTCGCTGCGCCGTCGCTGAAAGGGAGTGATGGTTATGTGGATAAACAGGGATAACTGTTTTAGAAGGGGAAACTAGAGATGGCATGAAAGGTGAGCATATTTGAGTACGAAGGTATAGACGTTATGAGAGATATAAATGGATAACGGTTTAAGAAGGGATACCAGAGACAGGGAAAAGAAAGGTGAGCATATTCTGGTAGTCGTTATGAGAGATATAAAGGGATAACGATTTAAGAAGGGATACCAGAGACGGGGAAAAGATTGGCAAAGTCTGACAAGTAAGAAGGCAATACCAGGAAAAAAGGGATAACGATTTATGAAGATTACTGCGCTTTTTTGCAGATTAGATGCAATGAGAAATTTGGGTCATTTTGGACCATACTGTAACAGCATATACATATAAGATAAAAGGTCTTATGAACTAAATCCTTAAATAGAAAAAAAAATATATAGAAAACATGACGAATATGGTGAGGATTCAAAGAACAGTGACTCACCTAATGATTAGATACAGATATGTAAAATATGCAGTTGCACAGACAACAAAACAGAAACTGTGCTTATGTTAATTTTATTGTTGCAGAATATCTTCTTTAGGAAAAGCAGAAAATTATGTTTGCAATATAAATGGATAAGAAGTTTCAGTAACAGATAGCTGTGAATGGCACAATATAATGAGGAAGGTGAACATATTGTTGCCAGTGAGACTACTATGCAGGTATATGAAGCAGATGTGAGGCAGTGGAAATTTTATGCTTGTGAGTTTCATCTTCAGAATTCAACATGTTTAATGCGATAGAAATTGATACTTTTTTTCTATCTACGTCTTTTATAGGAAAAATGGAGTTTCTGTAGTTTCTTTCCAATCAGCCTTGTATCATCTGCAAACATCCACCTTTTTCTTATCCCACAACTATGCATTACATCCACTTCCCATTCCCTGACTTCTGTCATCATTTCACCCATAAAGATACTGAAAAACCACAGAGGCATAACATACACTTGTCTCAGACCCACTTTTACACCAAACCAGTCACTCTCCTGCCTACATATACTAACAGAATTTTTATTTTATCACATGAGATTCTGAATCTCTTGTTTTTCCAACGCCCTACTCTTTAGCTAACAAGCATATATATATATATATATATATATATATATATATATATATATATATATATATATATATATATATATATATATATATATATATAAACACCTCGCATCGGAATCAGAACCCAGAATTCTAGAAAAAGAACTATTTTTATGATCACTGAAACAAACAAATAAAACAGAAATAAAACTTCTCAAATAGATCTAAGACCTAACAAAAACATCAAGACTTTCAGTGTACGTTCTCGTCTCTTTGAAGTATTAAGAGAAAAGAGAGCAATATTATGTTAAGGACTGATCAATAATTTGTTTTCAAAGTACAGGCAAATTCCAGAATAACAAGTCATGCCAAAAGACTTTCAGTAAAGTTTATAACTCAGGGAGATTCGTCACATATTCTATCAGTTTTATCATTAATTGCTTACTGTTAGATACTTACATGAGCCTTAGTATGATATTCACGAATCAAAGAAATTACTAAACAAAATCTCCAGTTTTACTGTGAATATTGTTAGCTGAAAAAATTCTCATTCTAAGCAATGTCAATATTGAGGACATGGACAACAAAAAAATCGTTCCACTCAGCGGTGCTTTTTTATCCTCGAAGCAGCTAATTACTGTCTCTCACTCAGCCTCACCTGAGAAAATGTTGTATATCTGTCGCTGACAGAGTGCCAAGTGTTTAGAGTTTAAAATTTCCGTTCGCAAGAGTATACAAGCACAGAGTCTGTGCATGCATTAGAGAAATCCTTCTAATGACCCGGTGTTGTGTCTCTCTCTCTCTCTCTCTCTCTCTCTCTCTCTCTCTCTCTCTCTCTCTCTCTCTCTCTCTCTTATAATAAGAATGGTAGTAATAGTGATAGAAATATTAAAAACAGTAATTTCCTCTCTCTCTCTCTCTCTCTCTCTCTCTCTCTCTCTCTCTCTCTCTCTCTCTCTCTCTCTCTCTCTAGGAATAAAGATGGCATTTGTAGTGATAGAGATATTGAAAACAGTAATATCCTCTCTCTCCCTCTCTCTCTCTCTCTCATTCTTAATTGGGACATCAATAAAGGCGACAAGAATACTGACAATAATAATAGTCTGTGTCTTTCACTCCCTACTACTGCATCCCTGAGTGAATGCACTACTACGCCATCACTCATGTATTGTACAACAATACTGACATGAGAAGTCATAAGCTGTAAAAAATGACGTCACAAAACGATGACGTCATAAAGATTTCAGTTGGTTGCTCAGTAGTGAGACCTCCTTAAAAGGACACTGTCAACTTCATCATAGTCTAGGGTAACGTTTCTTTTGGGGAGTCCTGTTACCTGATATGCCCTGATATTGTTAATTTTTGCATTCCTTTTTCACTTTATGATATTCGTTCTATTGTACTTTCGTGTTTTGGGTTCTGGGTTTCATCCAAAGATTTGATTCAAGATTTTGAAAATGTTAATTCACTGTCCTCAGTTGGTTTTTTCATACGATAGTTTTCCAGTTTTTCTAAAAGATGAGAATTGTTTTGGGCCCACATTTCCCTCCTTCCTCTGTCTTTCTTTATCTGCTCTCAAGGAGAGTGAAATTTATCTAACGTTCCCATCTGTGTTTCTTTTCATATAAATATATATTTTTCATTTTATGAAAATCTTAAGGGGGTTCCCTCTTTCTCCCTACCTTGTCATTAGAATGCATTTGATTCAACATTCCTACCTATATTTATTTTCACGTAATCTTATTTTTGCTGCTTGCATGAGAAGAATTTGGCCCGTGTTTATCCGCCATCTCCCCCTTGAAAACCCAACCTTCACTCCTCGTTTTAAATTCCCAAATGTCTCCCGAAGTCTGTTCTAAAAAGTATTTAATCCGACGGCGTCTCCCAGCACAGCTGCTTACTAATTCGCGCCCCGCCACCCAGACCTGATTCTGCCTCTTGAAATAAATTCCTGGTTTAAGTCTTTTCCTTTTTTTCTTCTTCTTCCTCGTTCATCTCTCTCTCTCTCTCTCTCTCTCTCTCTCTCTCTCTCTCTCTCTCTCTCTCTCTCTCTCTCTCTCTTTTCCTTTTTTTTTGAGTAATGGAGATATTTATTACTCATTCGAGGCCCAGAGTCTGTGCCAATTTCCCCTTTCAAGGTCTGCCCCGTTTATTCTGGTTTTGAACAGAATTCCTTGTAGTATTTCTCTTTTAGTTACTTGCGTCTTTGGCTTATTGTGTTTTGCAGCTGGTGCTACGTGGAGAAGGGAGGGAGGTGCTTTGAAACTTACACACAACTTGAACAGCATTTGGAGACACAAATAGATACTCATATTTAATAGTTTTTGACAACTTTAATAACGTACCAATATACACTGTACAAAAACAGTGACCTAAACCTATAGTTGCGACAGTTCGGAACGAGCAAGTACGATCCGTTCTCTTAAAAATTTTGAAGGTCGGTAATCAATATTATCTCTATTGCAGCATCCCATCGACGTTCCCTCATAGCTTTTCGGAGATGAAATCACAACTCCATAAATTGGAGGAGAAGAGCTTTTTCTTAACGGAAGCGTTTTCTGAGTGAAGGGACGATTTGTTGAGAGAGTTGCAGGTGCTGGTCTTTAAGATAAGAAGGGAGGGGGATTTATCTTTCACCTGTTTCTCCTCTGAAGGGAGTGATATTTTTAATGCCTTTGCCAGTTGAGAGAGAGAGAGAGAATCACAGATCAGTCCGTATTTGTTCAAACAAAACGATTGTAAGCTATTGATATTCGTTCAGACTTTCCCTGAAATAAAGTGATACATCTATTCCGTTTTATCCTTGACTGGGGAGTCATGTCCGAATTGTCTATGTAACATTGGCGTAACTCGCTTAAATGGATCCTCCATAAACTCCTCATAAATCAGTAACAGAAGAGAACGTTGCAATTACAGTCTTTATGCCAATTGCACCCTTTAATTAGGCCGTCTCTGCAATGATCTCTTACACATCCGAGCCATCCAATACCATTTTTCTTGCTCAAAGTAATACAAGAGTTCTTTTTTTCCTGGTACGAGTAAGTAAAGAGGAGGAAAGGTAAACTTGGGAGTTTATTTTGAGCATACAGTATAGCTGCTTTTGTAGCCTCCCTTACCAAGGTTTTGTACAGCCCATTCCTCCAGACCCCAGCTGCTCGGGGGGCGGGGTTTGGGGGAAGTGAGGCAGAGGGAAATCTGCTGTACACATGCTTTTTTGGTGTGTGGGGGAAGGGGATCCTGTTTGGTGAGGAGTTATATAGAGAGCCTTTTACAAACTAGGGGGATGTGAGGGATGACAAGTTAATTATTTATTCTCTTTTTATAGTAAATTGGAATGAAACCTGGGAGTTGTAGCTGTTGCTTTAATCTAGCTTTCTCATGTGAGGGTCTGCAGAATGTACAACTTAATGCTTCTTTCTAGCCCACACCTGAAGTAGAAGAGAAAACGAATTGGAAAAATGAACAGTTTGTAAAACTAAAGAAAATGATCTACCCGCCACTTACATTCAGGAAAGTTATAGAGATTTGGGGAAACAAAGCAGTGGAAGGATTCCCTTATATCATTACTTCGTTGTGGAAGAAGTCTGTCGCTGTGACATGGATTAAAAACAACTCCAAGGGAATGTCTTCAACATAGACATCAAAAACACTTTCTTTTAAACAAGTGAAATACGAATTTGGAAATGACTTCCTGAATTTATTTCATCTTTATTCGTAAGCACATACGCCGAATCGTTTGAAAAAACGATGAGTTTTTATTTCTCTCTCCATCTTTCCTTTCCCGCGCTCAAGTCATCTTCTAAGAGTTCGTAGAATTGTTTATAAACTAGTTCATCCTTCTTCCTATCGTTGTGTTATTTTCCCGGGTATTTTAAGAAACGTTTCCGAACCCACACTTACTAGCTTTTACTTTTCAGACGCTATCCTTGATAAGAGACATTTTGCAATACTTATAAGAAACGTTTGATAACTTATCGGTCCTTTTTTCTTCCTTTCCAAGGGAAATCTTCCTACACTTAAGAAACGTTTGATAATTTATAGGTAATTTTCTCTATCACCAAATTTCACCTTCCGATACGTGCAAGAAACTTTTCCTAATTACTGTTCCTTCAGTCTTCCTCTCATCCAGAGGTCATCTTCCAACACTTCGAAGAAACGTTTGCCTAACATATTTCTCAGCTCTATCTAGCGATCACCTTTCAACACTCTCAATAAACGTTTGCTAACTTATCCTTTCCTCTTCTTCTTCCCATCCAGGTGGCAGCTTTCGACACTTGACAGAAACACACTCATCAACACTTCGACTCCGACTCGCGTTCCAACCCCTTCAAAATGGTGGTCACATCCCGTATGCTCGCTGCCCACACCAACGGCTACCCCATTGACGCCAAGGCGAGGTTCTGGTCCAACTACTACAGGTCACTGAAAGGTCAGTATGAGCTAGGCAGTTCTGGGGATTGCATGCCAATGGATATATAAGTGAGATGATATATGATTACGTTATGGTCGCTGAGCTCTCATTTGCCTGAGACTTGTCTATAGTTCCTTGCTCACAAAGACTGGGTCAGTGGATGGAAATCGTTTGTAGTTGCTTAAGTCTCTGATATATCTAATTGTTGCTTAAAGAAATTTATAGGCGGTACAGCTCTTTGAAGGCAGTATTGCAGTTGTCATTTAAATACCCAATAAGCAGTTGCGTGTTCATAACCTACCAGTAATATAAAATAAAATCAAAATTTCTTTCACATGTTCATGTGGTACTATTGAAGTGCAAAACGGAAAACATGTGATGCTAAAATGTAATCTAGCAGCTCATTTGAGAAATAGATATCATATGCTAACCTTTACAAGTTTGACTGAATTACTGGAGCGTGATAAATGCGCTGAAGTATGTGATTATATTTACAATGTTTTGAAATTGTATATGTAGATACTAGCATAGAAGGGCTCTGTTTATTTATTATAGAAAGAGTAATTTATGTTTGGGTTTTCTTTTTGGACTGCAGAGTATGCAGTTATATAAGATCGATACAGTTTTGTATAAGTTTATGTATACTGTATATTTTTAATAACTGTCAAAATATTGTATGTTCTTTACAGTCAATAAAAATCTAATCTAATCTAATCTCTGCGACCAACTGAACAAAGCCAGTCTTTGTAGGCAGCCTAGATTTACTCATTATAGTCTAAGTTGGCTAATTACATCAATGGCTTTAACATAATGGCGAAGACTAAAGTTTCATCAGTTTACATAGTCAACACTATACAGTCACTGAATGATAATACCCTTCAACATGGATGAAGCCATTCTTGTTAAGCGAAGTCTATTCATTCACTGCAGTCAGTGAAATTCACAAAAACCAGAAATCCCTCTTGAAGTACATACTTTGTTGGAGAAGGATGCAATAAAGTAATATCCTTTCACTGACTCCGTATAGCCAGCACCTAGAAACAACCTCCTTACCCACCCACCCACCCACCCTGCCTAAATAATTACATGAATAAATACACAAATAAATCAATCAGTAAACCAATAAAACTTTAATAAATTGGAAATAAAGACTAAAAGGGTCTTCCACACACAGCTGAATTCATATTTGACAAAGGCTTGGCTCGTCGACAGAACTGTGTAAGTAATTATGAACTGAAAGACTCAGTTTCCATGTCACTGGTCAGGAGACCCGGATCCCTTTGAGTATGATCACACAGTCGCATCGACGCAGCAAGTAGGCCTAAACAACACAACACGGTCTAACACCACATTTAAACCGAACTTGTATAAAAAAGCAAACTTATAAAATTGTACATAGAATCCCATTTGTAACCAACTTACAGAAGCAGCCACTCCTACTCCCTCCTCCTCCTATTCTCCATCATCACTATCCTCCCTCCTCGCCTCCAAAACCACCACCTCCCACCCATCCTCCGCCGGGAACTGTGTGGCTTTGACACTTGCAGGCCTCCCTCCCGTCGAATACTACTGGGACTGCAGATATCACCAAAGAACAACATCCCCCCCGCGTCTCCGAGATGTTACCTTACCGTGGTGGCATCTCGTGCCCGAGCTCAGGCCCGATGACCTACCCAAAGAGTACATACCCGCTCGTTCTAAACACGATCTCACCCTCCGTCCGTCCTTCTTGTCACCTGTGAAGAAGAAGTACATCTGGACCACACACCCACAGCGGAAGAACTGTAAGTCTTCGTCTTCCTTTGCCTGTTTGTTATGTTGTTGCTTTCAGATGCTATATGTTGGCAGTGCAGTACTTGACAGGTGTCTTTTACTATCAGTACACGTCCTCCCACCGTTTAGTTTACTGACACCTGAGTTGCAATACTATTACATATGAGTTGGAACACACACACTGTAATTTTTTCTCCTTGTTGACGATTCACTTGAATATCATCAGCTTGGTTCCTGGTTCCTGGTTCCTAAGCGCTCACTCCACAAACTCAGTTGCGGGCACACTACACTATTCGCGTGAGGTGCATAGCTTTATAACTTGATACAGTTTTACTTTATACCCTCTCTTTTTCATACTGTTTATTACATTATTTACACATACTGAATTCCCTTGTTTTTTACAATTATAAATATCTTTAGCTTTACTGTATTCAATAGCACATCAAACTGTATAATGTAATCCTTGACCATTACCCCTTTCTGCAACAAGAACCCCAAAAAGTTAGAGATGTATCTAAACTAGATATTACCAAATAATGTCAATAAATTTCTACTTAACTTTTAACCCTACCCCTTTCATTTTTTTTTAACTGAGGAGCGGAGTAACTAAGAGCCCTTTCTTCTTCTTGCAGATTACCTCTAGTAAGCGTGAAGAGAACGAGGTGATGGACTCTGTACGCTGTGGTGCAAAGGAAGTGATTTATTTTTCTCTGTAGAGTATATTGGAGATATATTATTATTATTATAATCATATTAGCATAGATTAAAGAGCTCCTGTGTTTTATATATTATATACATGCTGAAATACTAAGGCTTCATCATGGCATATGCGATTGTTTAATGGGATTTCTCGTATGGTTCCACGCAAATTGTACAAAATATACATAAAGATGACGCATTATGCTATACACATTCGCCTTGTGTATGTAAATGCATAAGTACAGGCATGTAAATAGTCTTATTTACTTCAAAAGAAAATCCGTATGCCTGTACGTCCATTATTCCCAGCGCAGAAGCATTCTTCGGATGCCTAGAATGCTTCTGACACCTGTCAGTAATGCGAACAGAACATGTCCTGTAGGCCTAGTGCCAGATGAATCAAGGAACCGTCAAAGTGTGAACAAAGAACAGAAGCCTGATGAAAATGGGTATATCTCGAGTGAAAAAGTTTTTTGGTCATTACATATATCGTATATTATATCTATCTAAGACTACACTAACATGTGTTGAGGTTGTTCCGATGATTTTCCTGTTTATTTTCGAACCTTTCATTTCTGTGATATTTTCTTGTGTTCTCCTTTTAACTTCTCAGTAATACGTTTAGTTTGGTATTGTTTTTTTTTTCTCTCCGGTTTCTTTAACTCTTATTTAGAGGATTAACTGTTCTCAATTAACCATCCACAAATTCAAGGGAAACCTAGGCCTAAGCGAGGCAGATGAGCTGACAAATCCTCCGCCAAAAGTCATTTATTGTTCTGTTTTCTGCTCCTAAGCTTGAGTTTCTCCCTTTTACTTCTCCATTTTGTCAACGAAGATCAACTTTATACAAAGGATATCTATTCCTTATAGCCTCTGTTTATGGCGACCATTTGACTTTATATTGGCAGAAAATATAGATCTATGAACTACGCTGAAGTCTTATTAAACCTCCTTTTGTATTTGAGTTCCTTCATCTATAGATGCAGTTGCTTTAGACAAGAAAATGCCATTAAGGCTCAAAATGAAGATTTATAAGACAGTCATCAGGCCCGTACTATTATATGGGGCGGAAACTTGGGCACTTAAGAAGCAAGAGGAGGGACTGTTGGAAAGAACCGAGATGAGCATGGTGAGATGGATTGCTGGAATATCGCTACTGGAAAGAAGGGAGAGTCGAGATTTAAGAAGAATGTGTGATATGTGTAATGTGAAGGAGAAGGCCAGGGAAGTTCGTTTGAGTTACTACGGCCATCTATTAAGAGAGGAGGTGGAACCAGTCAAGAGAGCTAAGAACATGCCAGTGATGGGGAGGAGGAGTGTGGGGCATCAGCTGATCAGATGGATGGATGTGGTGAGGAGGGACACGAGTGAGGTGGGACTGGGGAAAGAAGATGCAAGGAATAGAAATAGATGGAGAAAGTTGACCCGAGCGGCCGACCCTGCTATACCGTGGGACTAATAAGGTTGAAAGAAGAAGAAGAAGAATCTATAGATGGCGAATGTGTACTTACACTACATATTGTGTGTGCTTTTATACGAGTGTGTTCTTGTCAAGGCAGTAAACAGCTATACTGGGTCACTCCTCACCAAATTCGTTGTTTCTCCAAGGGAAGCATAAAACCAGATAGGGTCTTCAGATACTTATATAAACAGATGTTTGGATAACTCGTAAACTCCAGTCTATTTTATCGTTCTAGTTTTCCTTAAACTGCAGTTTCTTACTAGATAGGCAGATACTGTCTGATACTGCACCTGTTCCGATGGGTTGTATAAATTGCAATGGCAACCCTTACAGGTCAGTTTACACCCATTCAGTGACTTCTAGCCCTGCTGAAAATATTATTTTTGTCCTTATTTAAGTTGTCTACCTTAAATCCAGGGAACAATTAGGCGCTTGCAATATCAGTTTATAATGGCATCCAAAACCACCGCAGTCACTGCGGATGTAAATTCAGACTTACTCAAACGTTTTGAATGAACAAATACTCAGAGGGTGCATACATCTGACAACGCCAAAGAAGCAGATACCCTACTTCAGAATCAGCCAACAGCTCTGGAGGTTTCTTTATCATGGACTAGCGACCTACTTGTCAACAGATTTTTTAATGGTAAGTTGCCAGGGCACAATAATGGGACCTTTCAGACTCGTTGGGCATGGTTATAGTTGCCAAGGATCCCCATGAAACTTGAAAGCTGAAAGACTTTTGCAACACACATTTGTGACATTTTCCTTGTTTTGTGAAGATAGCCAGAAATTTAAAAAGGCAAAAATAAATTTTAAAAATTGCCGCATTCAACAATGTTAACAGTCTTGAACGAAGTGTTTCTTAGCTTTACATCCAGATCCATCTAAAAATGTAGCTAAATCTTGCTTAGTCCGTATCACACTATTCCACAAAATTTCACGGAAATTCACCCATACTTTATATATATATATATATATATATATATATATATATATATATATATATATATATATATATATATATATGTGTGTGTGTGTGTGTGTGTGTGTGTGTGTGTGTGTGTGTGTGTGTATGTGCGTGTGGGTATGTGTGTGTGTGTGCATGAGTGTTTGAGTGTGTTTGCATGAGTATATTCGTGGAACTTATTCCGGTCTGCTGGCCACTAGTTGACCCAGCTAGAGATAAGAAAAGGGACATCCCTAATGACCTGCTGAGAAACAGGATCTACCCTTTCGGAGCTACAGCTCTCAAGAGAAAACATTAACAGGTAGGTCTAGAAACATGAGCCCGACTTGGCATATAGCTTAATCTGTGACAACAACAGGTATTGGGCGTATATGGTAAAAATTTATACGTACATGTCCTTTCGTTATTTCGTCGGAGGTCATTTTGCAGCCTACGCTGATTCCTCGATATCCTTCTATCTGAAAGGAAGATATGCCTTGATCTCATTAAAACACACACAAACAGTTATTTACCAACGATACTCTCTCTCTCTCTCTCTCTCTCTCTCTCTCTCTCTCTCTCTCTCTCTCTCTCTCTCTCTCTCTCTCTGAACACATACGAATATGAGTTATTTTTGTTTAAAAAGTCAGCAAGCAATTAGCTCGGAAATTTCCATTCGTGTGATGAAAGGGCCATAAACATGCAGTTAAAATAATGATCTATGATCACAGGTACACCACTGTTACAAAATCAATCTTGTTCATTTTTGTCATTGCTTTTTTAATAAATGTCCAATAGCTCTCGTCGTACTGCAGTCTCTGTGTCTCTAACAATGCTGAGTACATTTTCACTTTAATACGACAAACACTCTCATGAGCGCCATGTCTAGTGCTGTACCAACCCAATAGGAATGAATGTCAAAAAATAGATGATGGGAAACATCTAGGTAACAGTAAATTTCGATAAATTTTAGTATGATTTTTGTATTAGTGTATTAAACTGACTTAAGGTCACAGCATAAAAACTCCAATATCGAGTTGTGAAATTAAAGTGGAATAATAATCAACAGGAACTAAGTAACGGTTAACCCCTAAATGGTGTTGAAAAAATGAAAATTGTCACTTACTAAGATGGTGGTAAAGGCGGCTCGGTGGAATGTAAAAGGTATCCATTCTACGGAGCAAGACGAGATCACTAATAATCACTTGTCAAATGTCAACTTCAAATATAAACAAAGTACGATGTACCGCCGTGAGAGAATGTTCGGCAAATGTTAACAGTTAACGAATTTACTTTGCTCTTGTACGTCAGTGACTTCTTCCTGGTTTATTTAATGTAAAAAGGTTAGTATTTTGCAATTATGGTTTTATATGGAGTAGCGCCATGATAACGAATAAGTAATTAATTCAAAATTGTCCAAACCTCACTTTTACAACCATAACCCTAGGTCAGACCCAGACTGTCAACCGGTGTTCGTGTGCTTGATTCTTGCCTTAGGCATTGGCCTGGTTTCGGTATTGGTTTGGCATATTATGGAGCGAATGCAGAGTAATGGGTCAGGGCTACTTTAGGCCTAGTAGACATTTCTGTAGTAGACATTTTATGGGGAACATGACGTATAAACCAGACTTACTTTTATCTAATCAAACCACGCACGCACTTTTACCTAATCAAACCACGCACGCCGTGTTCAAATCTGGTCGACGGGAGCTTGGCCCCCTGGACCATCCCAAGCAATTCATGACCCTTTGCTCTGCATTATACCCCAAATTAATTTCGGTAATTCTATACATTAGCTCCGCGCCTGTTTTTACCTTTTCAACTGGTTTTTTCTACACTTTTAGTTGGTTCTGATACTGGTGGTGCATCTGTTTGTTGTTGGCCAAATGGAATGTCCCTTCGCCGTGTTTAGTACTGGCCCAGGGGTGTTGGGTACCCATACATTAACTAGTTATTGCACTTGCCGGACGGGATATGAACCGTTCGAAACAGATGTACCCATGCTCTGTCTTGTGAAGATTGCGTATGGAAACCCCTTGTTGGATGGGCTTTACGTGTTAATTACAGGTTAATTACACTCGAGCGCCAGTAATTAAAGGTAAATTCATAATTAGCAACCAAAAACTGTAGAAAAAGTCAAGTTGTAGTGCTGTGGCCACTGCAGAGCTACTATATAGTTCTACCTTAATTTCAATAATACTTTACTTAGGCTAGGCTAAGGTGCCAGATCCTTGCCTGATTTGGAGGCTCCTAGCATTGTCCCTCTGAACTTGACCCAGAGTGCCGTTGGCTAACATGATGCAACCTAACCTTACTTCCCCAGGTCAGTTTTACTCTAATGCCACAGTGACTCCCATGAGCACCGTATTTAGTGCCAAACCCTTGAAAATGAATGGTAAAAACAAAGACAGCAAAATAGGTTATCTCAGTAACAGTAAATGAGTGATAGATTTTAGCATTTTTTTCGTGTTGAGAGTACTAAGGAGACTAGAACACAGCATACAAATTCCAGTATCGAGTTGTGGTAATAAAGTAAAAGAAGGCTAATACCCTTCTCTAACTTTAATGTAACCAAGGCTGCTTAGCCCTCGCCAGATCCTTATCTCGATCCCCCAGCCGAATATGACCTATGGCTCTATAGGCCTCAGTCATAAAAGTGAAATACAGAAATTCATCTCATTCTAAGGTGAATTGCACTCTGAGTCCTAAATGGCAAGGCAGGTACTCTGCCTTTTAAACTGTAATTGTATTAGAGAGATGAAAATATGCTTATCCTGTGTTGTAGTGTATCCTTTGAACATTTCTAATGTTAATTTTGGTAGCAAATTGGGTGAAGAGAGACTGGACTCCCCATAGCTTACGTTCTAAAATTATGGGGTACTACTGTGGAAAACTGGGATTTTGGGTAGGGGAAAAATAAAACAAATGAAATACAGTGATATATGCTAACCCAACCCAACCTAGGGCTCTGGATCTCCGTACCTAATCTAACCTAGGGTACTTTAAATTAAAATGAATAATATGGTTGCAACCTATTATAACCTAGGATGCTGGTCCTTACTTGGCTAAGGGGGTGGAAATACCCCCCTCCCCTATCTAACAAGAGCTAGGTCACTTTTGTCACTTTGAATCTTACCTTAATCAGAACTTGGCCAAAGGTATCATGTTGATGTTAAAATACATCCATGTACTTCACTCATTTTGTTTTCCCCGCCCAAAAACCCTGGTTTCCCACTTTGGCCCCCCCATAAATTTAGGATATAAGAAGGATCTAGTATCTTTAAAACTACTATTTTGCTGCTGAAATGAATGTCAGAAACTTTCAAAACACATTCTTAGAAAGTTTCATATGAAATTCTGTAAGAGAGCTGTATTGATATATAAACAAGTGCTACACATCTACACTAAAGAGCCATGACTGAAAACTGAAGCTGATTTTTTTTCAAATGGCCTAAATTCCAAAATCTCTCTTCGCTGGTGAAACTTAGAACCAAAGAATCAGTCAGGTTTCAGCATTGTCCACGATCCACACTCCCAGCTGAAATTAACAAAGATATTCAAAATACAGTAATCCGTAGCCATAATGCAGTCATACAAAAAAATTTAAACTGGCTTCCTTAAAACCTTGGGTAAACTTTGAGTGGGTAATGATATTCATCAATAAATATCTCAGTAATGTGTAAATTTATGATAAATTTTAATATTCTTTTTGTATATAAGTAATGCAAATAAAACAAATGAAAAGGATAAAGATAATAAAAATAAATATTAAGTTAAAAAGGTTAAAAAGTACTGTAGTGAGAATAAAAATAAAAATAATAGAGAATAAAAATAGAAATGATGAAAATAAACATAAAAGCATCTTAAGAAGGCTTGAGAACAAAACAAAAACCTCCAATATTGTGACCTGGTATTAAAGTAAAACAAAAGGCAGTAGTATATGGAATGTTGAAAATTGGATGAGTTTGAAAATGCCAGGAAAATTCATCAGAAGTAGTAAGTTTTGATTGGGCATGATAAAAAAGTATTGTAGATCAGCTTTAAATATAAATGCATGTAGCATGCACCGCAGCACCAGTACAAAAATTCAGTGTTTGATTCCAAATTTTGCTCGTGGATTTGGCTATCTTTGGTTACTGTTCTCTCTGCTGATCTTTCCTTGTTTCATCATCACACTTGCAGATACCCAAGGCATTTGCTAACACACACTGGGTGAAGAAATGTACACATGGATACTTTTACTATTGTCATTTTTATGGATTTATTTTCTTGAGAACAAAGAGAACTGTCTGTCTGCAGTTTAACAATACAATAGGGATGCGTTGATCACTGACATTTAAAGGGTAGTTCTACCATTGTGTTAACCCTGAGTAAGGAAAACTAGGATCAGAATGGTCAAATTTTATACTCCTCTTGATAGTATACTGTACAGTGCACTTGGTTGCTCTGGAGCAAGTAAAGTATGAAAGTGAAAATTAGAAGGTTATGTGTTTGTCTTTCAACATGCTTTACTGCTGCAGTGTTTTGGCAAGGGAGTGTCAAGGCTGTGTACACATTCCTGGCATTTAATTTGTCTGTCCAACCTGATCTGGAGGTCTTAGAGTGCAAGGTGGCATGCACCATTGCATATATAGTAACATATAACATCTACAGTGGGTGAATGGAAGCCAGAAACTATCACTGAATGTCAGGAGCCTTTTTTGGAGTGAAGTTATAAATGACTTCAGGAGCTTTCCTGTGATTGATGAAAAAATAGGAAAAGTTTGCAGATAGTAAGGGAAGTTGATTTGATAGATGAAAGAAGTGGAAGAACAAACTGAAGACTAAAAAAAGTGTTAACAAACAAAAACTGGAAGAATATATTAAATCATCAAAAGATGTGACCAAAAGATCAGAAGAAGAAGAATCAATGTATGCATTAGCAATATCAACACCACATAGATGTTTTGGAACATGGCTTAAAAATCAAATGGCATTGATGAACACTTACAACCGCTGCAACAGCATTCTGATAAAAAGAACAGGAAAGCAACATCCTTTGATAATCTTTATCAACTTCAGCTACTGATGTCCTGATACTCCACCAAATTCTTTTCCAGACTTCCTGAGATAAACTCTACCATATTGATTTTACCTACTCCTAACAATGTTAAAAAAAAAAAACATTTGATCAGCTTGTTCTGCTCCTTTATTCTTGAGTGATCCTAGCTTTCCTTAGGCAGATTTACATACTGACATGTCATCAAGAGATTCACAGCCATCACACTAACATCTTGAGAGAGAGAGAGAAAGAGATTATATATATTGTACAAAGGGGAAGTATTATATTGATTATTGCTAATATATTTCTTTTAATTATGCAGCAAACTATGATTATCATCATTTATAATTTATGCTGTATAGTATAATAAATTATAATAATGCAGTATCATGTATGCATAGATAGTATAGGTATGGACAATTACTGAAATCCATTATGTAGAGAGAGAGAGAGTTAGTTGGCTGTCTCTTCTTTGTAAGTTATTTTTCTTTATATCTTATAATGTTTGTCTTGCAGAATTGTAAAAAGTAGCATATGTGCTTCTATATTAAACATGTTCTGTATAATTGTAAATGGAATTTGCTCTCACATGCATATAGTCTGTGGCTCGGAATCAGTTCCTTACATGTACAAGGGTCAGCTGCAACATAATAACTTACTTAACATTCCCTCAACAACAATAATCTGCAATGAATACAGTATGTATATCCCAGTTTGAAACCTGAGCATGGATATTAATCCCATGACCATACCATATCTAGTAGCCACATTTATGCCTGTATCTTCTCTATACTTTGGGGTAATGTATATATTGTAGTTTTTTTTATTCATATGGAACAAGCCCACAGTGCCATTGACATGAAATTCAAGCTTCCAAAAAATATTGGTTTCAACCTGCCAACGCAGACCCCACACTGCAGCAGTAACTGATCATGATACAGAGCCAGTGACTTTTCATTGCCCTGGGGGAGGCATGAATTCATGACATCTGAGTGGCATGCCAAAACACTAACCACTATACCAGCGACCAGTTGGCTTTGTTTGTTCCATGTTCACTTTATTACTTATGTACAGTAGTCATTATGCAATGTTAAAAGTTGGTTACAGTACTTTTAAACATTTTTTTCTAAGGTTGAGGTTAATAAATACAGACAAAAGTTGTTTTCTTTGACTGATTTTAGCTATTCATGTTTTTTGCCAGATTATTGCTTCAGGCCAAGGAAGTATCAGATATGACAAGGTTAAGCAACATCCATGGTGTGGTGTAATGTTTTTGACATCCAAGAACAATAAAGAAGAGAGATGTTTTGAATCTGTTGTCTACAGCTTTGGTGTGAGTGGAGAGCCTTCAGTACGAATTTACAACCAGTGTTAGTGCCATGGCCTGCTGAAATTAGTTCCTTTTGCTTGGAAATCTGAGGGACAACATGGAACCTAGATGTGATAGTTGTGCCTTTTATTTCACAAAAGAAGACATAAAGAACCTGAAAATTAGGTAAGAAATTTTATTGTGAAAAATTATTTAATTTACAATATATTCTTTTGATATGTAGGCATTCTGTCATCTCCACCTCATTTTGGTGGCAGAGCATTCTTACTGAAGTGCAAATAAGCCCAAATACAGAGGCAGTTGTTTAAATTATTTCAAGACTTGACTGTTATTTATGATATAACTAGAAGAGAGCTTGAATATGTTTCTTTTATGCCAGGTGTCAGACTAGAACATTACAGTGGATTTGATTGCAGGAATATACAATAAGGGATTTACTGTGCTTTACTCTGCTTCCACAATTTTCTGCAGATGAATAATATTACTTAATTCTGTCATATTTTTTTTTTGTACAGTTCATTACTTGAAAAGTTTCTGTAGCTGCTTTATATCTCTTTATTTGAATTTGGATTTTATACTATGCATTTAATTTTTTGTGTGAAAAATTATAAGTTTTTTATATTTCAAAACCTGATATTTGTCATGTTTTATTGCATATTTTGTAGCAGTAACAAAGATTATTTCAGCATTCCCATATGCTGTACTGATATGGAATTAATACAAATCTCTATTTTTATTACAGAGTCATTCTGCAGCAGTTAACAGGAACTCAGCTGGTTGATGCCTCTCCTAGAGTAGTTGAGGGGACAGCTGGGGGAGACCTTACACTTAGCAATTTCATCCCTCTGTCTACTTTCTCTGCATCCTCTTCAGAGAGATCAAATAAGCAACAGCAGCTGATAGGGTGGCAGCAGAAAATACTAAGGTTAGAAAATGGTGTATTTTTAATCATTTCATGTTATTTTTTGCATGGATTGATCTTGGATCCTAATTACGTGCCTGTACTTTATTCAGTTTTGTATGAAACAAAGGACCACCTTGTAAGTAACGGGTAAAGAGCACATAGTGTTTTTATTTGCCATCTCCCAACAGTGCCAGTGAAGTTCACGAATACAGCAGGTCCATTTATGCAAACAACTCAAAATACAAAGACTGGCATGCTCAGGCTAACAAACTGAAAAAGAAAAAGGCTTGGAAGAAAAGGATCTTCACATACATTCATGAAGATGATTACCAGTCAAGGGTAAGCTGATTTTTCTCTTCTTTTCTTTTTGTATTGGTATATTGTTGTGGGTATTTTTCATGGAATTGTTGTATATACTCTTTAGACATATCTTTATTATTTAGCAAGACTTCATTTATCTACCCCTCAGATACATGAACCTGCATCAACATCTGAAGGGTTGGAGCCAGAAATCTTGGTACGAAGGAGAAATAATGCTACTGTCAGGTACAGTATAGTTAAAGATAGCATTTTTATTATTTACAGATATATATACATTTTTATTTGTGGTGCAGATGCAAAAGATTTTTATATTAAGTTGTAGATATTGTGAAGTTCTGAATCCACCCAATTGGTATTATTTTCAATTGTTGAATTACATTGTAAATTACAGGTACAATATAAAGTCATCTTTCATAATTATATGAAAATCAAAGGCAGAAGCAGTGTGCCTTATTTCATTGTAATACATTGGTCAGACAACATGAAAATTTTAAAATAATTCCCAAGACATAGGTAATGTATATTACAAAACTAACTACTTGAAAAGATCTGCAATTAAAGAGCTTACTTATACAAAGCAGGTGACCATGCATTTTGTGTTAGCAGTCAGTGTCAGTTTACCCTTAACTTGATAAATGCATTGATGCAGCCAGGAAGAAAGTTTTGCGTTACTATTTTACATAGCAGTTATTGATTTGAACATAAAAGCCAAATTAATAAGTTGAACAAAGTAGGCCAGACATCACAGACACCGTAGTTCTAGTCACTGACATGGCAGAAGAAGCTAGGAAACAGGAAGCCAGGAGGTGGGAGAGCAGTCCTCCAAGATGGGGCTCCCCTGGTAGACCTAAAGATGACCAGCATTCGTTCAGCTTCTCGACATCCATGCCTGAAACAACAGTACAAGGGGGAGCTGCCTCCCTCCCAGCCAAGATATAATTGCACTGCTAGCCACATGGGTTACTGCCATCAAGATTGGTATGACTAGTCAGTCAAAATCAACCAGTTTAGTCTAAGAAAAATACCTAGATACCTTACTGCAAGGTACAAGAGAGAGAGAGATGAATGTTTTATGGCACAATCACTTAAGTTTTACTGCATTGGACCGTATCCTTATTGTAGGATTTTTTTATTTATTATTATAGGTTAATTTATACTTATTATACAGTACAGTGCATATGATTAGCTAATGATATAACTGTGTTATATGGACTGTACTTAACATAGAAAATGGACCCTTAGGAAATGTATTACAGGGGTCTAGTGAACATGAAGGGCCCTAACATTGTACTTACGTAAGCACTACAGTTCACATTACTGATAATCTAATCATTACATTAACTTTCTTGTTACATTTGTGAATATACAGTATTAATTATAAAGTTATGTACATTACATAAAAATAACACTTTTAAATGTCTTGTGTTTGATGATAGCAGTTACTTGATCATGAATGCATAGTTTTGGTTGGTGGGGCTACTGTGATGAAGTTATTGAATGGCACATTTTGTTTGCTGGTGACATTTTTTGTTTCTTGTGTTTATTCTGCAGTTATCATAAGAAGACAGTATGAATAATTATTAATTTTCATTGATATGGAGTCTATATAGTTATTAATTGTATAAATACTATACTGTATTTTCATTGGATAGCCAGGGTTACAGTAGGATTTTTGAGTAGCTTAGAGGTAGCATAGCTAAGGTCAGCCTAGTAACTATTCTTTTTCTCCACTGTGGATGAATTTGCACCCCCTTGGATGTACTGTATTAGTGTATGATCGAGAGATTACTGTATATCATTTCACATGATATACGGCATTGTTGCTGGTATTTATTGTTCTAATTAATCTATATACAGTACAGTCAGTTAGATTTTTGTCCATGCTGATGCTGTTTATTGCCTCTTTTTCAGGTATTCATGATTAAGACCATGAATGATTCATTCTTGTACTATTCACAAGTAGACTTAAGTGATGGAGAAAAACTGTTTTAATTTGCTAATACAAATTTTCAAGCTCAAGTACTTATGTGTCATGGATAATTTTTAAAGGAGGGACAGCAAGGATAGCATCGATCATTCGGAGCCAACATTCAAGGAAAAGAAGAAAACTGAGGCAAAAAGAGATACAACGGCAGAGCAGCAATATTTCTACATTATGGCTGATTTAGCCCCACCTGAAAGGTAACATTAATTTTGCATGATAATTTTTATATATGTTAGGACAAAATTTCAAGTGACAGATATTTCAACAACTCTTTTATCGGTGATAATGTGAACAAGGTACTGTACTTATTAAGGATTTTTTTGACCAAGGATGAAAATTGTGATAGGGGTTGTAATGTTCCATCGGTTTCAGGACATGGATATAGCACTCCCACCAAATCCATTTTATTATTTTTAAGATGGAGTGTACATTGCACCTTGCAAATCTTTTGGTTCATATAAAGAAAATAGGTATAAAGTAATTCTAAATGATAAAAGGGAAGAAGACTTTTCCAAGGCAAACTCATCAATAATTTTTATCCCATGTAGCACAAACCATCACTGTAGGCTATTCCATTAAATATGTAAAAGTAATTGAAATTATTTATGAAAAGGTAAGTGCAAAGTTAATGCTGATGGAGTGTTGTTAAGTGAATTTGCAGTAAATAGTGGGGTGCTACAGGATTTTATAATGAAAAAGTGGTTTGAGATGAAAGAGAAGGTTTAGATTGGTGTAACAGTAGAAATGTGATTGACTTACAATAAGCAGATGATGCTGTTTTGATAAGCAAAATGCCCTAAGATTTGCAAAGATGAATCTAAGATTAACCTAATGAGGACACACTGTGCACAAAGGAACAAAATAACACTGCAGCGAAAGGCTTAAAGTTGTTGAATCTTTCAAATATTCCCGAGTAATGATATCTAATCCTGGGTCTCTTGAGTGGGAATTTAGTGAAAGATTACAAAAGGCAAATCAAACAATGATAATTTGGAAATTGATTGAAATTGCATAGGAATGTATTATATTAGATTGTCTGTTGATATCTGTGTTGCTGTAAAGGCATGATTCATGCTCTGGCTGTGAAACAATAAAAGATTTTGGCAGTCTGAGAACAAAATTTGTAAGAATATTGAGAATTACATGACAAGGTAAAGTAAGAAATTATACCATAAGAGAACTTACTGAAGTTCTATATTCAGGTGGAATAATGATAAGGGGAGATGAAAATGTCTTGCAATATGCCCTTTGCAACAACCTAAGGAGAATAATATTGGTGTTAGCTGGGTGCCTGTGAGTACCAGAGGAGTGAGAAGACACAGGATTGCTTTGCTGAGAACTTTGGGAAGGGTGCCGGGAGGTGAGTAGGGATTTGTGGAATGACATAAGTCACGCTATCAGAGGCTATGATGATGAATTGTAGAAAGAAACCTGTTATTAAATACTTGTGTAAAGTACCTTTTTCCCAGCCCCAGTGAATGGTTTGGCATCCTGAAGCTTCCATTAGTGAGTAATAAAGCAAGAAATGTAATAGGTGAGACTTGAGGGCTTCACTTTTTGTGGACTGTCTTAGCTGATAACTATCTCTTTGCTTGTTTTCAGTTGGGGTCCAAAAATTTAACCTTTCTCCTTGATTTGCAATGAGACATGTTTAATAGATTTATACCTTTTAAACTAAAAACATATTTTTTAAACTACCATTTTTCAGGAGTCTGGTTAAACAAATCATTTATAAATAACTAACTAACTTGTCATATTGATAACTACAGACAGTTACTTTTACTTTTCCTAGTCTGGGAGATAGCAGAGCATACGAGGTCATTCTTTGTGCATTGCGTTTTAATGTCAGAGGTCTTCTCACCGTAACTCCTGACTTCAGTAAACCAAACACCAAGCCTTATAGGTAAGCAGTAAAATTTAGTTTTGAGCCTCATAAGCTAAATAATATAGGAACATAGTAATTGTCTATGTATGGAATTAACAAAGTATACAAAGTATTGCAATGTTGTAATATACTTAGTTTTATTCAGATAAGGTCCAAGAAGCCATGTTATGAATCTGGCTTATAGTAATTTTAGAATTTCTATTTTTCTGTATCATACTGTGCTGCTGTATAATTGTTAAGTAATATACAGAAGAGAGTTACCACCTCCTATTTTGGTGTGAGGTAGGTATTAGAGGGGGAACTAATTGACAGCAAACAAATTAAAGACAGTTCCTCTGTTGCTGCACATGGGAAATGTTATGTCCTTTAACTAGCAGGATGTAGTGTAATGTACAGAAGTTCTTATGCCAGAGAATTTTTTTTACCTTATCGTCCCAAGTCTAAAAATACTTAAGTTTTACTAGTTTGTTGCAAGTTAAAGTGATTTTTATTTCTCAGGTCTCTTTTGGGAAAATGTATAAGTAAGGAACATTAGAACATAACTCAGTTTACTTACAAGAGTGTGTTTTTTCTTTACCAGGTTAGAAAGTTTTGGCTCTGACAATGCTTTGTACGAATACAGCATTAGCCATGCTTCTCATTTGCGTTCTGCTGAAGAGAAGAAGAAGGACCAACAGATGACACATCAAGTAGGTTGCGTTAATTTATAATGATGTTTCTTGTAGGTATGAAAATTTAGGAGAAGGATGTTTTCCTGTAATTTGTGTGAATGTATTGTACTTAGTAAACCATTGACCTTAACATCATATGCTCTAGTTTTGATGTGCTGACACTAAAATACAGATGGAGGTATAAGATTATCCAAGGTAATATTTTGTATAAAAGAAATAGTTTTTCATTTAATTTTGATATATGATTAATTATTTTATAGATTGTTTATAATCTGAATATAATAAAGGCTAAAGGTATTGTCATGTTTGGGTACAGTTTTGTAATTTGATCAATGCACATGCAAAGATGAACAAATGACCAAGCAAGCACTTTTGGTCAGTGTTTTATTTGTGATGAAAAGAATTCAAAATGCCTCTGAGGTATGAATAGAAATGTAGTGCTTGTACATATTTTCCAGTCATGTGCTCACAGGTTTATGTAATGGATTTAGATATTTTCACAACTTACAAGAACTATCATCAGACTTTATTTGGATAGGATGTGTTCAATATCAGCTTAAATAACCAGTTTAAAAGAATAATGACTTGTTAAAAAATAAGCTTTATCCCTGAAAGAAATCATTTTTCACATGGATCTTTTTTAATGACAGTTGACAGTACAATTTAATGATTCAAAAACAGTTATCTAATATTAATCCTTGGACATTTGTCCTTTGAATTAACAGATGGAACGTCAGAGAATTGAAGAAATACAACAGAAGGTTGGGTCTAACTGGGATGATGATTATGTGAAGGAGGGGGAGCTTCGTCTCATTGTTAATGGAGAAATTGCAAGAGCCCATCACTTTGATGAAGCTGATAAACTGTACATACACTATATGTTGCATCTTCCCTCTGGTATGTATAAAATTATAAATCTTTAAAGCAGACCTTGTCAGTGACACCTTTTGATTTATTCATGTTTTCTTGTTTGGTAAGTTTTGGTAGCAGAGTGCAAATTATCATTTTCTCCTCAAAGCAATTACTTTCATATAGTCTTTTCATGTCTGCCTAATATCCCAGACACCAACATCCTCAGTAAAAGAGGAAACAAGAAGAATAGCAACCCATAGTAGGTTGTCTTTTGCACATATGGTTCTCTAGGCCCCCAGTAGCTAATTGTCTCACTTTATGAGCATGTGTTAACTGGCTCTAAGTTTTCAGTCTTCACCAGACATTTTAATTGTTCGGGATTGTTATTTTATACATTTTCATCTTCATTCATTATTAATTTCTTTTTCAGTTGTTTCTTTATTTTGCACATTGAGTTTTTCTATAAATTTTCAATTCAGGTAGCATCATTGTGCTGGTTTAGAATTTTCACCTCTGGCCTGGAAATATCACAGAAGGCCTTTTGTTAATACAATTTTCCTCTGTCAACATCAGTTCTAGCACTTTTTTTTGTAGTTGTTTAGTGTTTTTCTTGTTCATGTTTTTTGTGGCACTGTTGTTGGCACTGATTGGCTGGTTGTTAGATAGTTAGTTGTTTTTGGATTTTGTATCTGGTTAGTTTGACAATATCAGGTATCATTTTTGTAACATTTGTAAGTATTGTGTAAGGGTTAAGGATTAAATGTGGGCATTTACATGCCCACATCTTCGAATGTTCTTAGGCCCAAACTCAGTTATGTAAGAGATAAAGGGATAATAGTCCTACAGTGCATATGCCAAATGGAAGGCCAGTTTCCCATCAATCACCTTCCTCTCTTTTCATGAGACTCCAGTGTTGTGACAGCTCTGTCCAGGATTCCCCAGCTCATGTCCTCTCTGCAAGATTGCCAATTTTCAGCATTTTTTTTTTTTACCATTTTCATGCTATTCATTACCAAACCCTTTGTTCTTTTCAGTCCTAATTATTTTTTTCTATTCTGCAAGTGATAAAAGTTTGATACCTACTTCAGCTGTTACCTTTCAGTTGCTGATGTATGCCTTTCAATTGTCAGTTTCATGATGTGGCTAATAGTGAGTAGTTACTCATTTTTTCATATATCTAAAGAATTTCACTAATACCTGAGCATACATAATAAAGTCTTCCAGTTATGCCTTCATTACCTCTCATGAGAGAGACTGACACCTCTTGTGCAACTGTTGCAGTCAAGAGTTTTCACCTGACCCTCCTGTGAGACCCTTGGTGGGGTAATTGGGGACAAGCAAGCTGATCAACTTTCTAAATTAGCAGTCACCTCCCAAGAACCGAGAAAATGTCTACAATACTACCATATCAGGTTGTATATCTGCTAGTAGATCAGAAAATTAAAGTGTTGGCAGTCCCTTTGGGAAAATATTTGAACGAATCAAAAAATCCTCAGTGTTACGTCATCAGTGTCTCCTTGGTCATGTCCTTTTAGGCCAAGGAGACAAGAAACGTTGTTGTGCAGGCTTAGGATTGGACATACAAGATTCACTCATGGGTTCTTGATGTCCAATGAAAATCCTCCATTGCGTGATGACTTTATTGTATCCTTGACTGTGAGACATTCGCTGGTTGAATGTCCCAGTCTTGGGAATCTAAGGGACATGACAGAGAGGGACATTTCATCTTTGCAACAATTCCTGAGGAGGGCTGTAATTTAGAGGAACTTTATGTTTGTTAGGGAGGTAGGCCTCCTCAAAAAAATTTAGTTCATACACAGTATATGTATACATTCTATCCCCACCTATTCGCGATTCTGGATTCGTGGCTTCACCTATGTGCGGATTTTTCTGTGAAACGTATATCCACGTTATTCTTGGAAAATTCACCTATTCATGGAATTTTTCACAGAGAAATATTCACTGATTACTTTATTTTCATGACTAAATACATTTTTCATGATAAAACAAATAAAATAGGCAGGTATAAACATTTTTAGAAGGGGTTTTTGGTGTTTGAACTATCAAAATAGGCAATTATAAGCATTTTTAGAGGGGTGTCAAGTATTCGCGGATTTTAGCTATTCATGGGGCGTTGTGGTCCCTATCCTCCACGAATCCCGGTGGTCAACTGTATGGATATATATTATATGTTTTACAGATATAATTACATATATATATATATAAAGATATTTCTTATGAGACTTCTTTTTAACTTATTTAGTTATCTTTTTAATTTCCTATTTAATTTTATAATTTAGTTATCTTTTTAATTTCCTATTTAATTTTATACGGCATCAATAACCTAGATGTTGTGATGCCATTTTTAATAGCCACAAAGCAATCAATCAGTCAATCAATCACTCCTGTCTGCCTGTGTTTCAGCAACTTTACCTTTACTTATTTGTGTTTCAGCAACTTTGCCTTTACTTATTCTGCCCCACTGTTCAGCCTCCCTGTTCCTTGTCTGCCCTGCCTGTTCCTCTGTCCACTACACATACTAACCACTTGATACTTTCCTTGGCCTTTGACATCCACCTGATGTACCTGGATGAGTCCATTTCCTTTTTTTAATGTCAGATTAGCTGTATTGAGTCAGATTGTTGCTCACTATTTCTCCCTTTTGTCCTCCAGTGGTGAAAATGAGTGACTTTTGTTACAAGAAATTAGTATGGCCCCTGTGATCCCAGACATTCAAATAGTCTCCATTCAGCTATGACACAGTTGGCACTTACACTGGAAACACCCTTGGTGCCAGTCAAGAGGATGCACGTCAACTCAACCAAAGACCACATTGTGCACAATTAGCATGTGATTAAATTTAAACATAAGGCAGTCAGTGTGCTGCAGAGTGGGGCTTTCCACTCAGAAGTCCTTGACTGGATGTGTGAGAGCTTTGGGCTTTAGAGAATGCAGAATGGGATTGTAAATAGCTGAGATTTAACTGTTATGAAGGAGCCATTTATGGCACTGCACTCAAGAATCACACAAAGGAGCATGAATCTAATAACTTCACCATGAGACCACATGTCTTATATCCATTATGATGTAACATTGCTTCCCGTTGCAAACATCCAGAGATAACTTCTTTTTCCATCATGGTATCAAATAGTATTGTTAGCAGTTGTACATGGCTTTGTTGCCAAACAATTTCATGTAATGTAGAAAGTGTTCAATTCCTTAAAATTATGTTGAAGATGTGGTAGACTCAGGAGCTGTTAATGCAGAGAGGATTACCGTCTCACTTTAACATTCCTACATCACTTTGACCGGAGAACATAACTGTCCCAGAAGACTGCCCATTCTGTGACCTTCCCATCAAAGGCAGCTTATGGTAGCTTCAAAATGCACAAATATGGCAACAAGTAAAGAAAGAAAAACAAACTTATAGAAACACTAAACGATGTATAAATAAACAGAGCCTAAAGCGTTAATGCTTAAAAAATTTTTAGATTGGCTTATTGACAATTTCGTTCATCACTTGTATGGCACTGTGAACCACAGATTGTAAAAAAAACTTGTAAAAAAGACTGTGTGAAACTTGTAAAAAAGACTGTGTGACTAATTCTGGATTGGAATAAGTGAATTATATATACAATGTTTTTGACGTTTTATATGTAGATAAACGTATCTTGAAGCGTTATTGCTAAAAAAAATTTTTAGATTGGTTCATAGACAATTTTGTTCACTGCTTGTATGGCACTGTGAATGACAAATTGCAAAAAACATAAAAAAAGTCTGTATGACTAATCGTGGATAAGATCAAGTGAGTTTATACAATGTTTTGGACTGTTTTACATGTAAATAAACATATCTTTAAGCGTAATTGCTAAAAAAAATGTTTAGATTGGTTCATGGACAATTTTGTTCATCACTTGTACGGCACTGTGAACAACTAAGTATAAAATAGCATGTAAAACAAGTGTAAAAAATTTTTTCATAAAAGTACTTGTCACCCACTAAAATATCCCATTCTCTCTTGTCGTAGCATTAGAGAAAACGTGTTATAATGATATAGGGATAACTTGCTCAAGATGTCCTAATTCTCTCAGGATTCTTGAAAGCCCAAAATATTTTGTTTTCCTGTTTTCTCAAAACTTACTTTTTTCAAAACTAAATGCTTCTTTCTCCAAGAAGACTGAACCAAATTCAGTGAAACTTTGACAGAGTGTAGTATAACTATATATCCTTATTTTGCAGTCAGGAAAATTGTTTTTTAGTGCAACTTGTTTTTTTACATATTTTTTAAAGTGATGTCGTGATTTTTCTCATCTGAAAAAAAATTAATTTAGAGGTCGAATTTCTAAATTTTCCCATGAGAGAATTTTAATTATTAGTTGTAGAAGAAGTGGTAAAAATTTGAAGCAAATCCCTTCAATCATAAGGTAGATATAGTCATGTACTTTATAATGGGGCCTTTTGGCGTTGGCTTGCCCCGTAATCTAGACTAATTTATATGTGTACAATAATGAACTAGTATAAAATTGACTGGCTACTAGCTTGAATATGAAAATGAACTAACTAGTTAACAGCATGTTGTTAGTTAGTGCATCAGCACCAAATACCTAAAACTTAGAAAACTTGGAATTTAATACAAGCTGAATGAGAATAACATAAAACAAATAAGTGAAAGTACTTAAATTTGGAAGAGGCCCCTCTTGAAGGTAAGTGTTACTGAAAACAATTGTGTTTGTTATACAGAGTTTTCTCAGCTTTTCTTATATTCTTCTCATCAGGAGGTAAATGATGTAACAAATTTCAAAATGACATGGAAAAGTACAATTTGTTGTGTACAGGGAGAATGAAAAGAAAACAGAAGTATAGCAAGGGAGCAGGTTTAAGGTTAGTGGAAGTCTAGATGGGTTGAATTGTCAGTAGTCATTTGTGATGCTTGATATGTTTGCTGGAAAGCTGGCACCCTAAGTAGTCTTCCTTTGCTAATTACTTCCAAAAAGTGACAGAAACCATCAGTTGTCTTTGGTGACACAAACCTAACCTGAGGATTTATCAAAATAAATATTATTATTATGATTATTATCATCACATAAACCAGACTTGAGCTGGTTGTGGCCAAGGGAGACCATCTGTGAGGCCTGCCAAACTACATGGTAATTACATAGATTTTTGCCATAGCTGCATTTGCAAGAAAGCAGATTCCCTTGTTTAGTAAATATTTATAAGTGTGAACAAATGGTCTCATAGTTGCAAAATCAAATATTTCTCCAAGTTTTGATTGCATTGTCAAAGGAATCCAGACCCAGGGTCCTCTTTTGTTAATAATTTCCATTCTTTTGTACTAATGCCTGTTTTTTGCCAAGCTGTCAAGTTTTGTATTGTTTAGATATATATGCAAGAAAATATATGCAGAAAAATGCATTTCACCCATCCATCCCTTAACATTAGTATTCATAAACAGCATACTGTAAAGTATTAACCAAACAAGTAGCAATTTATTTATATTAACAAGTCAGTAGATGGTTGTAAAATTAAGTTCTGAGTAATTCCGAAGGAAAATGGCCCAGTGATCAATACCAAAATCACTTTTCACTCCTATCTACTAGGAAAGTTCTTATTCCTGCCATAAGCATCAGTGAGGTTGAAAAGATTGAAAAAGTCATTTTGACAAAGGAAAATCTGTTTCTGGGGAAGACCTGTATCAGCCAGTGAAATTGGTTCCAATTAGCACATTTCTAGGTTTAAGACTGCTATATATACCAGATGTAGGATGCTGGAAAAAGCTAGCGCCTCAGTGGTAGGATGCTGGAGATTATTCTACCATTCCATTGAGGAGTGAGATGTGTATTTCTGGTGATAGAAGTTCATCTGGTTCGAACAGATGTCTGAATAACCACTGGTTCCACCGTAAAGGGGTGATACAGATGTCGATATATACCAGGGGTGAGCTATTACGCTTCCACAGGCCTTCGTCCAATAGACTTCTCAGTTCTCAAAGACCCAAATTGGATGAGCCGTTACAAACTTGTAACTCGGAATACTCACCCGACCGCCAAGTAGGCGTCATCACAAGACTGACACGTCATTCCAAATTTAGCACCTACCAAGCTGAGTATTTCACCCGGGTGGGAAAAAATGAGGGATGGGTCACTGGGTGACACAGGTCTTCCCCCAGAAATAGATTTTTCCTTTGTCAAAATCCCTTTTCTGGGTTGACCTGTGTCAGCCAGTGAAATAGTAACATAGAATTAACTATACGAGAGCTTGGTGGCCCGCCTCAGAGAGTACACAAACGGAACTAAAATAAAACATTTAATGAAAACTTCACTGTGTTTTAATACAGACAATTCAAACATTATCACAAAAACAGGATTCAGAGGCACACAGGTAAAAAATTCAGAAATACACAGTAAAATTTTGAGGTACTCAGATAAAAAATTTTGAATACTAGATATTAATCCAACTAGTATACTTAAGGCTAACAAAATAAATGACAATGAGGCATTGTGGAAATAAATGGGCTAGGCTAAGGGGCAGAACTGACCCAAGGGAAGACACAGGGCAAGCAGGTGAGACAGGGGGTCATGGACTAAATTCATATAAACTAAACTTGAGTTGGACCAGGGGGAACTACACCACCCACTGCAACTGTGGAAAATTTAAGGGCCTCTAAAGACTTAAGATAGTGGCGTTTAAATACTTTTGGTGATTTCCAACCCGTATACCTCTTAAGTTCATCAAAATTCATATAATGAAAAAAGTTAGTAGAAGTGGCCACTGCACGAACATCATGGACCCTAGGTACTGATTCCAGATTTGCTTGCTTAATAAAATAAAGAATTTGTTGTCTGATGGCTTTGAGTGAGATATTGCCCCCCCCCCCCCTTCCCTAACAAAAAGGGGACCCGAAGTTCTATTAGAGGTCGGGGATCTCCTGAGCTGTGAACCACTCAGCAGATACTCAAGATGTAAGAGAGCTTATCACTGGAACTTGGGAATAGCTATATGCATGTGCTTGCTGACAGCTGCTGCCAGTCTCTTCTAGAGAGGACTGATGAGTTTTGGATTTTACTTGGTACGAAATGGGCTGTTTTAAAAATAATGGGTTTATATTGAAGTGAAACCAAAAAGGTTTGTCTATGGAACTTGCAACTGATTTTATATATTATTGTGGATGATGTACTAAAGCTTATTTATTACTTTGTTTTACAGGGGATTTATATTTATTCATTATTAGCTGTAATCTGTGTTGGATACACATACTATGTATTCTTTATTTTTGTACAGCTTGCTTGTTGACTGATACATGTAACAGTTAATTACTGGTTGCTTAAGAAAACTATATACTGTATGTATATATATTACAGGATGGAAGATCAACAAAGGTTCTGTGTGTGAAGGTTTTACGCCTGCTTGCTCTATGAAGTACGTAGATGATGTCCCAACTGCTCACTATTCTACACCTTTTGTGATTGATGTCACCCGTTCAAAATCAGGTTAGATCTAGAAGTTTTTAGTATATTCACATATAAAAATGATTTTATGTAGTCTGCTTTGCCTATGAAAAATTTAAGATCTGCTCTTCTCCTTGGTGTAGGTCGTGATTGGCCAGTATTATTACTTGGATCTTTTTCGATTGACTGGTGGGACAGAGATCGAGATGAAGGCTATGCAGCTTTTGTCCTGCCTATACCAGGTAATATTTCTTTTTAAATTCATAGGAAGATATTAGACTAAATAATTTTTCCTTGCTAAAAGCCAAAGGGGATAACATGCACTAAATCAACATTCATAACAAATTCCATTTCCCCACATTCTTTATGTATTCCCTTTCATTGGTGTATTCTAACATTTCAAGATTGAGTGGGAAAGGAATAGAAGAAATGTTTGCAGCATTATGAAGAAAAAATTTGAAGAATTTTATTGTTACAGTACTGTTCTGTATAGTATTATAACTTTACCCATTCTGGACAGGCGACTATCATACCTTGTGTATCCAGGGATAGATTATTTTTAAGATCTCTTTTCTATCTTATTCAGATCAAGAGCAGAATGAAGGTGATCATGAGAAAAGAAATGATGTCCATTCTGTTTTAACATGGAGACCTGCCCAGACATCCCCATTTTCTAAAATGCGCAGATACTTTCTCGGAGGATGTCAGCTGTTGACTGATTCATCCTACCTTGTTGTTGGAGCAAATGTCAAGGTATGTGATTAGTTTATTAGTCATAGAATGTATAATTTTATGTGTATATTTAAATCACTGTTGAACTAAAAATCAAACTTGCTTTGATTCTCACCATAATAGTTCTTTGGGTAATAACTGTTGACAAGATGATGATTTGGATACTATTAAATAACCATTTCATTGTATCCATAATGTTTTTTCAACAGGTTGGCAAATATAAATTTTTCTCTAAATTTTTTTTTTTTTTTATACCAGTACTTATTTTTATCTGTTTTACAGAATGGGCAAGCAAGTCGTCTTGGGTTTAGCACAATAAGCAGTGGTGTTGTAGAATTAAGGACAAACTCAATACTGCAGACTGGTGATGCTGACATGAGTAAGTTTGTTTGTATCTCCTCTTTTAAGGTCTTTTTCAACAATTTAGCATTACAAAGGGAAGTCTACACTTTCAAGTGGTATCTTACTCTGAGGAGTTTTACTGATAGCCTTACCTTGGCAAGTGTGCTGGTAAATTGCAGTTTTCTGTATCTTTTCTGACACTGGGAGGGTTGGAACTCTCTTATCATTCTAGCTTGTTCCTGAGTTTATGTCAGAAACTCATAACCAGTCAGTTTCTGACAAGATATCCAAGAGTTTTTTGGCTTCCTCCCTCCAGGACTTTCTTGGCAGGTGTTCGGAAGAAATGTTTTGGTTGTCCATTCCAGGCTAGAGCTTGAAGTCAGGGGCACTGGGTTTTCCTTAGCCTTTCAGAGGAACCTTTTGTTTTCACAGGTAATGAGGGCAGGTGTCTGGTGGTGCCAAACTAACTTTATCTCATTTTACTTCAGTAACATCACCCACAAGTTCTTGGATGCCTTTTACATGTGGTGGCTGCTTAACACATTGTGTAGTAATTAGACTCCTCTTGGACAAAAAGCATTTTTTCTAAGTATTTGGAATGCATAAGGCTGGAGGTTGTTTGGGTGAGTAACTGGCTCCTCTTTCTTCCTTCTCCCATTCTTTTCTTCCTCTGCAAGATAGCATTCAGGCCAAGTACATGCTGGAACAGGCTTTGATGCAGGTAGGCTTCATAGTGAGACATCTTACCTTAGTGCTTCAGGTCATAAGGTGTTCCTCCCTCTGCTCTCTCTGTTAACTGAGGGGGAGGAAATAAAACTAATATTAACCCATCAATTTACTATAATTGACCAAGACATTAGCTGCCTACTGACTTGTGCTCTGCTGTCTTTCAGGCAACACTTGTTTCCCTGAAGTTCTTCAAGAGTAAGAGTACTGTAGACATTTCACTCTGGCTTAGATCCCTATACCAGATTGTTTTTGAGGTTACAGGAGATATTGGTCCCTTGCTCATTATCATTACTGGCATTTCTGGATGGAGATTAAGCATCCCTGTCAGTTGAGAGACTACCCTCCAACTTGAAGAGTAAGTCTCTTCTATAAAAGGGCAATAGTTTTTATTTCCATAGGAACAAATATCAATTGTTTAAAGTAATTTGCATATTTCTTAAGTATACAAACCACAGCTGTAATCATAATCTTGCCTCAACTATCCAGTTGAGTTTGGGGACTCCCTCAACTCATCTGTCTACCTTCAAATAACCAGCTTGTTTCCAAGCTGAAATGAGTTTCCAGCTCACACTGAGGGATATTCCTACATAACAGGCTGTACTGTGTAGGAAGGCTCTAAAAATTTGATATTTTATTGACCATCTGGCACACAGTATGTTTTAAATTGGTCTTAAAAGTCTGTTCAGGCAATCAACTTTATAGGTGGTGAAAAATTTAAAAATTGTCTAAGTAAATGAAAGATAATGCTAATGATTAACTCCTTATATTTTGAAAGTACCTGTAATGTATTAATTATTTTTTTTTTATTTGTTTATGAGCAAGTAGTGATTCCAGGACTTTCATGATACCTGTATTTCATGTTATTTGCAGATCCTTCAGCTATCAAAGGTTTGCATTCCTCCACATGGCAACTCTCAACTCATGCAGTACTTGAGGCATTTCAGCGATCTCGGCAAAAATTAAGGGCTGCTAAGCAGGGTTTGATATAATTAGCTTTTGTGATTGCTTTGGAAAGTACAAAAGTGGTAAGTTTTGAGCCTCCTAAATACAGAAGTTCATTACCGTCCAAGTAGTTTGTTCCCAGCAGATTCTCAAATACTACTACAAGTCAGTGTTCATTTTAAGAAGGTGAACTTTGGGATTTCAAATGATTAGATGATAATGTCAAGGGAGTCACCTTCCATTTCCGCTGAAAATGACTAGACTTTGCTAAGTACAGTAGAATTTAGCTTGGAGTATAAATGAAAATGCCTTATAACCTGTTGACTAGTCACTCAGACACGTGGTGCTGTAAACTAAGCCAAATGTAATTTCTTGAAATTTTCTCTTAAACATGTTTAAAACTCACTGTTATACACAAACTTTTTTTGCTGGTCTTCTTGGCTTATACTAATTCCTGAATTCCAGATAATTTCGTTAGTAGTGGTTAACAAGCAAGCAAAGCCACCCAGCCTGAGTGTCTCCTTTGTCCTGTGCTCAGTATTGTGGTGATTTTGGTTTCGATTACTGAGAAGGAAGGGACTCTGTGTAAAGCAGTTGATGGTTTTGCTTATAAGATGTTTTCACATTTTTAGTTCATATGAGAGCACAGTCTGTTCCTTTGGACGAGGCACTTAACTTCGTAGATGGGAGACTGTTGAATATTTCTAGATTGTTGTTCATAGTTATACAGTACCTTGATGAGTGGCTGTGCGATGTTGAGGATATTAAATTAGACCTCAGTTATCATTATGTATGTCATTTTGAATTACACATTTTAGATGTGTTCTCATCGCAGTTTTAGTATTTCTAGTCTCAGAATGTAGCCCAAAGGGATTAATTCTTAAATAAAGGAGGAAAATGGAGACAGATTTTCAAGTGAGAGAGTCATGGAAACTGAGAGCAGAGACTGGATAAAAAACACTAGTCAGAAAGCAGTGTAGCTTGTATATGAAAGGATGCTGAAAAGTATTAGCAACTATTGACGGGCCAAGAAACTCTCCATTGGACTTTATGTCAAGGATTAATAATGCCAAACATGTAGCTTGTATCATAAGAGATCTTATAGAAAGAGTGGATGAAATGAGATTTCTTGCTTGGATGATCCAATAAAATCAGTGTAGATGTTTCAGAATCTTAGGTGGCATCTTTAAGTTAGTATCAACAGAACTTGGGTTGAATTATACGCGAGGCACTATTGATCACTTGATATGTTTAGAAGGTGCTTAAGTATAGAAGCTGTACCAGAGTACAGTAATAACTATTTAATTCAGATTATTTCCACATGAACACTGGTCTTAGTGACAATGTAGTCCTGATCTGAAACTTACTTATTGCCACATAACTATTATTTGCATGAATCAGTGAAATGGTCATGTAGTAACAGAAGTGAACATCAAGGAACATCATTCAGGAGTGCCTATTGGAGAGTAGTGACCTAAACCAGACTGAAACAACTTAGATTTTATTGTTATAACTAAATGCAGTACCCAAGACATTAAATTCTTATTACTGCTTTATTTTTTCACCTTTCATTAGTGGGATAGATAATTCGTTAATACTGTAACACGATACATTTATGTAGTTTTGACTGCCTTTAGAATATGAATGAGAGAAATGGTGTTGGCCAGCTCTGTGAGAGCTAAGAATTTTGATTGTGCCTTAATTACAACACCCAGTAATAATCATGATCAGCATGCCTCTCACTGGTAGAATTTAGGTATCTAATGTGATCAAGTGAAGTGTAGATCTCTGCTCAAGGAACAGTGTTTGTCTTTAGGTAAAATCATTGGGAAATTGTGAAAGAATTTGCTCTTCTATCTCTTGATTGTGGCTTCATGGTTACCACTGAATCTACCTCGGTTAAATTTGGTAACCCCATCTTATGGTGAGGTAAAATATTCTGAATGTTAGCAACCAAAGCACAAGTATGGATATTTGTGCAGTGCACACTCTTTAGAATTGAGCCAGATAAACAATTCTCATACAACTTGGTCTTATGCAAACAATCAAATAAAAGGGAAAAACTCACGTTGGATCCAACCTTGATATAGCCATTTTATAAAACATGATGTTAGATTCCTTTTAGAAAATTGCAGGAACATACAAAACATTAAAATATATGAGGTTAAGAGTAAGAGATACAAGAATGTCCCACAAAAGGTGGCAAATATAAATTATTATACCATTATACTTTATTGTACTGTAATAGCAAAAATTACAGTAAAATCTTAAAAGCTGAGGAACGTAAATTCAGATATTTAAATACTCTGTGGTCTAGGATCATAAGAACCAAGTGTCTTTTCTAGGGGCTCTTTTGTTAGCCAAATTTATGGCTGCCATAGGTATGCATTTTAGGTACTAAAAATTTTAAAAATCCTCGAAATCAAAGGTAATCTATGGTATTATCAAGTACAGTTTACAGAATCATAAATTATATTACTTCTGCACAGTAGATTATGGAGTAGGAGAATGGTACAAAATAATGTCATAGTTTTTCCAAAGTTTAAGCAGCCATTTAATTTCCTGGATAAAAGGCTGCTGGAAGTGTTGCAATATGTATGGAGTATTTTAAAGGACAGCAGTTGTGCTGCAGGTGAAGATAGAAAATAAAAAGTGCTCTAGATCACTGCCATGTAGAAAACCAAACATGATTAGGTCTAGGTTCACTAAAATCACTTAAAATCACTCTCTGTTGCTGGTTACTTCGTAAAATGTGAATGAAGTCAGGTAAGTAAAAAGTTCCCAAATGCCAGTTTTCTCTCCATTTTTATGATTTAAAACTGTAGACAAGTCTTATGAATGACTAGAAGTGGGATTCTCCAATTCAATTGAACTATTTTACATTAATGACCACAGTAGATAGATAGAATAGAAAATAGAACTTAGGCCAAAGGCCAAGCACAAGGACCTATAAGGTCATTCAGCACAGAAACTGAAATTGATAGTAAAAAGGTTTGAAAGGTGTAACAGGAGGAAAACCTCACAGTTGCACTGTGAATCAATTGTTAGGAGAGGATGGAAAGTTAAGAAGAAAGAAAGAGTTATGAATGGAGGTACAGTAATAGGAATGAAAGGAGTTGAAGGTAGGGGCTGAAGGGACACTGCAGAGAACCTAAGTAATGCCTACAGTGCGCCATATGAGGTGCGCTGATGGTACCACCCCCCTACGGGGAATGACCACAGTAGGCCTGCATCCCTTGTTAATAAGTATTAATGGGGTTATTTGGAATTTAAAGGTAAACCAGTAAACCAGCAAAAAAAAATTTAAGCAGTGGTTTGTTTGAAACATTTTAGATTAAAGTACAGTGTGAACTCGATGTTTGTGAGACACTCCATAAAGTCAGTTATCTGTGTTGCGTTTTTACTAGTCTTGTGTAGTGCAATATTTCTTTTTAAATGTTTAATAAACTAATAATGGCAAATTTCTTTTACTGTAGAGTATAAGTTTATTGTCAGGAATTATTACTTGAAAGTTGTGAAACAGAGTAACCCAAGCAAGTTGTGTAGAATATTGTGTATGAAATGACACAAATGACTTGAAATTCATATCGATATCCCAACCATTTTCAGGCAACAACATTGTTCATCCTTATATCAGTTACGGCATCCCTTTGACCCCCGATTCATTGCCCTGTACATCTTCCTTTTTATTCATTCCATTTTTGGTCTCGTTTTGCTTAGCTATTGGTCTTTTTGAAATTGAAATGGAACTCATTGGTCTTATTAAATTAATTTATATTATTATTCTGTAGCAGATTTGTGTTTACATGAACTAAAAGCACTACTTTTATCAATGCCCTTATACCAGATAAGGTAGGGGACCAAGTGTAAAATTGCAATTTGTACAGTATCTGGTATAGTGACTCTTAAGAAATGGCCAAGACTCCCTTCAACTGAGGATCATTGCCTAAATAGTAGTAATATGGCCAGGCCTTGAAATCAACATTACTAGCACTTACAGAATTGGTCTGGAGGTTTTATTGTTAATGTTAGGTCTTATTTGTTAAATTATGTAAAAATTTAATGACTGGATAAACTAAAAACATTCTTATTATGTGAAAGCATACTTAGAGGCAGGTGCTCATAACTTAATCTTGACATTTTATTTTGTCTTTTCTTCACTAATCATTTACCTGTTGAGATTCCAATGTTGTCATGCAAATTAATCCTTGAGTTACCATTGATATCATGTCATAAATTAAATAACGAAAGACGTTAACTACAAATATTTTGATGTCAGGTAGTACTGGGATGATATCTAGAGGGTGGTGGTGTTGGTTTACCTTTCTCTCTCAAAAGTAGGCTTTATTATAATTAATACTGTATTCAGTAGTTTAATCAGATCATTGAGCTAATATACTGTATTTAGCTTTTGCAGGATTCAGACCTATGCCTGCTTAGAAACGATGGACAGTGACAGACCACTGAGCCATCAAGTGAGATATAAGTTGGTACTGACTCTGTACATATGCCTGCCAAATTCAGATTTTGCTCTTGGAATTGATATCAACCCATCTCCACTATGATAGCTGACTGGTAAGTTTGTAATATGTCGCTACTTATGAATAATTGTCACAAACATGCATGACACTTTTTTATCATGAATATTAAGCTACAAATATCATTTAATATCTAATTCACTGCACCCAAGGGGAATTACCAGTGATAAGTGCTTCATTTCCAGCAGGATTCAAACTGATTCTTGCTTTAGTAACGGCATTAGACAGTAACTTAGACAGCTAAGCCATCAGGAGAGATTTAAATTGATATCGACTTTGCTGTCAATATTCCTGTCAAATTCAGGCTCTGTACTGAGAATTGATATCAACCCATCTCCCATCATGATAGCTGATTGGTAAGTATGTAACATGGCTAATTATGAATTTTTGTCACATGCATGGCATTTATTATATTTAATGATATTAAGACACAAATACTGTTTCCAGTTCACTATACCTTAGGAGTAACTTAAACCCAAGGGGAATTATAAATGACAAGTGATTTGTCCGTAGCAGGATACAAACCAATGCCTTCTTTAGAAAAAGGTTAAGTGGTGGAAAGCGTAGAGTCCAGATTATTCCTAGAATAATGGATATAACATTCATTAAAACCTCCAGGAAATGGAACAGGGGAACAATACTTTCAACTGCATTAAGAATGGAAACCACAAGATCGAGCATATGGAAAAAACTTCAGCTCAAACTGGAAATGCTGTCATTTTTGGGTCCATACCAAACTGACCTCAACCACTGAGTTGAGTCTGCCAGACTCATGCATCTGCAAATGCCACCATGCAAATAGAGAGCAAAGACCTCCACTGTGCTCAGATAGATACTCCTACAGTAAGCTATAACAAAAACTATTCTCAGAAACAGCAATGTTATGCAGATGAGGTGAATCCTATGGTCAGAAGAACCCCTCCAAAACAATCATGAACAGCGCTCTAGCCCTCCTGCATGAACTAATGCATTTCGGGAAGAGGAATCCATAGAACTTTCCCTAAGGGGTTTTTGTTGTCCCATCATTAAACTAGTTCTTCATTGACTTGCACCAAGAAAAAAGGGGGTGCCTCGGCATCACCAAAGAGAGAGCCGGAACCTGACAACAGGTGACTGAGGACAACCCACTAAAGCTGATCTACTTGTTCCTGCCAGGGCAAGAAATGGCACCAGTACTTTCCTGAATTTGCTAAACTCATGAGAATTCTTGTCTGCTAATTGGTCATGACATCTAACTTCCATCCTTATGCCCCACCTGTTAACAGGAAGTAGGGGGTGCTCTTGGGGAGTAAAAGCCCAAGAAAAACCCACTGACCAGGGAACACTGATAATGTATGCATAGCAAGCAAAAGTCAAAGACCATTCAGGTGGGAACCTAGTAACAACCTGTAGAACTGTCTTTGGTTTCAAACTTGTTTTGACAGTGACAGCCCCATAGTGAACAAGAATAGGAAAACTTAAGTTCTGATGGACAGACATATACAGTATAACATATTACAAGTGTTCTATAATTATAAGAAATAATTGTTTATTTACATGAATTCTTCACATCAACACAAGCAAGAAGAATCCTGAACAAAATTTCCCATGCTGCTGCTTATCCATATTCACTAAAAAGATTCCTTTACTTCTGAACTTAACCCCACTATTATGCCAGTTTTATACAAATGGGGACATGTGTTGTTGCTGCTTGAGCCAGGAGCACAAACTGGAAGGAGGGCAAAAGGAATGAAGGTAAGGCAATATTGGACAGTGAAAGTTGTTTTTTTAATGTTCTTTGTTATTCGTGATGTTCACATAATGTTCCTCATCAGAACCCAAAAAACAAGTTGAGTTCCCATTGTTCCAGAACATAATCCACCCTATTACCATTGATTCTTATGGAGAAAGAAATCTATGGACAAATTTTCCATTTATATGAAGTCTTCTGGAATATATCCCATGCATATGGAGAGTAATCTGTACTTGCAAGTACTATGCACATTTCTTGGAACTTTTTAAACATGAAGTCATTTCCTATGATAGGCTACCACACAGCTTGTGCCAGTCCATCCAAAGAATATGTAGTACATTGCTTGCTCCTTAATGGCATGGGTTGAGAGACTGAACTCCAGTCCCAGTTGACCTCTCCCTTTAGACTGGTCCCTCATGACTTCCAGCGCCTTTCTCAGTCATCTCTTTAAACCCTATCCGTAAGGTTAGAGATCTTGGAGGGGAAAATAAGATGGAATTGCTCTCTGAGAGAGGGAAGGTTGGTAGTCTTGGTAAAACTATGGTGTTGGGCTGGAGATCTCAAGTAGCCAAGATTTGGTTCCCTGGCCCCAAGTTAATGGCAAAGGCAATTAAAGCAACCCTCTAAGTGTGGCAGCCAAAACAATGGGATTGTTACGTAGTAACCTTCTCCATCCATTTTTTTCCCATTTCCTCCTACCTAACTGTAGTGGGAAGGAAGGGCTAGGAAAATTTTCCTTCTCTTTATGAATGAAAAAAGGCTGGAATACTGACCTAGGTTTTGGTTAGTTTGTTTCTTCCCAACTCAGGAGCCTGAATGCTCAACTGCACCCAAAGGTTTTGCTGTAGACCACTTTACTGCTTAGGGCTGACAATACACTGGGTGTTAGCATAGAGAATGTGGGACTCCCACTCATTTAGTTCGAGGCTGACTTTTTCATTCAAAAGCCAACTGGCCATGATATTTGTTTTGGTTGTGGAAGCTGTGATTGTTGCCACTTTGGCATCCTTGCAAGGTTTTCAGTTGTCTGCTTGTTTCCTTAACAACCATCAACCTCAACAAGTATCCTATTGCTTCAGAAATATAATCCAGTGGAGTTTAGCAGACTTCCTATACACTTTTGAATTGCATAAATATTACAAAAATCTGGGGAGTCAAATATGTACAAAATATTTGGGTACTCAAATTGATTCAAAATAATGACTGGAATACATTGAAACCAACTATGCATCTTCCTTTTTATATTTACAGTCGACAATAAATTACATAAAATATACAAAGAGGACACCACATAATAATATTACTTTACAATCTAATGAGCTGAGCCTATGGCTTTTTTCCTTTTCTGGAACACAATTGTGGCTAAAGTATTTAAGTACATCATAATTAAAAAGACTATGACATCCTATATGCATCTCCTACATATTCACATTTTATTAACAAAATAAACAAAATCAACACTTGAAATATAAACATTAAAGTACAATGCTTTGATGGGGGAAAAAGTTAAAAACTGCAATAAGAATATGCATATATTTCATTCACTGTTTTAGCAAATCTCCAGTTCACGTTAGGGGAACTGAAATTCTTCCTCTAGATGTTCTGGCTTCTATTTTTTTTTATCCATATCTCTCAAAAGTGTAATAAAAAATTACAGTATTATTAATTACATCTTTATAAATCACGTCAGGCAATGCATTAGATACCATGGAAAAAAAGGCTAAGCTACTTTCAATGGACCATAAGATATCTAAATATCCTTAAACCACAAAATAATTGTTTTCTCAGTGTTTAATCATATGTACTGGAAAAATGTAACTGATAATATAGTATACCTGAAAACTAATCATGCTGCCTTTAGGGAGGTCAGTTCTTTCTAAAACAGAAATATGGGTCATAATTATTTTGCTGAAATTATTTAATAAAAGGGCATAACTTTGGAGCCTGAAATGCCATGCCATTAGCACAGCGCTTTTAGCACTGGAAAAACTACAAATAAGTTTTGAGAGGTGATCTCAGAACTAATGCTATTTAACCCTATGTTTTACCCAATGACAGCAAAAGAAATGTTTGTGACTTGACAAAATACTTGCCTTATATTGGAATATATTGTAAATAATGCAAAAATGCACTACCTTATGATATCAATTTATTTGCTTAATGCAACAGTGAACAAAACTCAGTCCTATCCATCAAGTTCAACAATATTCATTTACAGATATCAAATATACTTGCTCATTTAAAAAAATGCAGACACTGGATTGTGCAAAGTAACTAAATGACTGTAAATAACTAGACTTTCACATTACATTTATTCTTAAGAAAAAATTTTGATGTGAGCTTACAATATTTGTGCTGATATCAAGATACTACAAATAATTTATAGGAGTACAGGAGTAAACTTCATGGCACATGAATACAAGAGAAAAATGGGCTGATGAGGGATGATAAATAAATAAAGTTTGGCACTGAGATTTCTTTGTTAAACTCCTATACAAAGTGTAGTTATCTCCATTTACCTCTATTCTATCTTAACTCTTAATTATACAGGATTTGTTAACACACAAACATGTAGCTATTTATAAAATAAAAAAATAACCAATACAATACTCATTCAGACTACCACTGACTATAATCAACACTGAGTGAAATGACTTGGTGCATTGTGCTGTCAAAGCAGAAAAACAGAAAATAACAAGTACGAATGTAAAGTACGCTCATCCCCCAGTTTTGCCATTTCAAAGATCATGGGCCAAGCTACCGGTACATACAGGATGGATTTTGGTAATCTGTGTTAAATTCATTTTGCCAGGAAAAAAAATTTATATCACAACTGGAACTAAAAGAGAAAAGCTTACAAGTAACAAAAATAGTAATAGGAAGATTCTAGTGAGCACACTCACACAAAAAATTAGTTTAGATTTGATACGCCCACAGTCCAGCATAACCATTATAATTGTGATTCTTCCATTCTCCTACTTTCTGCAAAACTCAGGGATGTGCGTGCATGTTCTGAATTGTATGTCCTTGAAATGCAAAAAATTTTGAAGAGGAGGAATGTAAGAACACAGGCAACAGTAAAAGCCACAACACAGCAAGTAATAAATTAAAATAATTTAATTAATACAGTTAAACAATGCCAACAAGAGAGATCTACTAAAGAGAAAGGACAGGAGTGGAAAAAAAGAAAAAATTATCGTTAACAATTATGAGGGGCCCAAAGACTACTGCACAACAAATGAACTGCAAAATCTGCATATAAAAATATAACCTCGAGTTCACCATATTGTAAAATACCAGCATACAAAGTCCACTAAATATCTGATGAATTGATTTAGAGAAAGGTAACAGTCCATTTTGGACACTTGTCTATACAAGCTTATTTTCTTGACACCCATTTTAATTCACAAATTTCAAAATGTCACTCTAAACAGTTTTAAATTTTGAAAAAAAAAAAAAAAAAAAAAAGCCCACATCTAAGTCTTATGAGGTACATTTTATAATTATACAGTAACATTCACCTAAAGCAGTGAACTTCAACTCTTCAACTGAGAGGTTTATTGCTTAGCTGGCTGAAAGCAACTATACAGTATTTTTATAAAATATAATTTGTAAGACATAAATGAGGCCTTTTAAAAGTAAAGATTCAAGTCACACACTTGTGATTCCTGGCATATATTTGAAAAATTAAACAATGGTGAACTAAGATGTAAAAATACATGAAGATATTACTGTACATTACTTCTGCATAATCTCCATGAAACATTAAGGAACTGACAATGACTGCAATTAAAGTGCTCTATGTATTATTGATGAAGATAAAAATATTCCTTCAATTATAACACCCTGAACATGACTTCCAAAGTTAATACAAAGACTTGTAAAAATAAGAAAATTGCTATCCTGAGCAAAATATCTACAATGCAATCTGCATTGAGTATGTATTTTATCATAATAAAAAGCAAGTGAATCTGAACCCACTTCCAAGTAGTCAAAATTGATCCAAAATTTATCAGTTATTGAACGTACCACAGGAAACATTTCCAGCTTTTATATCCATTTTAAAATTACTATTTACAGGACTTAAAAGAAGTTGAATTACAATGGAGATTATATTCACTTCAAAATTTCTCAAAATCCAGACTTTCAGAGTACTTTTAGGACCTGTCTGGTCCAACAGTTTGATGCTTGTTACATTCTTTATTGTTAGGTGCATGCCTTGCCATTTATGTTGACTGTTATGTATAAATATTAAGTAAACTTCCAAAAATATATTAAACAAAAATTTTTCTTCCACCCAAGAAAACCATAATAATTAATGGATATAATCACTTCAGAGAGTCTAGTTTTCTGAAAAAAATCAATTTAGCATTCTCTTACAACAGTACTGTACTCTGTCCAAATACTGATACTACACTAAGTTGTTTATCTTGTTAATTTTGTGCCTCAAGTACTTGAAAATTGCAATAAAATTCCTCAAAAGATCACATACTCCAAGGCATGATAGCTGTTACATAATGTTACAAGCAACAGTTTTTTTTTTAAACATTTCCTATGTTCTGATCACTTCAAGTACCAAATTTTAAAATTTACAGAAATCTTAGAAACCATTACAAATTGGATGTATAGAAGCTAAAAAAATTGCAATCCAAGTTTTCAAGCCAAAAATTTCAAGGTTATAAAACAGCAGTTCTTCTGTCAAAACATTTAACACCTTCAAATGTTGATAAGTCAGAAACAATAAAAAAAAAGCGCCAGGTGACATTGGGTTAAGTCCCACGTGTCTTCCCTTTGTACCATAATGTTTTACTATACCTACATTACGACATGGAACACTGCAAAATTGGCATCAGAACTACAAGAACACACACAAAGATTCATCAGAAAACTCCAAACAACAAAATGTAACTGCTCAAGTCCTCACAAGAAGGGATCCAAAGATGAAGCAAGATAGACCACTTAATTTTGCCATAAACATTTTTGTATGTTCTCTGGTTAATGATGCTTGAGATTGCTGTGTCCCACGACTTTTGTGAGATCAGCGCTCTCACCCGAAAGATGACTAACACATAACATCAAATGGAGTTATCATATATTCAATGCTCCACAATCTGTAAAGTACTGATTAGTCTTCTTTTTCATTTAATAGTTAGCCAGGGTATGCCACAGTCGACTAGTATCGAAATCATCACAATACAATAAAATTCAGTCCAAGGGTAAATGACCATCTGCATTCCCTCTCTTTAAGCACATCCTACATTTTGGCAAGCAGCCAAAGCCCACGTTCTATTCTTAATGCCTTTTCAAATCTTCCCTGGATATTCAACCTCTTGAGTTTAATTGCCCCTACACGATCAATATACAATCATTACAATACTCTACATGTTCATACAAGAAAATATAATCCTACTGTTACTTTTCAAGTATGTTCAATTTTCTTAATTTAACACATATCACACAAGTTTCACTAACACCAAAGTTTTATGGTGTACAAACCAAAGTCAGACTTTGTCTTCCAACGACTGCTACACTTCCTTTGCAAGGAACATTAAGTCTACAACGGCAGATGCAATCAAAACAACACTAGTACTCTGCTACGTCGTATACTATACAAAGTGCTTTCATTGAAACATCAAAATATTTAATAAAATACTTCAAAAATTTACAGTACTATACTTTGTTACTGTACACTGATGCAAAAATGGTAAAATCATATATACGTATGGTATTCATACACATTCATCAAATAAAAAAAAACATGCATATTATCATTTAGTTTGAATGCATATTTTTTATGAATTAATCAAATATTTTCTTGATCAGTTTCTGACAACATGTAGTACCTCTTCCTTATTCAGTAGGAAAACCAGTCACTCAAAACCTTCCCTCTGAAGGCAGCTGATGCACTTGCCCTATTTAACACGATTATAACAATCCTTTCACTGACAAGTTTATTTACAGATGCCCACACCCAGGCTGCTGTCATTCCACCTAATCCTGTGGCACCATACTGGCCCAACACTAAACTAGTTATCACAGCCATGATTGCTATTTCTAGAGATTAATAGTGACTGGACAGTGGCCTTTTAGAGGTGTACTTTTAAAATACTGAAAATCAACTCCATTACCCTTGTTTACCACTTGTGGTTTGAAAGAAATCCCTGAAACACATTTCTTTTAGAAGTGTTTATGTAATTCAATGTAACAAAAACCTATTTTGTTGCATTTGCTGTGTAATAAAAACTTGTTTAAAAGTGTCGTGATTTTTCTCACAAGGATACTGCACACAAATGCAATACTAACAATTAGGGAATGAATGTCAATGTCTAAGCTCAGATGAATTGGTGCTCCTCCAAATGTGGTATTCTTTGTAACTAGCTGGACAACAAGCATACTAAAGGTCTGGTTTCACCTTAGACCCCAACAGCACAATCTTCTTGTAATCTCTACTTAATGAGAAAGCAACTGTCAATAACGTAATCTAAAGCAACCTGTAATTCAAATAATGCCCCTTGCACGCTACATACAGATAATACCAAAATACTATGAAAATTTTCAATATCTATGGACACTATTTCTCTGATTATATTCTACATAGTACATCGTAACTACCCAAGTAACAAGTACAAAAGAGAAGGGAAGGATATTTTCCCAAAAATTGTTTATACCCACCAAAATGTGAGGCAATCTGTTTTGCCATGGTAACAAAACTGTGGTTTCGGAGCTAGTTTTTCTTTCTGTCGAATAACTGGGTTATGAATCAGGTTTATGAACTACTACTTGATGAAATTTCAAAATTCTGATACAGGTATTTACAACATTTATGCATAACACTTCAAGTAAGTACAAAAGTTACAAAAAACACGACTAGTGAAAAATAAAAAATTCAGCACCAAGAAATGTGAAATACACTATCTCTTAAATAAAAATCTAATTGTTGAAGGTGTTCCAGTAACAAAAGTATATAATAACCAATTCACCTGTCTTAATCAATAAAGGAGGCCACTGTTGAATTCTAGAACATAACACCCAAGCCTCTGTTTTTAATTTTTCTTAATAACAAGGAGTTTCACGCTCAAGAGATCTTTTGGTAGTATGTAATCTCAAAATAACTGTACTAAGTAATTTTACCAAGTTCAGGAAACACACTGCCATTACTTAAAAGAAAATGTGTAATTGCATAAAAACCTCATTGCCTAATTTCGAATGTAAACGTCTAATTTTGAAAAATATAAATTAAAATCTACAAGTTATTCCATGACTACTGATTTTCATTGTCACTTGAAACCCCAAAAAAGACCATTCTCACTACTGAAAATGCTACAAGTTCATATACAGTGGATGCTGGACAGGTTTTACGAAAGTAAAAGTTTTTATATTACACAGATGTTGGACAGGTTTTATCAAAGATATAGTATTTTATATTGTAAACAGTAAATCAAAATGAGATGTGTACTACCCCAAAAACAATATGAGGCCTGTAGTACTATTTTTGTTTAAAAGAATCTTCTTTCTATGACTATTCTGAGAGTCTGAACTTAGTTCAAGCATTACAGTATGTAGGAGTAATTAAAGTAATCAAATATTATACAACTTTTTTTACTATTTGACTACTAATATCTAGGATGATACCATTCATTTTCTGGTTTAGTATTATATTCTAAAAAGTCATTCATTTTCTTGTTTAATATTATATTCTAAAAAGTATATAACATATTCATTACCAATACCAGACACACTGAAAAGAGGCAATGTAATTTAACAAGAACTAAACTGAACCAATGGTAAAATATTTTCTTACTGTGTCTACCAAAAGAACTCCTTACAATACACACTGTTGCATCTGACATGCACAACATTGAGCAACTCCTATATTACACATGACATATACCAAGCAAACTATATTACATCCACCATAAGGAAAAGGAGGGAAATAAATACATGACATGAGAGGATACACTTATATCTTAAATTATAGAAACACTCATGGTACATCAATGATGCATTTCAAAAATAATAACGAGTGCTTCTCTGATCTATTATTGGCTGAATAGTTCAACAGTAAAGCTGTTACCCTTAACAGACTTGATTAACAATCTGTGATATAATGGAGTTTGAGCCACAGGGCAAAGACGAATGAAGAAAAGAAAAAATACCTTTGTGAAGGGAAAACACACAATAGTTATTTTTGCCTTCCTACTTTATAATACAAGTGTACAGCAATTCCAAGTTATACTAAGTTAATTCCACAGAAAATGTTGTAAATACTTTGCCAGATAATTATGAAGAGGTTCTACCTTTCAATAATCATTAAAAACAATTCATGACATATTTATGAAAATTGGGTAAGCACATTCTGTGTACTATACATTTATTATTATTTATATTTTAAAAGAATGAGTTTGAGTTAAAATAACTCTCAGACCTTGGCTGAAGGATTTGTTCTTAATAAACACAGGGTATATTAGATCTTCAGTAAATCACAACTTAAAAATCTGACACACTAACTGAAAACACTGAAGATTCTGACCAAATTTCTTTCACGGATTTGTTTCAAAACTTGAAATTTACTGCAGGATGAAAACTACACATTATATAAAATATGTTTAACTGTTAGTGTTGGTTTTACATTCAGCGTAACCAAGTGATAGCTGAGCATGCAAAACTACATTAAATGACAATAATATACACCAAAATACCCACATATTTAATTTCATTCAGTACTCATATCCAAGAGGCAATGTAAATGACTAGAAAACAAATTGCATCAAAAAGATCATTCTTTTGGTGGTGAAATACTGACTTTTATTCATTCATAAACTTACTCATGACAAAATTCTTTGAGTATTACATTTTTATCCATTTATGTACGTTGTTGAAAACTAATACCTGTACTCCATTTATGCCCCTTTCAATTAAGCTAATTTTTAAAGTGCCTTTCTCTTTCCTTGGTCTGTCTTAAATGTCAACCCTTCATCAAATATGTTCATACACGAAGTACTTTTACTACATATACAATACCCAACTACAATTTACAGCCCTCAAATGTCATACATTTACTGTCATTTTTATTTTACTTGCCCTTGGGGAAAAAATCAAGTTTAGGTAAATATCAAGTCAGAACCCTGCAAAAACTGCTTTCCAGTAATGACCAACAGCATAACTTGTGTATTTTATTCACTTTGGCTCTTAAAATTACTCCCATAACAAACAGTCATCATAAAATTGAGTTTTAACAGTAAAAGAGTAGTATTCAAAACAACTCTCAATGCAGTAAAAATGAAATGTAGTTTGCTTCACCTTCCATATGATTCTGGTATAATGTTTTTTTGTGGTGAAGCCTTCGATCTACTACAACAGAAAAAAGCTGACACTAGGCATAAATAACCTCTTCTGGATTTCCATTTTCTTTGGCAAAATATTTGTGTTGCTTTGGGAAATAACATTGTATTCCTTGTACCTGAAGTACATTTTTTACTACCAGTGAAGATGGGCACACTACCTATTGTATGTTTAAGAATTTCACTTACAGAAATAGAGGAAAAATAACACCTGCTTAGGAAAAATAACACCTGCTTTTGAATAAGGTTAAATTTTACTCTTTCATATATCATCCTATACAGGAAGCAAATATAGAATATATCATTCTTTCCTTGTCATATGACATAATTCTTGAGGATTCAGCAGAATGTAAACCACACCAATAACATTTTAAACTGTGTAGGAGATTTTAAAACTTTCATGAGGGCATCCCCTGACCAGTGCAAACCGTTTCAAATATCTACGAAAATAATTTTCTCTCCCTGGATAAGGAAAACAAACTGCTATCGATATGGAGGTAATGATTATGATGATGATGATGAAGATGATTTTTATAATGACATTTAGTGGCTGCAGCTCAAGTCTCCATATCAGTATGGTTTCATTCTGCTCAGAGGAGCAAAATCTGGAAAGAAAAGTCAACTACAAGCAATAGTTGGGACAGTCAAGAACCAGTTGGATCATTCTGACTCTCGACCTTTAAACGAAGAGAGAAAAAATGATAATAACCCACAGATATAACTTTGTATTCCAGATATCACACTCTAATTCTTTGGTGAAAAGCTGAGATAGGCAGAAAGACAAACATGAATGGGAAACAGTAAGACCAACCATTACTGAAGTTCAGAAGGACTCACAGTCACCCATTGTCATAAAGACCAAAGCCGCCTCATTCTTTATCCACCATGTCTACACTTCCATCATCATCATCATCCTGAAAATAAAAACCAAATGTTGGTAAGCAATTTTAAAACTGAAATATATGTACAATTCTTATAAAGGAATGGATTCCTCACATCCTATTATTTATTCATCCACTAACAATATACTGTAAGAAAATATATACGATTTGCCAACATTATACAACTTCTTTCACCTCAATTTAATATTTACTTACTGTTAAAAAGCATGAAGAGACACATTTAAAGAAAAAACAAGTAAATATAAGTGTGTGTATATGTTGAGAGAGCAAACTACCCAACACCTGGCAACGTAAAGAAAAATGCACGCTAACATAAAATCTGGTAGCTTGCACAGACAGAATTAAACTTGAGCCACACAACTGCTGACACATACTTAACATACTATTTATACCATAACAAGAAAGAAAACCACACACAAGATATCACAATAACAAGCACAAACCAAACACTCGATACAAAACAGAGCAATAAAAAAAAAACACACCCAAGAGATCACAAATAAAGTGAACAAAACAAAACAAAACAAAAAATATACAATATAATACATATAATCAGAGAATTTTGTAACTGTTGTTCAAGTACTGTGACACTGCATCTTCTACCAACCCCCATCCAATTTCTCCATTAAGAACATTCTGATTAAAAAATCACACAGACAAAAGTTAGACAGAAATCTCCAAAACCTTAGAGCAGCTGCAATGACAGGGTACCTGCAGTGCCCTTTTAGATTTGATATACCATTGGCAAGAGAACCTTGATAAGGTTTTTTAGTGTTCAGTAATTCAAAAAGATATTAGTGCTGCTTTCGATTTAGTAAATCACAACGCACTAATTTATAAAATTCAGAATCTTGGAGTGGGTGGATATGTTTTAGGTTTAATTCAAGATTTCCTTACAGGAGTTGCTGTTGATGGTCAGGGTAGTGATTTTGGTCCAGTGTAATTTTTAGTGTTTGCAAGTGATATGGTTGTTGGCCTACAAAATGAGATTGTTCAGTATGCCAATAATGCAACATTTGTGGGTGTAGTAAAGTCTCCACTTATGAGAAATGAAGTTGCCCTTAGCCTTAATCATGACATGGAACTGATTAGTGAATGGTGAGTTGGTGGGGTAGGAAGCTGAACTCCAGTAAAACTAAAAAACTACTGATCAGCAGATCTCATACAGATTTTCCAACCCATCCTCCTCTTCAGGTGGATGGGACTTTGCTGAATGAATCTGAAGCTTTAATTATTCTAGGTGTAACTTTTGACTCACATCTTACTTTTGAGAAGCATCTAATGAAAAGTGTCAGCAAATGCCACATGAAGGTTAGGTATTGTAAGATCTCATATATTTATAACAGTGATAAAATCAATGCAACCTGTTTTAGGTCATGTGTCCTTCCTTTACTAGAATACTGTTCACTGGTGTGGATGTCTGCTTCTGCCAGATTTATCCCTTTTAGATAGAGTGGTTTGTGATGATAGGCTTTTGTTTCTTAATATTTGCAGTTATGACTTGGCCCATTGACAGCTGGTCTCTTGTGTGTCAATTTTTCGTAAGTTGTATTTTAACAGAGATCTTTCACATTCACAATTGATCCGACCCCTTTTTCCTGCTGAGAGCAACCAGATTTGCTGAACAGCAGCACCAATATGCAGTAAATATGCCTCACTGTCGAACTTCTCAGTTCCAGAGGTCCTTTATTCCTCACACTGTTGGACTGTGGAACAGTCTCCCTAAGGATGTTGTGCAATTGGAACTTGTCAAGTTCAAGTGAAGATGCAATGCATCACTACCCTAATACAAATCTTGCATTTTAATAATTTACTTACTTTATCTATTTATTTATCTATTTATTTGTTATTTTTCTTTTTTAATAAGTGATCTCTTCTTTCAGTCTTTCCCCTTACCTCCAGTTCCTTCTTTGTAATGAACACCATTTCTTTGGAAGCTTGCATTTCAAGTCTATGGCTCCTGTGGGCTTGTTCCATATGAATAGGTTTCATCCTCTGAATAATAATAATAATAATATGCATGAGACACACATTTATGTATAGATGGACAATATCCCACTATGCACATACATGCATAATGGTCTTACTTATAGAAGGTTTGACATAAACTTCAACCATGTATGAGGAACTGCAATGGAAAGGTGAAAGTGATGGGCATACTGATACTCGGACACATGCATATTTGACAGAAATCCTTTCACCCACTTATATGGATTTGTGACAAATAACTGTGAAAGACATACTAAGAAACAAGCAGATTGACAAATGTCAGGAAGAAAATTAGTCCCAGAACTTGGTTAGTAGGGTCTAATAGTCTAATAAAAAAAAATTACTGATTAATACCATCTACATTGTGGGAGGCAGGGAGAGAGGAATTACCTACCACCCCTCCTTCACCCAATGGCCCCAGCCTAAAAATAGAAACTAGTATGGGAAATTGAGAACACCTGATGATACCAGTCCATAAGAGGAAAATGTCATGAAATGAAAAAGAAGTGCCAGAAAAAAAACTGAATGACAGAAATTTAGAAAAAAGAATAAAGAAAAATGATGAATAGGATTGGGACTGATTGTATCTAATAGCATTTTGGGAGACTTTTTCTATAATTGTACTGTATAATCTAAGAGAATTTTCATGTTTTCTTTCTCCTCCTTTGAAAACACAAGCCATTTTACCTTAAACTCATTTGAATAACACTTCAAAAATAATAAAAAATGAAAATACAAGAAAATGTTCTCAATTAATTTGTCTGTAACTTGTGAGGTGTGACTATGTAGCAACTATATATAATCTGTCACACACACACACACATATATATAATATGTCCAGTGTAGCTTACTTAAACACATACCCCACTCTCACTCTCTTTCTTCCATAAGTCATCATTAACTTACTGTAAGTTTAAAAACAAATTCATACCTTGCATTATACTTTAAACCTCCCAGTATAACATGTATTGCACAGTAATTAAAAGAACATTGTGCTGGAATATGGATTAAAGAAAACTAAAAATATCCAACTAAAAATAATGATAAAAATGTTAACAACAAAATTACTGTACTCAAGCTCTTGACCAGAGAAAAAACCCACCTGCACAGGTCCTCCTCCAGAAGAGATGATTGTCGAAGCATCTAACGACGCGTTGAGACCCGCTGAAACCTCCACATTTTCAAGCCCTGGTTCAATCTTTGGAACTTGCACTATTGGTGTAACAACCTGCAGTGGCTGCCCATCTGCTCCTTGAATATTGGCTACTACAGTTTGGTAGACAGGTAACGGTACAGTAATCATTCCTGATACAGGATATGAACCTGACACATTAACAGGAACTGTGGAAAAATACAAAATTTACAATAGTTTTTCTTTCACACACAAAGTATCTCTCATGCCCTATCACTTATGATATGACTGGTTGTCCAAGAAATGGGGTCAATCTCTTTATAATTAAGAGCTTACAGTATTCTCCACGTAGAATATTTCATCCCTCTTGCTACGAGAAGCTACCTGCTCACTACATCATCTGTTCCATGTCTCTCTGAGCTAAAACAAAATGATAATAGGCTGAGAGGAGGCCCCTCAGTACAATATGACGTTTGTATTTTTGAAACAAACATTATACTACATATCTTACAAGTTTATACAATAAACAAAACCTCTTCATTTATTTACAGTGGCTAATGCTGAGACTTGAGGTAATTATTATTACTGGTAAAAAATAGCTGAACAAAACTATTGAGACATTAATTTTGTACCCATCTATGGCTTGCCTCAAGAAGGAAAGGTTAGTTAGTTATAAATGATTTGTTTAACCAGACCTCTGAACTCTTTTAGGGTTCTTCTCGGGCTGGGAAAAGAATGGGGGAAAGAGTACATAAAAAAATTAAGTAGTTAACTAAATAAATAAATAATAAAAAAAAGGGGGAGGGAAAAAAAAAAAAAAGAGGGGGAAGATTATATTTTACTTGTCAATTTAATTTTGTTTAGGAAGAGAATGATATTATTAATTGAAAAGTTATTACCTTCTGCTAGAATATCCTTTATTGATTTATTTTGTAAATAAGTCTTTCTTTCATGATGCCATCTGGGACAGTCAATCAAGATGTGTTTGATTGTTACTGGGATGTTACATCTTTCACAAGTTATTGGGTTTGTGTGCGGAGTTGACATCAGATGACCATGTGTGAGTCTGGAGTGTCCTATTCTGAGTCTTGTTAAAATAACCTCATTGATTCTTTGCTTTTGGGTAGAAGAATGCCATTTTTTAACTTCGTTCTTAATTTGTTTTAGTTTGTTTTGTGGGGGTATATTTGTCCAATCATTTTGCCAATCCCTATAAATTAAGGGTTTAACTGATGCTAGCCAGTCTGATATGGGTGCTTTCATAGTAGTTGGGGGGATTGTACAAGCCAATTTTGCAGCTTTATCTGCTTTCTCATTACCCTCAATGCCTACATGGGCTGGGATCCAACAAATTTGAATTTGAAGGCCGTTTGTAATTAACTGATGTATTTCCCGTTGTATATTTTGGACAAGGTGATTATTTGATTTAAATGATCCTATTGCTTCAACTGCACTTCTTGAGTCGCTCAATATGAGTGCTGAAGGAATTCCTTTTTTTGTTATAATCTTGAGAGCCAATTGTATGGCTGTTAATTCTGCTGTAAATACTGATGAAACTGGAACAAGATGACATTAAAGACACCAAACAGCTAAGTGCAAAGAGACCAAATGGAAAAATAAAAGATAGAGTTACATAGCAGGGGTGAAGGGAGGCCATAAAGATCCTTTAGGACTTCTACATTACAGAGTACAAGTACATGGTACACTGTAGAGGGTGGGAGGTGATGCCTTTCAGCCCCTAACCATTCCCACCTCATTTCTTCAACTTGACTGTCCAACACCTCTGCTTATTTATTGTAGTGTACTACTGTTATTATTCACCCTGTGGTGGAGGAGTAAGTATACTATTACCGTAGATTTGTGAGTCATAGAAGGCAACTAAAAGGATAGTCCTGCCTTGGAGATGGACTTTTTTTAGTTAAAGGCTAGGCTCACTGCTGACACCTGCAACGACATGTAGTCATAAAACTTTAGCCAGATTCTTAAACCATGCTGGATGGCATTAGAGAAAACACATCAAGGCAACCAACCCTTTACCTTAGGGTTGGAGGTGGGGATGAAGTGCTACTACTGTTATTATTCATCAAGTAATCTTGACCATCCAGCTCTAATACTGGCATGATGGCTTTGGTTTCCTCATTATAAAATTACATTTCAGTTAATTAATCACAGCTTTAAAAGGCAGGGACTTGCTAAGTTGAATCCACTGAGGATTCTGACAATTTCCTTCATGGATGTGGCCAAGACTTGTCAAAAAAATCAATTTGGGAGAGAGAATATACTCTGCCCGTCACTATCCACAAACAAAACCTAATGGGTGTTGTATGCAAGCTTAGTTGGCTATAAAATGGTCAAGGAGTGAGAAAAGATTACACTGTACTTATAACAATCCACAGAGTTGATTGATAATTCCAACACTTGCAATGATGACTCGAGCACCACTCATATTTCTTTTAAGCTGTATTGACAAAAAGAACAGAATTAACCTAGCAGTCAATGATCCAAAATGCATGCTCTAAGGATCTACAGTACTTCCTTGAAAAAAATGAGACATTTTTAATAAAATAGTCACTAAAACATTGTACAAATACTGACAATCTCTACACCACCAAGTCTGCAGGATGTTGATCTTTTACTTATCCAATCTACCCCACCAAACAAAACCCAAGAGGGTTGAAATGGAAAAAGATGGCAATGACATCCTCCTGACCTGTTTGTAACCTGATCTCAATTATGAAGAAAATCCCAAACTTGAATCTATCCTCTGACATCTGTAACTTGGCCTGAAGCAGATAACTGACCCCATTGGCCAAAAGAAAGGCAAACTTAAAAGCATTCTTGCACATGAGGTTTTGTAAAGGTGCACCATCTCAGGGCACAACTGTTCTCTTATACAACTCATGAACAACAGCATCATGATCCATTTTGATAATTAACTTCAAGTATAGGGGTCTTCCTTCAAAATTCATCTGGAAATCGTCAACTCCTTAATTCTAGAGAGTTCAGACATGTACCTGCTAAAGGCTCTCCTGACAGGTATTTAATTCCTTTAGAAGAAAAATCCATAAATAACTAGAATAAAAGTCACTAGTGAAATTCTGGCCTTTGCAACATCCCAAGAATAAGTCTATAATCTTCTGCACCATTGCCAACAGCCTCAGATTTTGTAATTGCTGGATAAACACATTCCATGATATACAGTTACTACACAAATTATTTTCTAAGGCAACAAAAAAATAAAGTGGATAATAACTAGCTAAACACAATCACAAGCCAAAATTAAATATGTTTGTAATATACATACATCTGAGTCATAAGCTTCAGTTCCTATCTCATCCAAGCAGCACAATTCTACTGATAATTATTCACAAGTATACATATAATTTACCAAACCGAGAGAATGATAAAAAAGAAAAAGAGTCTGTAGTTGACCTTAAGAGAATAATGACAAAAGGCTACCACATATTCAGCAAAAGATATCCAACTGAAAGAATGATGTAGGCTCTTTTTTAAAGAAATTACTATCTTTTGGATAACCAGTCACATTCTGAACTATAAAGGTTTTCCCACTGCATAACGAACTATTTATATGTACTTAAATACTGTCTGTGTAGTAAACAAACATTGGATAAAGAATAGATGCAAAAGAAAAGTGATGAAAACATAATAAAAATTACAAAACACCACAGGTAATGTAACAGTACAGTATATATAATGAACCTTAAAATGTAAATATTACTTTTTCTGGCAGTTTTCAAAATAACAAACCACAGAGGCTGAATCAGAAAAGCCAAAGATTAACTCAAAACTAAGTAAAATTATTTTCTCTATAAAATTATACTAGCCCCATACACATCTGAAATTAACATTTATACTGCAAACAAAATTTCTGAAAATAATATTAATTTCCACAGTACTGTACTTTACTGATAAGCATGACTTTCTACAAACTGTATTTCAAGAATGTCAACAAAAATTGAGACACTGTCACTACAATATACTACTAAGTGGTCAATAACATTTTAGCATGTATAAAAACCATAGTTTTATTGCTAGTAACATTAATTGTTCAAGATGTTGGTTGCACTAGTAAGAAGAACTTTCGTTAGAATTTATATCTGAACTAATGATATTGTTTTCCAATATCATGAATGCCCATAAGCCCAGAGTAGTTCTTCAAATGCACATACTTGATACAAAAATATTTCTTCTGAAATATGACCTTGTTTTCTAGCTTGCTGTTTTTTGTTCACATGAACTTCCTAACTAATGTTCTTCCAGTTTCTATTGCACTGCTCCTGCAGGAGGATAGTTCCTCTTGAAAACAATTTCCATTACTAATATAAAAGGAACACATAGGTTTGCTTTTGAGACAGAAAATTTCCAAGCAAACTCTATTATACATATAGTGTATGCCACAAATCAAATGTTTTATGAGTAATACCATGTCATTTGATGATAGATATGCAACTAAAATTTGCCAAACATAACAAATTCTGTGTACACTACTAAATTGTGTGTATATGCTACTAAAAACTAAACTTTTTCATAAATCACTGTGTAAACAAGCTAGATCAAACCAAGATTTACCATGAGCATTCCATTATTTCTGAGAAAAAGAACTCCAAAATCATAACTTTCATACATTTAATGAAAAAAAATACTTGGAAAAGCTGCTTACTTTGAGATCCATCTTCTCCGGTAAGTATGATGGTCCCTTCGTGACTCAGGCTTCCTTCTGCTACTTGGTTGAGGTCTATATTCACAGAGCCATTCTCACCGTCCAACGATTCCCCATTCTGTGTTGTGATCTGGAAGGTCAATAACCTCATCCTTTTTAACATGTGTCAGGTTAGTCACTAGCACCCAGGAGGAGGAGGAGCCATGCATTTCAAGCAGATAACATAAAAGCTAAAAGCATCTTCAGAGAAATAATAAAGTCCCACAAACTAGGTTAGTCTGTTATTAAGCATGCATGGAAAAAGTACTGGAATGCTAAAAGGCATGATAACAATAATGTCTTTGGATCATACCATAATTGGTCATTCATGGTAAACGACAGAACACTGTAATTATATGACCCCACGAACTGTAGATGCTGTGTTTTGCTGCCAAGTTGCTTGGAATGTAGGATATTAGCCATAAAAGCATGCACTACGATACAAAGCTAATTTCCTGCACCAATTTCCTATTGCAAAAGGAAACCCATTATAGTTCTTGCTTTTTCTGTCCTATCTACACACAAGACCTGAGAAAACTGTTAAAAATACTACAAAGTGTTGTGAAATTAAACACATTAATATCTTAACCAACAAGCTGGTCCTAAGTTAAGGTCCGTATGTGGTGTTCCTAGCAATTTTACTCCTTTTCTTTTTTTCTACTCATCTCCTACTTATACAAATATAGTATATGTTTCTATTTATTTATGAAGTTAACATAAGTAAATTATAAAAAAAAAATCAGCAAAGCATACATTTACAGGAAAGGTTCTCAAAGTGTTCCTGATTACAAATTTAATTGTTCATATGCGGAACGAGCGAAATTTATACATTACTTACATTATACTGCCCCATCTAAAAATTACTATTGTCACTGAAGAAAACCCCTTGGCCCTTCCCCATACCACATTCAGATGCAATCTCTATTGTAAAAAATTACATATACAGGCAGTCCTCGGTTATCGGTGGGGGTTCTGTTCTAGGGGTGTGGTGATAACCGAAAATCAGCGATTTCCCGCACTTTTTTGGCGATTTTTGGGGCTTATCAGCGCCGAAAAGTACTGATTTTCAGTTATCGGCGCCTCTGTTAGGTATGTGTCAGCACCAATACCCAATTATCACTGCCAGTAAGCAGAAATCTGCGATTTTCGTTGCTAGACAAGCGCTGTAAAACCAGATAGCCATTAACCGAGCCTGCCGTTAACTGGGGACTGCCTGTACGTCAAATACATTCATTCCAATTCCTGAAAAATTCAGGTACCACAGCCATTTTCAATTCTATTATGAGTATCCTGGTTATATATAATTAATAAATTTTAAAGAATAAACAAGGTCTAAAAGCATAACTGAAAAGCTGACAAAATGGCAGCCTAATTACCTCCCAAATCTAAATGATTTCAATGAAATGGGAAATATAGATAACTGTTTTTCCTTCAGTTTCTCAATTTTAATTGATATGGTGGTGTGATGAGCAAGCGACATATAAGCAAGTGGCAGGAGCTCTAAGTCAAGAAGGGCATAACTAGACATAAAAATATAAATGATGATGATTAGATTATGCCCTTGTATTTTCTTTTAAAAAACCAGATGGCCTTTCATTTGTACTTGCTAACGTAACTTGGCCTTTCTCTGATATTTCAGGATACCAACCTCAAGCCCCTTACTATTATCAATGCAGCTTTCTATTCAATGGTATTTGCATCCATTAAAATAAAAGTATTTTAATTTTCATTAATTTCCTTTGGCTTATGAGCCGACATGTCACTTTTGAAAGTATGACCTCTTATAGAGCCTTCCTCTTGTCTAAACTGAACTAATTATGCCTGTGCTATTGTCAAAATTTAACTAATACTGCCTAGTCAAATGTTAATCATATAAGGAAAGGACTTCAGTCTTTCATCCCATACTGTACATCACCACTTAAGACAAACAGTTCATCAAACATCTTTATTCTTTCAGAGGTAAGCTCTGTATGACTTGTTTCTTGGGTTCTGATACTATAAATGCCTTCATTTTACCACAGAGTAAAGCACCATCATAGCTTTGAATTATTGGCAAGGACTGGTTAAAAGCACTTATTCTAAAACTAAATCATGATCCAATAAACAACGACACTGGCAGTTTCATGGTGCACAGATTTTAATATGCAATAAATAACATACAACCTAAAATCTGCATGAAATCTTTGTGGAAAAATCAGCAGTAAGCTACACTGCTACATACACTACTAGAGCCTAAAAGAAACAGAAAAATAACCTCAGAACTGACAAGTTCGATTAGTGACAATTTAAGCAAGTTCATTCAATAGCCACCTACAGGACAGCACCAACCGTGAAATAACTCAAGAATTGATCACATAACTACAATCAGTAAACTAATCTCCATCCCAGGTTAGAAGAAAAGCAAACTTACAAAACAATGCTTGTTAATTGGAATTTACATGCTTCACCAAACACAGATATATGCATGCATAGTGTTACAAAATACTTATTATAATACTAATGTTTGTGATTCATGATAATACAAGTAACCTCATGTATACTTCAGTCTAATATGAAATTTTGATCAGTTTGTTTATGCATGAAAGAAATTCATCAATCCTTCAAAACAAGGGCTTGGATAGTTACAATGCTCATAGGCAATATATCCTATAATTCACAACTATATATTTTTATGTATTTTAATTTAAAAATTCTAAATTATCAGTTTCCATACATTCAAAGCCTTTATTTTGCATATGCTCAACACCCAGAAAAATAGTTTGGCCAATTCTTATAAATAAAAAAAAAAATTCTCAGAGGCAAGTACTTCCCCACCACTGATGGGAGACCTTACCCACATTGCCATCATGCCACTCCATACAACTATGAACTGAGGCAATATATGTAGAGCTAACCACAAATTAGGTTTGGACGGCAACCTTCTAAAGGCATCTTTGGTGAAAGTTAAAATTATGATTTTTCATCCCTCTCTGTCATACTGGAGATCCATAGGGTTGTAACGAGTCCTTGGGACTGCATATCTTAGATATATTACCTACTCTATTATTATTCTCACTGGTTACCTACCATAGAGCTGGTAATAACGCCTCGTTACTACCATAAACATATTACCTCCTGGACTATCATTTTCAACTTGTCTAAGTAACTACTGAGTAATTTATATACTATCACAGGGCTGAACCAAAGGATTTGTTTTGAAACAAGGAAAGAAAAGCAAAAGCAGAAAGCAATACAGCCGGGGCCCAAAGGGACACTAAAAATCCTTTTGCTGTTGTTGTTTTACAGGCTGCTCCTTGAGCAGCCTGTAACTGAAACAATCTGTGGAATAAAAGCACATCCTGGCAGTTAAAACTTTTGCACTACCTACAGTGTGCAGTATCCCCCTTGGGGGTTCCCTCCTAGAGTTCTCCATGTCTCCTTAAATGTACAATGCTTGCTAATTTCATTATTAAAGTGTTACAGAATAGTTCAGCAGAGATTTTCTTCACAAAAATGAAAACCCCAGGGCTTGCCAATGTGCCAACCTAAAATATATCTGGGTCATCTCCTAGTCATTCCTACTTTCTAGGAGACATTCAAGTGACTTTGGTTGTAACATACATGTTGAACTTGAGAAAATTTCTCATCTGATTACTTACAATGACTGGGGTGGTCATGTTTACCTGTAACTTAACATCACTACTGTACACTCTTCAAGAATGAAGAGTGACTGCTCAAGTTCAATAAACAAGGTAAGGAGGACCAAACTAAAACCATGTCTTTTTACAACCAGTGTCCACATCGATCACTTGTCACTGTACAGATGAATGGCATCCCACATACAACCTGTCAACACTGACATATCTTCAATTAACAGCATTAAACACTTCAAAGGCACTGACCTTAAGTGAAAAAGGCAAAAATCTGAGCACACTCACTTTAAAATGAAAAGTCTTGATGACCCTTTGCATAGAGTAAAGATCCCTTACCTCAGCCCAAGAATGTCCAAAGAATGCGACTTGCACACCATACTAAGGGGCATATGGACAAGAAAAAAGGCATGGGCATACAGTCCTACAAATTCTAAGATTAAAAATCTTAAATAAATTTAAGATAACACTTTCCTTGTTCATCCCATTTAGATTTATGAAAGCAAATACCACAGACATGTCCCACTCTGCCTGGTACTTTCCAGTCTTGAACCAAAGTAAGTCATTTTTGACATAAACCCATGCTGGTGCTCCTCCTACTAGTTCCCATGATGTTTAGGAGGGGGAATGCCCTATACAGCACGATACACAGGAAAACCTCATGGAACACTTCATTTAATTGGCCTATGTTATTCTTTCAAAGTTTTTATTGTTAGCTTAATCTCATCTTGGTTGTCCTACCCTCTGTAGGGGAGTATGCCCAGTGTGCCTCTTGCAGCACGTAGTAGGAAATGCCTAACATTCTTTGCATGATCTCTTTGGCCCATACCTGCATTGTTTTCTGCCTTTTCTGTCCAGCCCTGTTCATCTTTCCCATATTCTTAGTTCCAAGCATTTAATGAAAAATCATACAGGACAGCCCTCTCAGGCTCAACATGTGATTCAGGGGCTGTTTAAACTATTTTATAATGAGGTTCTACAGCTGTTCCTAACCCCTACCCTGTAGGGGTACTTCTTACAGTGAGTCTTGTATAACAACTTGTTGTTGGTCCTTTTAAGGTTCTTTCCAGCATCACTTCAGCCCCATCAGCATTGTTTTTTCCTCTTTACTCCTCATCTGTTCCCTTTAGTCCCATGCTGCGTGGGGTCAAGTTCAGCTTTAATATGAGACTTGATTATCTTATGGAATTAATTTTTAATACTGATAACCTACAGCTACTATGAAACTTATCCCTCATAGATATTCAAATCAAACCCATACTCTCTTTTATAAGCTACTCTTCCCTGTAAACATCAAGACAACAATCTACGAACTACTTCATAATCTCTAGCTGAATAATTGCAGCCAATCCATCAGTGCAAACCAGACCCTGGATAGACTACTTCCTATTTATGAAGGTATTTTTTTTTTTACACAAGAAGGCCTTCCAGTCTTCTGCCCAAATTACAAGCCCACCAACAAGTCTTCATGTGGCTTGCAGCCCCTACAAATGTAGCCAGTTTTTCATTCACCATAGTTATCGTCTTCCAGCTATAATACTAGATTCTTATCATCACACTTAGAGGCATCCATGGCCTCACTGTCAGCATGCACTGATTTTTCCTAATCACGGATATAGCACTTGATTGTGCAAGGAGTATCATCATCTCCAGATGTGATCAATCAGTCAATGGCTTAGTGAAGAACCCCTTAGGTTTGGGCAGAATTTCTTTTCTTGGTAATTAAGGACTTGAACTACATGCCAACATATTTATATGCAAATATATTTCGATCTAGGAACAAACCTGCCATGTGAGTATTCAAATCCAGCAACAGTATTAAAATAAGGATAAAAAATCTAACTAGCTGGAGTTGATTTGTTGTTCTGCACTTCTGTTGCATCCTGTTACAAACCTCGTAGCCTTTACATGAAGGGAGTCTAACTATACCAATATTTTATTTTTCACATATTCTTTATAACACTGTAAATCACTTGACAAACTCCAAATGGAAAACTGATATTACTACAAGGACTTCCCCAGTGATACAAAGGAAGGAGAAGAATAACCAAAGTATGCACTTCTAGTTAACTTTCTACTGACTTTTAAAACTCCAACAGGAATGGTATGTGACAGAGTGGATAGGAAAATTATTCCTAATAGTATAATATGATACAGTGCTGGCCAATGACAGTAACTTAAAAATTCTTTTAGTCACCAAGAATTTGCTAAGCTGCCTTTCCAGGAATTGAGCATTCATAAACTAGGTTTGCCTAGAAAACTGATAGCATAAATACTCTCAGCAAAATTACTGAACATCAATAGATCAATGAAAGAATCAATATTGCTAGTCAGTTATAACCTGTTTAATTATCAATACTTGAAATAAAAGAAATAAACTTGAAAACAAAGTAGTACTTACATGAGCAATTCCTTGGACATGTGCAGTTGTACCATCAGGTAATTGAATAACAGGGTTATTGGGATCGACTTGAACAATGGAGACAGTACCATCAGGGTTACTAATAGTTTGGACCACTGGACCTGAATATGTAGCATTACCCTGTGCTCCGACCTTCAAGGACAAAAAATCAAATACCTATTGAGTTAAGATGGACTTTGATATTAAGACTTTCAGTTGCTTTTGGTATCAAAACAACCACTTATTTATATCATTCTAAACATATTCAGCAGACGTTATATGATATTATGGTATCTTCAGCAAAACTTCAAAACAAAAAAATTAAACCAATGCATAGTCACCCCGTGTAAGCATATCCTGTCCAGCCTCTAGAAATTGAGAATAATTTTCCTACAAGTTTATTCTAAACATATAATTTTTTTTATAAAGAAATTTCAAAATGACAGATTTACTTTTGCAAAAAATCAAAATCAAAGTCATCATTAACAGCTGAAAGACACTATACATACTTGACTTTTTTCATCTTCTTCATTAAACGCAGGTAACAAGTCATCACGCCCATGGTATTTATAGCAATTTACAACAATCTGACGGAGTGCAGTTGTCCATGAGACCTGAGAGAAACAAAGGTACTAAATTTACTTCATTTCTATTACAACCTTATTTCTACAAAACCTGCATAATTCTATACACCAAACATAATAATGCAGCACACATTAAAACAATGACAAGAGCAATCATCTTTAGCTTTTAAAATATTTCTTTAAGAAAATTCCCAAATACTAAATAATTATTCTTCAACCCTTTATTTAAATGATAAATAACGGGGTTTGAACCCGAAGGGAAATGAAAACCCTATTTTTAGTCTGGGAGCCGCGAGAGCCTCATGCAGTTACGTCTGCCTTAGGCAGCGCCCCGGCTAAATCCCTTATCAGAGAACTTATAGCACAGGGTTGGCACGTATTCATTCCGGTTAATGGAAGCTTGTCACTATTGTGATAGGATATCAGGTCTCGGGAGGTCTGCACTTTGACCCCCTATCCGCCGCATTGATGAATCAATTCATGGCTAAACATCTCCACTGGTTACATCTTTCCATTTGCGCTTCCGTGGCTAGTTCGAACGAATCGGGTCAAAACACGACTACACATCTACTGCGCATGCTCATGTTGCCAACCCAACGTAGGAATAGCCGCGCCTCCCTATAAAGTTATACTCCCTGCAAATGAAGGGGTGGGCATAACCCAATATGCTTAATGCTAACTGGGAGGGTCTGAGGCTCTCGCAGCTCCCAGACTAAAAATAAGGTTTTCATTTCCCTTCTGGTTCAAACCCCGTTTTTTAGTCAAAGGGAGCCATGAGAGCCTCATGCAGGTGTACCAGACAACATTTTTAAGAGGCTTTTGTATATTTATAAAGCCACAAACAACATTTGACAGGGAGGATGGACTTTTAGCCACTATCCCTAACCAAAAAAGCTTTTTCGCTTCCCTTGGGTTCAAACCAAAACCTAAAATCCTTTCCCTTTACAGCTGTAACAGCCCACCTAAAGCTTTAAGCTGTCTCTGAAGAGACTGTGTATTGGTGAAGAGCAAAAGAAATAGACTATAACAGGAAAAAATAACCTACCGGTTTTCAAAACACTCGTTCACTTTAAAGGAAGAGTTCCTCTTGCCAGCCAATTCACCTTCCGGGCGTCCTTATCTCTTGCCCACGACTTTGCCGAGGGATATGCACGCAGTCTGGACACCTCGTATTTGTTTAACATAGTGTTTGACAAACACTCCATGCCCAGACCACCCCGTGTACTTGGATACGTCCTCCATACTAAAGATACCGAAAAAGGCAAGTGAGGTTGCGTACTTACGGAGGTCATGTGACTTTGGATCTGATCCTGGGCATAGATCTACAATTAACTTACAAATGCTGGTTCTGAGGCTTTCTAGGCAAAGTGGGGTGCTTTCGTTTGGTACCAAAAAGAGGGGCCCTTGCGTGACATGGTTGGTGCGATCAAGGTACTTTTTCACTGTGGCCACTGGACACAGCTTCGGATTAGAGGGCAAAGAAGGGATAAATATGGGTTTCCGTCTATGAAACGGATTCTCGTTTTTAGCTAAAAAATCTCCGAATGAAAAGGTTACTTTATTCTTTCCGAAAGAACAAAACTGATCTCCTCTTTCTAGCGCATGGATCTCTGCTGATCTGGCTCCCATCGCCAGGCCCACTAAAAACAACGTTTTTTCTAACAAGAATTTCATAATATTGTCTGAATGTCTGTTCAGAGCAGCTAGGACTATATCTAGATCCCATGATAATTCACATGGTTGTTCACTCAGCCTGCGGAGAGCCATTGATTTCATCATCATTTCAAACACTTCTGAATGCACCTCTACTCCGAATGCGTACCTTAAAGGAACCGCAAGGGCCGCCTTGTGATTTTTAATAGTGGAGGAAGCCAACTTTTTTACATCAAATAAAAACACAAATAACTCCCCCACGAAGTTATTATCAATGGTAGTTGGTTTACGGTCCCTAACGAAGGAGACAAATTTGTTCCACACTGACTGATACTGTTTGGCGGATTTCCCCTTAATATTAGTGATTAAGAATTCCCTGACTTCAGGTGACCATTCCATGAAGCACAGGGATCTGAGAAAGTCCACACGTGAAGGCGTTTCGTCAGAAAGGAGGAGGCGTAGACAGTTATCCCTTGAACCCGCTGGGAAAGAATAGGAAGATGTAGTGGCTTGTGATGAAAAGTCAGCTTCTGTAGGGTTGGAAACCAAGGGCTGTTCGGCCACATTGGAGCAATCAATACTCCCCTCCCCTTGAACTCCTTGAAGAGTTGTACTACTTTCATTAATAAATTCGCTGGGGGAAACAGGTAAATGTTCCCCAGCAGGTTCCAGTCCAGCGAAAGCGCGTCTCTGGCCACTGCTCGAAGGTCGTGATAGGGGGTGACAAAATTCGGTAATTTGTGATTGTCGCGTGTTGCGAACAGATCTACCTGAAGATATGGGTGATCTCGGAGGATCCCGCTGAATGACCCGCTGTCCAATTCCTACTCCCGTTCCTGGGCTTTGAATCTGGAGAGGGAGTCCGCTAGGACATTCTGAGCTCCCGCAAGGTGGGATGCTGACAGAGTCCATTTCTTCACCTGAGCTAATCTCATAATCCCCAGCACTATATGATTCAATGGCTTTGACCTTGATCCCCACGCTTCAAGCATTGTACCACCGGCTTGTTGTCTATGAACAACTGAATGTGAGATCCTCTTGGGTTTCAGTCCCTTGAGTGACAGGAGCACTGCCATCATTTCTTTGATATTGATATGGCAAGATTTGAGGGCTCCCGACCACTTTTCGGACACTGTTCTGATCTGTGTCTCGCCCCCATCCGTCCTTCGACAAAGCATCTGTATGAATGGTCACTGAGACTGGTTTCGGGACTAGCCGGACTGAAGATTTCAGGGCCTGATTCGATGGCCACGGGTTGAGCATTGTCTTGCACCTCCTTTTCATCGGGACCTTGTGGTCTCTGAATGATTTGTTTGCCTTTAAAATGAGAATCCAGTTCAAATCCTTCAAAGTCATTTTCAAGACTGGATCTACTATTGAAGCGAATAGTAGTTTGTCCTGCAGCACTTCTAGGTTCCTTCTGGAAAAACTCTTGGTTTTTCTGAACCTCTTTACCTGATCTACTATTGACCTCCTGGAGGTCTCTGGTAGGGCTAGCTTTCCGCTTTCTAGACACCATTGTAGGCCTAGCCATCTGAATTTCTTTTCTGGCTTCAGCTGTGACTTTTCCCAGTTGATTAAGAACCCGAAGCCCTGCAAGGTCTGAACCACTATTCGGGACGCTTCTAGACACTCTTCTATCGATTCCGCCCAGATCAGCCAGTCGTCCAGATACACCATGACATTCACCCCCTGTAGTCTTAGTTGTTCTAAGATCATTTTGGTCAATTTCGTGAACACTCTGGGGGCTATATTGAGGCCGAATGACATCACTTTGAATCTGTAATGAATGGCGACCCAGACAAAATCCTAGATACTAAAAAATGAGGTTGGATTGGAATGTGCCAATATGCGTCTTTCAAGTCGATAGAAGAGGTGTAGCTGTCCTTTGGCAAGGTATGTCTTATCTGATCTATCGTCAGCATTTTGAATTTAGGACAGTTTATTGCTTTGTTGAGGACAGAGAGGTCCAGAATGACTCTCCTTTCCTGAAAGTCCCTCTTTGGAACACTGAAAAGCCTTCCCTGGAACCTGATAAAGTGGCATTTCTCTATTGTTTCCTCTATTAGCATTTTGTTCACAAATAGGATCGACTCTTTTGTGCTGCGCTGATGAAAGTATTTGTTGCGGAAGGGGCCCTTCCAATCCCAGCGCAGACCTTCGATACCACTTGACAGGCCCAAGGGGACACTTTCCAGGCTTCCTGAACCTCTTCAGTCTGCCCCCAACCTGAAATGTCTCATTGGTTGAATTGACCTCTACCACCACCTCGTCCTCCCCTGTTACCTTTCTTCCCTTGAAAGGATCCGCCTCTTCCACGACCGCCTCGAGCCTCCTGGAACTGTCTAAATTGGGATTGTTGAGATGGCAGTGCACTGCTGCTCTTCAAGGATGGCTGAGAGTGCGGCATAGGGAATTGTTTCTGGGAAGAGGGAAGAGGGACCTTGTCTTCCTGCGTTTTACCCCCCTTGGGTCTGCTTCCGGGTCATATCCTAGTAACTCCTCAAATTTGATACCTCAGTGGGTAGCAATATTATTCAGCTTGGTTACTAGGTCCCTAGGGAAGAGGTCACTACACATAGGGGAGGCGAAGAGGAGCTCCTTTACTGGCATACAGTACACTTCTGGTCAGCGAATTTCAGGGCTTCACGTCTAAGTTTTAATTTGGACGCCGCCCAAGCCTCCAGAAGGTGAATGAAGATTGGGCCCATGTTCCAAATTTGTAACCTTGGAAGCACTGAATCTCTTTGCTGGTCACAGTGGTATGCCTGAGATTCCATTAACGTCAAGGTTGTAATGCAGGACATTAATAGTTTCCTCGCCTCGAACTCCTGAACACACAGGGTGTGGGCAAGGTAAGGAGTGTCCGCAAAAAAGCATGAACGGGCATGGTTTGCTAGAAATTTGCCTTTCTTCATCACCTCTGTGAAGCCTGCTAATGGTTTTGTTAGATCATCCATGGGATCTGGCAGAACTGTTCCAAAGTCCTGGAGTTCCTTTAAAGAGAACTTCGTCCCATGGGCGGCTGACTCTACCCAGTTCTTTTCCCAACATTTGAACAGTTTATTGGTGATAGATGGGAACTTCTCACCAACTGGTACTTTCCTGGCAGGAAGGTTCCTAGCAAGAACCTGGATGCCCAGAGCACTACCTCCCAGGTCCTGGCAGATATTAGAAACGAAGCCCTTCGCCTGATCCTGGGTAAAAATCATGGTTTCCTCCGGTACCATAGCCAGAGTCTTAGGTGTTTGGCATCGAAAGTTTAAACTTACTACCTTTCAAGTGGACAAAAGGTTTTTGCAAACTCTAACCTAGCTAGAGGGGTGCATACATCACTATCATAGAAGATGCCATCCACTGCTCTAGCTAGCCGTGATGCCACCACCCAGGGATTATACTGCTCTGGCTCATCCTCCACCACTCAAATCTGGGAAATCATCTATATTAATGGGTGGATCTGACACTTGTGCTTGCTCCGGAGTCTGTCCCTGAGCCCCTGTATCCAAAGATTTTGCAAGTTGTAGTTCTATCAACTTGTCCAGCTTTGATTCCATTGCAGACATCCTAGCTCCTTGTGCCGCAAACTTTCTCTTAGTAGAGGCAGTTGTGCGGACTGAAACATTATCCTCCTCAACGTCCATAGGAGCCGATTTACTAGGGATGCTGCCAGGAATCGGTTGATCTATTGGGGGTCGAGGCTCAGCATCAGATAGATCCCCCTCATCATCCAGATTTTCAGATTCTCCCAATTCGACCTCATCCTCCGGTAGGAAGGGGGGCACCACAGTGGATGCATTAGGATCCACCATGACATTATCAGGTGAGTTCTCATAACCCCTGACCGACTGAATTCTGGCCGTGGGGAAGAGAAAATCTCTTACACCTTTGTCTGGCAAATAGCCAAGATGACCTTTTGGGCTGATTTTGGAGAATCCTCTTACCCATGCTCTTAAATGTTGTATATTAATATTTGCCATAGAGCCAGAAACAGTGTGATCGCCCGTACGAGCCCATGACAGCCATTCAGTACATATGTCACACCCTTCCAGACTCCAGTATGGATGGTCCATACCCTGTACACTGCAGGGAGCACACCCCCGACAAAACTCATGCTGAGTCTTGATGGAGTCTATCCGTTTCTTACAGGCGCCATTAGCGCACTTATTTGGCAAAGCCTATAAAGAAAATAATACTATGAAACACCCCTAAAATGTTTAAGGAACTATGTTATATAAGCCATTATATCATGAGAAAAACAAGCATATAGTTTTTATATTCTGGAATGAGGTGACATTCATTCTGTATCTATTTTTATATTCTCGAATGAGGTGACATTCATTCTACTATCTCGAATGGCTGGATTCATGCCCAGTCGACATCCCTGTTCAAGGCTCGCCTCTGATGGGAGCTAGGCACAGGGGAAAAAGGGGGGGGGGTTACCCACTGGAGGAGAGCTACAACTGAAGGGCAATATATGATCAAGAACAAGGAAGTCGAATAGTATTGGGATTGTGTCAGTTCTATGACAGAGCAACAGGTAAATCCATGCCATTAGAGTCAAGGGTATCATAGACCAAGAATGTGGGTACCATGTAGGCTTAGCCTAGACTAGGGGATCTAGGTATATCCAATATAGGACATCGATCGCCCCAGACGAATAACGTTGGCCAGAATCGATACTCACGACTTCATTGGTGCATGGCAACAACCTTACAGCTAATAGAACGACATATCTTTATTTGAGTTCATAACTCATTTCCATACTACACTATTCGACATAAAAGAGCTACTATTTCGAATCAATTCGACATAAAAAAGTTACTATTTCGAATCAATTCGTCATGAGAAAAGCGACTATTTCGAAATAATTCGACTTGAGGTATCTGGTAACTCGACTGGGAGCCAGTGTATCATGTGCAATTTTCATTACGAAACAATTCTGTGTCGAAGGCTTCGACAGAGCTTTGATGGAACCTTCTAGAATGTTCCAGAAGCCCGCATCATTTTTCCCACACTGATAATGGGACATAAATCGGAGGTTTTACACAAAAAACTCTATCAAAATGTCCAAAATATAGTTATGTCACATAAATAACAATAAAAAGAATTACCTTAAGTACCGAAAACGGCTATCATCCGCTTCGGTAAACCTAAAAGTAGCAAAGGTTAGTCTAACTTTAGCGCTAGCACTAGCGTTCGGGTTATCGATAATTTCATAACAATCAGGTTTATATAAACTTTCCAAGTATGTTTAACAGTTCACGCTAGGGTTTTTTGACATGCTGAATCTAAAAATTCTACCCTAACCTAAGCTTTTCGCCTTAATTAAGGCAGAATCCTAGCCAAAATACGGGTAGCGGTATGACGCTCCCAAGCCTTCATTTCGGACACGAAAAAATATATGAAAATATTAGTTAAGCAGGACTAAATCTTGTGACTGCGGTAGGGCAGGTACTTATATTATTCCCCGTTGACTGAGATGAAGACTCCATGCCAAATAAAGTTGAAATCCCTCAAATTACGACGGAAAAGATTTTATCACACACCAAAAAGCGCGGCTAGAAAAACATTGGGTTGGCAACATGAGCATGCGCAGTAGATGCGTAGTCGCGTTTTGACCCGATTCATTTGAACTAGCCACGGAAGCGCAAATGGAAAGGTGTAACCAGTGGAGATGTTTAGCCATGAATTGATTCATCAATGCGGTGGATAGGGGGTCAAAGTGCAGACCCCCCGAGACCTGATATCCTATCACAATAGTGACAAGCTTCCGTTAACTGGAATGAATACGTGCCAACCCTGTGCTATAAGTTCTCTGATAAGGGATTTAGCCGGGGCGCTGCCTACAGCAGACGTAACTGCATGAGGCTCTCGCGGCTCCCTTTGACTAAAAAAACACTGTTTATGCAATGATAAATACCACTGCATATGCTTCCAACAACAAATATCCAGTCTCCAGTCACATTGTGCTAATCTCTCTGATATTTAAAGGCAATTCTCTTATACAGTGAACCACCTGTATTTGTGGGGGATGCGTACCACACCCCCCCCCCGAATAGCTAAAATCCGCGAATACTTAAAACCCCTCTAAAAACACTTAGAACTGCCCATTTTGATAGTTTAAACACAAGAAAAACCCTGTAAAAATGCTTATGCCTGAGTATTTTAATAGTTTTATCACAAAAAGTGCATTTATTCATGAAAATTATATGAAAATACAGTAATTAGTGAATATTTCTCAGTGAAAAATACTGCGAATGGGCGAATTTTCCTTGAATAATGGCTAGATATGTTCCAAAGAGAAACTCGCGAATCATGAGAACGCGAATACGGGGGGGGGTTTACTGAATGATAACATTTTGAAAATAATCCCAAGCACAACAAAGCTCCCTCTTCAGTAAGTAGTAAACATTATAGTTTAAAAACAATGGTAGGATGCAAACCCAGTAAGAGTCACAAACCTCAAAGCTATAGGAAAGTACTGTTATGGTATTTCCAATGCACCCTCACAACAGAACACACTGCATCACTGAAGACTACAGTAAACCCCCCGTATTCGCGGACTCACGCATTCGCGGGTTTCTCTATGGAACATATCTAGACATCGTGGAAAATTCGCCCATTCGCGGTACTTTTCACTGAGAAATATTCACTAATTACTGTATTTTCATATAATTTTCATGAATAAATGCACTTTTTGTGATAAAACTATTAAAATACTCAGGTATCAGCATTTTTACAGGGGTTTTCTTGGATTAAGCTATCAAAATGGGCAGTTCTAAGTGTTTTTAGAGGGGTTTTAAGCATTCGCGGATTTGACCTATTCGCAGGGAGGTGTGGGACGCATCCCCCCGCGAATACGGGGGGTTCACTGTACATGCACAATTATAATCAAATTTATCTATATTTTTTCCCCAGGCAAAAACTATTAAGCACTTATCATTCCATCATAAACTACATGTAATTAAGAGGAAATCTTTAGAGTGCAAATTAATATAATTTCCAGGAGTCTCACAAAGGTTATCTTTCTGCTGATGAAAGGCAAATACTGATGACACTAACAGGCAACTACACTGTATACACTAAAAATGTTATTAGTTGCACAGAGAATTCAAGTATAAAAGAAAACTTCCTGGAATTATATAAATCATAAAAAAAAATCACAAGAGGTAACTTCACACTCATGGCCACTACCTAATTCCATGTCTAATTTCCATTCATTACCTTTGTTACCTTCCCATCTGGCTTTTCAAAATCTTTAACTCTGTATTGCCTTAATTTTCACACTGTCAAAATTTGTGCCACATTTGTCTAAAAATATCAATACAGGGTCAGGTTAAATTATAAGATACTTGATTAAAATAAACAATCATTAAAACTGTCATCCACTAAGACAGTACTGTACAGTACTTTCTTCACTGTGCACTGTGTAGGCAGCAGTATAGGCTCTTTGCACCATTTTTTTCTTAATCAATTTCAAAGCTTTACAAGTTTAAATTTAGAGCTGCATCCTTGTTCTTTTCATACTTTTCCTTACATTTTACCTCGTACATTTTAGTTTTCTTAGATTTCTCTTACTTAGCTAGCTTCCTTACCCTGTCCTAATCCCAATTCTAATTTATGCGAGTCTGAATAAATTACTTTATTTGCATAATAATCCTCCAATTTTCAATACTCACTTCAACAAATCCTAGGTCAGCCATAGTCTACATATGTGTATTATCATTATAAAATACCAATATGAAACAAGACCCTCCAAGTCTCATGATTCTAACTGGTTAAGTCAATCAATAAAAAAATAAAAAACATACCTTTTGTTTTTGGTCCTCAGATCTTGCATCCATTCTTACATTTGCCCAAGGTACATCCTTCGGCCACCAAGGCGGTCTCGTTGACTCTTTACCCCACCCTGGTTTCCCTCTCCCTAAAAAAAGAAATGGTAAATTTATGTTAAGTACAATACACAAAACATCAAAGCAACCACCATAAAAAGTTCAAATTTCCAAGAATCGCATATGACTTCTTTTACTTCAGCCTAAAGAATGACCTGAAGTAACTGTAACTAAGATATGGCTCCCACTAACTGGTGTGCGTCTTTAGTCTATTCTACTCATGTTTAGCCTTGTTTTTCTATCAAAGCATCTATTTAAATGTGCCAGGGTACAATAAGAGGAAAATAATTACAAAGTTCACATTTATAGACAACTGGAATTATTCAGTATTATCTAAACACTAGAATTATCTTGTCATATTACTTGTACAACTTCTGGACTTTTCTCTTGCTTATCATTCATGATTTATGCTTGTGCTTTCTCTGGAGATGACCCAATAATCTGATTAAACTATTTATGCAAATTAATAATGAAGACTGTGAAAACAATCACACTCTCTCAAGATGAGGATAAAATATGACCATTTCCTTGGGTGTTAAATCTTGGTATTGTTAATAATACACTAAAAATCATTAAGCTTTATGAGGAATACTGTCCTCACCATCAGAGGAAATATTAAAAATAAAGACGTCTAACATGTCCACAAAACCAACAACCCTCTTAAGACAAACTGTTAATTGCAAAAATTAATAAGCTCTTTAGCTCTCTTTCTCTTCCCTCCTAAATGTTTGCTTACGAACAAACCCTTTGGTCAAGATGTACAAGAAGAGTAACTCAGTGGCCTACTTTATAAGAATGGAGCAGATGCAAAGTAGACGGACAGGGGTAGGTGTGAGAAACTTTAACCTTTCCAAGAATGCAGAGTCATGACCTAACCAGAACCTACCTTCCTAACCTAACTCAGGGTGCCATGCCCTGACCTGGCCATGGGGGGGGGGGGCCAGTAACACTGAATATCCCTGTATCCCTACTCTACATACTACCAATAAGAATCTTCAACTGTTATTCTTTCATGCAACATATTTATTAACTGGTAATATATACATACAAATCAAGTAGGTCTACAGTACCACATGAGCTATGCCTTTGATAATCTCCATTAGTGTATGAAGCAGCCCTTCCAGATATATGGTGTTATTCACAATCATATGACTTCACCCAGGAGAGATTTACATCATCATCATGGAATGATGGTATTTGGTTCACTGTTAAAGTACTTAACGTTTGAGAGACAGCGTATCACCTCTCATTGCAAGGAAGAGCAATCTCCCTGTACATATCTCATATTCCTCTGAGATTCTGATGGCTGCTATAGTCATCATCTTTGAAAGATTTTTTAAAAAACAAATTCACCATAAATTGTAAAAAAAGCATCATATCAAAATTTGAACATGGCATATGTGGACGTTTGTTGTTGTCATGGAGACTGGTACATATTCTGATTTATAGCAAATCTTTTTTAAAAAGTTACATAAATCATTACTCAGCTTGCAGAACTTACACCACTAAAGTATATTCAACTTTTTTAATGTGCTGTGATATCATTCGTGGCTCAAATAGTAAAGATTTTCATATCACTGGAAAGGTTATTATCTTACTTTTACACTGTCAACAGAAGTTAGTAATCTCTTTTCTCTAATTTATTGTGATTTTTTTCTTAGAGAGTAACAATTTACTCAAGATATCAATCATTTTTAATATTTTGGCATTTTAAAATATATCAAGATAAAGTTCAAATCTTTAGCTTTAAAATGACATCAAATTCATTAACATAGTATGAAATATTAATGTTCATGCAGTGATCAAAGAATAACATTGCTAACCATTTTTGCTCAGTCAGTGAAGGGTGAGTTCCTCAAGGGTTAATTTTCTCGCGAAGACTGAATTTAGTGTAATTTTGATGAACAGTTGTACTTCATCATATGTTCGAAAAGGCAAAACAGCGAATATAGTCAAATTGTTACTTTAAAGCTAGTCCAACAAGAAATTAATTACTTTGTCACATTCATAAAAATATCTTTGGACGATAATGTAGCAATGCTTCTACACTATGTCCAGCTCTGGCCATTACTTCGAATTACTCAACTGCTACCAAAGTACACTCCACCTCCTCTCAACTGGAATCAACTTATAATGGGGTATTGATGCCATAAGACTCCATTATAATATGTACGATTCTGGGATTGGTTAAAGGGATAAGCTTCATATTATTACATGATATTTTTCAACAATGCTTAAACATGAGTAAGGAAATCGCAAAATTGAACCACTAAAGTGGACTTGCCCTGGGAACATTCACATCAGATCCAGGGACATTGGATTTCAACAAATGTAACAGGACAGAAGCCATGGCAGGAGCAATTATGTATTGATTCATAACCTTAAAATTTTCTGATAGGAGTTATATACCTTCAACTGGTCACTTATCAACAAACCAAGCATCAGTTTTGCCACTGAACCGTCTACTCATGGTATATGGAGATGTCAGACTGCACCCCAAAGGACCAGAGAACTCATTCCCCTTCATCTGATGTTAGAGAAGCCCACACAATCCCTGACTAGTGACCCTTGAAATACCCAGCTCTCTAGACTAGCAGACTAACAATCAAGCAAAGAGAGCGACATTCCAGCTGGGAACATCAGCCGAAACCCTGTACAGTTTTACTGGTTATGGAACCATAAACAAATTAATCAAGTATATTTTACATTTCTTTAGTGTGCTTTCTATCTTACATAGCTCAAATAGTAATGAATATCATACCATCTGGAAAGGCAATTCATTATACTTTTACACTGGGTAAACAGAAACTATTGGCTCTCTTTTCTCTTATTGTGAATTTCTTTGAAAAAGTAAAATTTTCACATTACAGCCAACTTTTACTTGTGATGTTGATTTTTGCTTTTATGTTTTTTGTCACTTTTAAATATATCATGATAAAGTTCAACTCTTTAGCTTTAAAATCACACCAACTTAATTAATGTAGTATATATGTAGTATAATGTCACACAGAGAGTTCAAAAAAAATTACTGATGAGCATTTTTACTAAATCAGTGAAGGGTAAGTGTTCTAGTGCAAAAATATTTTGACCTGCCACCAAATTCTCAAAGGTTAATGTGTGCACAGGTCTCAACTGATTATGCCTATACAAGACAAAGACAGGAACCCAAGACAACCTAAAACCAAGCTAAGTTCCTTTTGCCATCACTTCTAAAGTTGCTCTTGTTCAGGACATACCAAGACCAAGTAACAAGTATAAGATGTCACTCTAGCTTGATAAAAATCTCTGGTTGTATTCATAAAGCCAAGACTTACCAACACTGCACAAATGGAGGGACCAAAGTTTTCCCTTCCTCTGAACAAGAACTTTTTTCAGCCCAGCTTCTGACAGGCACACAGGCCTCAAGCAACACATGCAAGGCTTCCACTTGGAAATGCAACCTCAGGTGGTTAAATTCATTCCCTTTAAGACCCAAGAGAGAAGATCCCTGCAATAGTTGCCTACTAAAATTAGTAGACTGACCACCTCAACATCACAGACCCTTTCATACTCCTTTTTGATATACTATGGGGCATGACTACTCAACACACTGATCATCATACTATACATTGGCAAATATGTCCGCTACTATTTTAGTCACTTCCAGGCTAATCATGTACGAATCCTTATTCTTTGGCTGAAAGACTTCAGTAACTTAACTTTTCACAATCCTGCTAGCTTACTGACAGACATTTTCAGGTCTCCACCAGCCAGTCCTGGGATTTTGGCAGCTTGTTTCCTCCCAACCTAAATTGCAAACTACCCTCCAAAACATAGGGAAGACCATCTAACCCAGCTGTTCACCATCCGTCTTCAAAAAATTCAAGAAAAAATATTTAATTCAATTCAACCCATGAGCAAAATACACAAAAACCAAAAGGAAAATGTATAAAAAGTGAAATGAACAAAGGCAATCTTAGAAAGTATTACAGCTACAAATATCCATTTAAATCACTGCACAACTTTGATAGGAGTGTCCCTAAACTGGCTATGGCTGTTAAAATATACCTAATTAGCTACAACTAAGGGTAACCCAAGAGTAATTAATACTCTAGCACACATGAATAATTACTAATAACTACCCTAGACTCTGATATCTGCCCGCACATGTGGAGTATTACTGTAGGGCCTGAGACAATTTCATGGGCATGAAAGGGGCTGATTATAAGTAACTAGTTAGTGGTGAAAAAATAAAAATTATAATTATCACAGTTTAAAGTGCATAGATAATGCAGCTAAATTCAATTAAAAGAGACATTACTGAAATCTAAAAGGTAAACTATGAAAACTTTGTTATAAAAACCATTTACTTGATAAAAGCACTGTACATACCTGTAGAATATTTTAACATTAATGGTATAAAAGCTCTTAATTGAGCCTGTGTCATTTTTTCGACAGGAGTGGGTATGCCATCTATGACAAGAGGTGGCAATTCATGGAGAGACGGGTCATCCTGAGGTGGGGGAGGTGCTTGCTGGGCCAACGCATTTTCCAACTCTGTCATTAACATCTGTCTAAGTGTCTTCATCTGCAAGACAAATATTTTCATACTTCAGAATTTTACTGAATACTGGACTGCTAACTAATACGATTATATTTTTATTTTTAATTCTATTTCTTTTCACTACCGAACACAGACTCAAAAATCCAAAAATTTATACATTTTCCTTACACAATAAAGGCAATAATGATCAACTGTGAGTTTCCCAGATGTGTTTGTTCTGTCTCAATCTTGGGTTATTTGGTTTAAAAATACCACATACCTGTGGACATATAACCTTCCATATTTCATGGCCCCTTTAAAAGGGGTTACACATGACATTCAGCATGTTTTCCAATAGTACATATAGATGTTGCATCACTTCACAACTTGTTTATTAACTCCAATCTGTGTTAACAGCAACACAAATAAAAGATCTCAGAAAAACAGATGAGTACAATCCATACAAGAAACTGGAACAACAAATTTAGCAAAACCAAGCTCATGGTGACCAGAAAGCAAGAAAATAATAAAGTCTTAGTCTGGAAAGTGTAAGGTGTACGATGAATACAGTGTTACCCCACTTTTTCGCAGGGATAGGTTCCAGGACCCACCACAGAAATGCAAAATCCCCTCTAAAAACCCTTATAACTGCCAAATACCTTATACCCCTTAAACTAAAATGCTTATAACTTTATTTTAACAGTTTACTGCCTAATTTAATACAAAAAAAGTGAATTAGTGATAATTTTAAAGATATGAAAGTTCCTACAAAATGTGAAAGATATGTTCCACAAAAATCCACGACAGTGTGAAGTGCAGAAAAGTGAAGCACTAAAAGTGTATGGTAGCATTGTACCATGAACTGAATTCAACAAGTGTTACAGGAAATGCTCAGGACTACAATATGTAAATAGTAAAGGATTTCCAATGCACATAAAATAAAGAAAGAACAACTGGTGAAGAGGAAAATTACTAAAGTATAGTAAAACAGGAATTGGAGAAGATAGAACATTACTGTTCATACTGTGAAACCAGTGTGAGAAGGCAATAAGATAAAACCAAGGTTGGATGAAGAAAGAAATTTCCGACTACAATACTCTTAAATATGCAAATACCTATATTACACAAAGCAAAAACCTACAATGCACACATAAAGCATGTACATCTTTGCACATTAGAGACATGGGTGCTTATAAATGGAGATGATTTTAAACAGGTGTGACTACACAAAGCAAAATTTATGGCCGAGGTCCATTTGGCAGATCTTTTCACAAATGAGGTAGTTCCAAGAGATATGGAGTCCAAAAAGCAGAAAAGTTAACCAATATTACATAGAGATAGATGGTTTGGACATGTAATGTGAAGGGAGAAAACTATTCAGTCATAGAAATAGATATGTATGTAACAGAAAAAAAACTTGAAAGAAGGCCGAAAAAATCACGGAGAGAAGTCAGATAAAGGCATGCACCAAAATGGGAATTCAGGCAGTAGGTACACAAAGCAAGGTGTTGAGAACTCACTTCACATTTTACCTTGACGAACATGTAAACTCCACAATGAGTTTGTGCCTTTAAAAACACTAACATCTATGAAGCTTTTACATTTACCTTTGCAACAAACTGTCACATTGACAGTGGTGTACATTTGATGATTAGAGTCTATACATCAATGAAGTTTTGACAACATTATGTCCCAACTTAAAACATCAAACACTTCTCATGCTCAATGCAAAAAAAATGAGCAATAATACATCCTAATTTGTGGTTCCCAAATCTCGAGCCAATCCACATTACATATACCAAAAAAGAAGCGTGGTCTCTCTTCAAAACTTTATTTGGTTTTTTAAATGGATTTTGTTTCAACACAAAGCCACTACATATTACATAATATAGCCTGAACTTCAGTGGGATGGGTTGAGCAGCTAGTCCCAAGAATTGGTAGACTGGGACTCGGTGCTAGCTGCCATGAAGAGCTCTTGGGACTGAAGTAAAGTCAAATCCTTAATATAGTAGAATAACAGGAAACATTAATCTTCATCTGCAGTGATACTATGGAGATAACAAACGCTAACTCATAATGTAGGTGTGGTGTAACATTTAACCCACGAAATTTATGCTTCAAGGATGCCAAACAGAAATCTGATGGAAAGTTAAGATGATGAGAATAGGCAATCACCCAATTCCAGAACCTCAACTGAAGCACAAAACAACTATCCCACAGCTGCTATGTATCCTAGGAAGTTTAAGTACAATCACCAATGAGTAATGTACCTTTAGATAAAAAAAAAACTTACAAAAGCATACTGGCACCTCTAAGCACCTGCCATTAAAACTTAGCTATCATCCAAATTCCTCTTAATCCTATAAGATTCCCAAAGGCAGGGTCCCAAACTTTCCTTTGGCAAAAGTCTGACTGTTTATGGGCAAGGCATTATTTTTCTTTTAGTGTCCACTGTAAAACTATTTCATAACATAATACTGTACTGGTTTTGGTGTTACTTTAAAGCCAGACTTGTACTTTACTTTAGTATGTTAAAAAATGGAAGCAACAAAGTTAAAAGGTCAAGAAGACCAAGTTGAAGTTAGCCAGAACTTCTGTACAGATGAAATCATTTATATTCATCAGGATTCCAAAAAGCTGATATTTACACAATCATAAGTGATTTCAGAAACTCAAAATGATTAAAAAGAATTCAAGTGGAGAGAACTTTGATCTCTACAATATTCACTTTTATTTGTGCAGCCATCTATCATGTCCTCTGCAAAGTTTGTCCCTTGTTACCTGCTTCCTGGAGCACCTTGTATAAAGAATTACTGCACATATATTGCCTGCAGTCCTTTGTCCTCTGAAAGTTCATATGTATCACTCTAACTGGACACAGAAGGTCCCCTTTTCTTGTAGCATGGGAAGAGCCAACTGGATGGTTCTGGCTACAAAGTTTAACCTTGCCAAAGAACAAATGTTGATTGCTGACTTATCTCAAAAGACAACTATCAGAAGCAAAAGTCTTCTAGGTAAGATCTGAAAGAGAAGTAATCCAACATGTTTGCAAGGTTTACTGAGACTTGAAAACCAGGGCAAAGCCCCAACTGGGTGGTATGATCAACTTCTTGGCAACCTTCACTTTGAAAAGTTTTTGACCAATTTTGAGTTGATACAACTCGTCTATGTCCCTTAACTACTGAGACTGATGTATCTTAATGATGTTTCAAAAGCAGAAGAAAAAACCTGGATCACAGGCACTCATCACATCAATGCTTCTCCCATTGCACAAGTCAAAGAAAAGATTCCAGTACAACTAATGGTTGATGATTCAGGCTTACCAGGCCCTGGAAATGGCTTTGGTTGCTTACACTCAAAATTTTCTCTCCAAAGCTTTGTGCACACTCTACACATGGACAGGCCACCCTAGAGGTTCTTTTGAAATAATCAAAGTGGGATTGACAAACCAGCTTCTCCCCAAAAGGTGGCCAAAAAAAATTCTTAGCCTTTACTGTTTGCTAAGTGCTAACAGCCCAAAAGACCAACAAATGCCAGTTCACATAAGTTTCCATAAAATATGCTTGGTCAAATTTGCTTCCAAAACTAAGACTAAAAAGAGAGGCACATAAAGGAAGGCATGACACCTTTTGCCAAAGTCTCCTGAAGGCAAACATCTTACTTGCACAAAATAACATGACATTTCGTTGCATCTACACAGCCCGGCACTTGGTCAAGATAAGAACTCAGGTACAACCAAGGGTTTGTTGGAGTCATGTCCTGGCATCCCCTTCCAAGACATCTGCCAGGGTTTCTGTTGTGGCATTAGTTATGGGAAGGTAGAAAAAGAAAAAATTGGTCCTCTGGCCTCACATCCAATTTTGGTTGTGCTTCAAGATAACACCTTCCTAGCCTTCTGCTGACATTTAAAACTGAAGATACTCGAGATCCACTCCACAAACTCACAAGATGTAGGCCCCTCTTAAGCTAAAGGGGCCTTGGCAAAGTCACTGTCAGGGTAATCCAAGAGGTAAATCTCCTCAAGTCCACTCCAAAACTATTGGATGGGGTATTCATATTGGTCCCCTTAATGCAAGGCATATTGAAAGCTGCCTGTCCAGAATAACATCTTGAGGGACTGAATCATAGCAATGTTGCTCTTGTTGCCTCACAGCCCTAGCAATGACATCTGGAATCATTGCTGGACAGGTCCTTCCATTAATCCAATTGCATGATGACAAACTGCTAATGCAGCTTTTGTTGCTAGCAAGATCCTTGACGAGCACTAGAAAGTCTGGGGATCTTGGTAACCTATTAAGATGACACATTACAAAACTGGTCTAAAAACTCACTTGGTTTTTCCTGGCCTTTAAATTATGGGGGTCCCAAGTTTAAACCCAACTCGTGCTTGATAGACTACACTGGCAAAATAACCTTGGTGTCCAAATCCTTTAAATTTCAAGATCATAACTGGTACTAATCAAATAACACACTTCAAATCTTGTATAACAGGGTATCTAATCCTGGTTTAAATCTAGACTTCAATGGCCTCCAAGAAAATCCACAAATTTCAACTTTACTACTGAACTATAAATTTCACCTCTTAACTCTCTAAAAGAAAAAAACTCAAATACATATCCTGTAACTAATAACCTTATACCCTCCATATTTACTCCCAGTGTAACTGCGGATGCTGGCACAAATTTAACCTGAAATTACTAGATCGAAGAACTACTGTACACCAAAACCAAATAGGCATGCCTGCTGAGTCATCAGAACCAGCTGCCTGTTTCTCCTTGTTCCTAGCCTGAGTGGAGAAAGGGTTTGGATATTTTTTGTCCAGGACATTATACCAATGCATTGGCCTGTCTCTTGCCTCTGCCATTCATGGATGACCTTCAAACCTTTAAATCACTAAATCACTTTTGTTTGTTTACTAAAGATGGTTATGTCTGGGAGTTTGCACACCACATAACTAGAACTTTATTATAAGAAATGGGGTAGTCTTATGAAGTCAAGAGGTTTTTGGCTCAGTGGTCTGGTTAAGCAATTTTTTTTTATCACTTTCTTTAGGTAATGGATTTGTAGCACACACTTTACAATTTATTAGCAAGCAATATTTAGCAGATATAATGCAAAACTTTTACCATGTATTAGAGTGGTTAAAAACCAAACATAAACATTAAACTAAGACAAATAATAACAATAACATTAGAGGTTGATAATACAAATATAACATAGTAAGAGAACTGATAAAAATGACAAAAATATACTTACAACATCTTCCAAAGGTTTTGCACCAAAACACTTAAAATTATTTCCAGACTTGCTGGGGGTAGCAACAACAACAACAGCTTGCTGCCCAACTCTAGTTGCATATTCATCAATCGTTGCCTGAAACAAATTTATGAACATTAGGATCAGAATATAACCCGAGTATAATTTTCTAATGGAACTCTTCACCCCCTGATTAGGGTAAATTCAAACATATCTTGCCAATTTTATTTTATTGTTACTGTGTGTAACTTTGGACTTCAAGCAGTTTTTTTAACCATATTAGTTCATAACTTCACTCATTTCTTTGTCACTTTTCTTTAAGCATACTAATTAAATGTCACTGATATTTTGTTTTTATATGAAGGTCAAATAATTAAAGGCATATATTTAAGAGGAATTTTTCACATACATTCAAGATTTGCTATTCTCCACACAGCATGCACAGTACTGAAAACAGTTGATAATTCTAAAGATATAAGATATGATGGAGTATCAAAACATGAATGTACAGCAAATTTCTTCCATTTTGATCATATTACTGAACAAACTGATATTGGTAATTTAAAACAACTGTCCCAGAGGGCAATATTAAGCAATTTACATATAATTTTTCTTCCATTAAGAACTTTTTGATATCACAAGTATTGTGATTGTCTCATTTTGGGGGCACAAAGAAGTAAAATCGACAATTTACAAATTTCAATTAAATTACAACAACACAACATTTTTGCATCTGATGTATTAAATTACTTTTCCTAACTTCATTAAAACTGAGCTAAGCCACACTGGTTCACGATATATCTAGCATTCCTCTTGATAATTACATTTAATGTATTTTCCACCAAGCACCAATATTGACTTCTAAAATGTGTAACTTCATATCATTTAAAAATTTGTATGACTTGTACCATCCTGCACATCATACCCAAGTATCCAAGAAAAACTGAAAATCTACACTTTTCATAAATCACTTGAAACTTCCAGCATTAAATCTCATAATCAATAACCTGATTTCTGTATAAAACAGCATTCAGCAAAACCCTATGGTAAATTTACATTCACTGTTTCACAACAAACCAATAACTCACAATGTAGCCCATTTCATGTTAGACATAATACCACACTTAGTCCTCCACAGAAGTGGAAAAACAGCAACAAAAGCCACATCCAACACATATGTGCCTTGGGATCTTTAGGTGTCCAGCACTAATCAGCCTCTGTTCTTGTAACTAACAAGCTGTCAATAGTTTGCTATTTCAAGGCCAAAATTAGTTTGATTTTTACTATTATATTCATAACCAATTCTGTGAACAGGAGCCTTGCTAGTAGACATGCTTGATCTGATGCAGAATACAATTAGGTACACTATATGTGGCAAGGCCTGGAGAACAAACTCACTGCATACACTGAAGATGCTATTCTTTCAACAGTTGTTCCTTCTCCACGCCTTAGGTGTTTCATTTCAGAATCCTTGAATAAAGAGATCTGGCATGTATTCGTAAGTGGAGTAGGCTATGAAGCATTAAGCTTAACACAACTAAAACTCAAAGTATGATAGTTAATTGATCCATAATACTTTGGCTTCTGCATCCTGATTTACATTTAAATGGTATGGCTTTAAATGTCAGTGACTTTCTGCCTTTAAGTTTACTTTTAATAAGAAATTGACTTTTGAGAAGCAAATACAAAATATTATTTGGTTGATACTTAGTTGGTATCTTGCAAAAATGTTAATGAATGTTTCCTGATGAAGCTATTATATGTAAGCATTCTAACATTTCTTCTTCCTTGTTTGGAGTATTATTCTCCAGGGTGGTCTTCAGATGCTGGCTCTCATCTCAAACTCTTGGTATCTTGCAGAAATGTTTACAAAGGTTTCAAGATGAAGCTATTATATTTTATTGCTTTAACCCTCTTTTCTCCTTCCTTGTTTGGATTACTGTTCTCCAATAAGGTCTTAACTTTCATCTCAAGCTATATTAGATAGAGTTGTCTCATCAGTTAGGTTTATTTTCCAAACTCTTAATGTTGGCTTGTGGCATAAGTATACCTTAGTTTAACCAGACCACTGAGCTGATTAATAACTCTCCTAGGGCTGGCCCGAAGGATCAGACTTATTTTACATGGCTAAGAACCAGTTGGTTACCTAGCAACGGGACCTACAGCTTATTGTGGAATTCAGACCACATTATACCGAGAGATGAATTTCTATCACCAGAAATAAATTCCTCTAATTCTTCATCGGCCAGCCAGAGACTCAAACTTGGGCCTAGCAGAGTGCTAGCTGAGAACTCTACTGACTCATCCAACAAGGAATATAGATGAGTTTCATTATGTCGCTGCATAAAGTTTACAACAACAAACACATCCTCCACACTCTTCTTTACTTGACCTAGCTGATTTTACCAGCATCACTAAGCAAGCTACTGTTACAAACGGTGTGTTTTTTTCTAGTATAAAGTTTAATACTATTCAGTTTCTTACAAGTGCAGTTGTGGAACCTTCTGATCTCCAAATGTTTAAGCAAGGAGCAAATTCATTCCTGCTTTCTGCTTACATCTGAATTTAAGTGTATCCACTCTATTTTCCATTCCCTACTTTGTTATTTATCACCTTGAGCCTATAACTTGTCTCTCTTTGCAGACTGATTTTCCTTTGGAGTCTTCTTGGGTTAACAGACTCATGACTCTGTCCATAAGGGTTTTCAACTGAAGATTTAAAGAAAGAAAGAAAGAGAAGCATTCTGCCATTTTCTAGCTCTGTTATGGAAAAATTGTTACAAGTCAAGAAAAAGAGAATCAGAGAATTTCACAGCCTTTGAATTGTGTACCCTAAGGAATTAGAGACTTAAAAGCCATAATGTGGGAAGAAATAGCATGATGGATGTTGCACAGCCTCTTGACAAGCAAGAAGTTTTCCCTTTGAGCTCAAGAGAGAGAGAGAGAGAGAGAGAGAGAGAGAGAGAGAGAGAGAGAGAGAGAGAGAGAGAGAGAGAGAGAGAGAGAGAGAGAGACTAGTCACAAGGAAGGTTACAACTGGAAGATTATAACTGGAATTACTGTTGTTCCAGATTAAGCATACTAGGGTGATTATCAGTTGAGTAAACAAATGGTAACTAACAACTCCAAAAAATCAAGAAACAGGTGGAATGGTTGTCTCTAGTGAACAATCCTTCATGTGCCTGATAAACATGCAATTAATTTCTTGCGACTATGAACCAATCTACCTGCATTCTATATGTGACAAAACAATTACATTGTGATCTTTGAAATTTCAGTTTACATAAGAGTTCAGTACCTCAATATATCATTACCTTGTTTTCCTTAACAACCAGAATACATGGAATTTTGTAAAAACAGTTTTTATTTGCATTTCAAAACAATTCTAATTAGATTTTGTTGTCCAATTTTTTCAGATCAGTACTGTACTGAAGCCACTGACAATCAGTTTGTTAGTATTTTATCAAGAACTTAAGAATATTATGCTTATAAATTAGCCTTTCAATATTAAAAATACAAGATTTCCAAAGTGCTATTATATGTTAAGTACTACAGGACAAAATATTAATATGTCATGTAAGAAATTTATAAGTTTCTAAATTGTCTGACATTGGGTTGGATTCATCTCCCACTTATTATTATTATCAGTACAATACTGAATTAACCATCACCATCATTAATGTTTTTACATCAGCCATTCCCTTCATGGGGTTTAGAAGAGGAATAAGTTCCCTTCACTGTCTCTTGTCTTGCACACTTGCAGCCTGACTTCCTATTCAGTCCAAGTCTTCATCTACTATGACATTTATCCATGACTTAATGGGTTTTTCTAAATGGTTTCTCCCTTCTACTTCTGTATCCAATACTTTCCTAACTATCTGTTCCTCATCACTATCCATCGCAAGTCCAAACCACCTCAGTCTATTTTCCAGTAACTGAACACCACACCTCCACATAACTTCATTTGAAATGTGATCTTTCTAATATACTCTAGTCATGAATCTTGGCATTCTAGTTTCACACTTCAAAATCTCATTTTTCTTTTCTAATGCCCATGTTCATACTGCACAGACCAATACAAGTTTCATGCCTGCAAACTTATAAATTTTAACTTTGCTTTCTTTTCTGTCACTATAAGCTTATCTACCATAAGCTTCATTCTGCTTCTGCTGATTTTCAAAACTGAACTATACCACAAATATTTCCTGAGACATTATAATTAATGTATGAATACAGATAGTTCCCCTTAAAACGATTTTTAATCCTACTTATACATGTAACATAAAATAGTTACAGGCATACTGGAAGAATTCAAGATAAATCCTGGTGTCCATCAGTGATTAGCACTGAACCCCTTGCTATTCATCACAGTAATGGGGGAAGCTCACAAGGACTACAGAAAAGATTTCTGGGAGTTGCTATATGAAGATGACCTAGCTTTGACAACAGAATCTGAGGAAGGGGCTGTAAAAATTTTCAGACTGAGGAGTACAATGGGAGTAGGATGAATGAAAATCAACATGATTGGAAATAACCAAGAAAAGCACCATTTGTAGATAGGCCTTGTGGATGTTGTGGGAAAGGCATAGGGCAAACTCACTATTATGTAAAAGATTTTTGGTCCTTGAAACATATCAGCAAATGGGGAAGAGTGTGGAAAGTGTAGGAAGTGGAGAACCATGTTGTTGTACAGGGGCAGTTCTACGAAGAATCAGAATTAAGATTTTGAAAAAGTCTGATAACCACAGATCACACATGAAGAAGGGGCAGTAAGATGTGGAGTCCAGCAACTAGAAAAAAAAGACTAATAACTAAAAGACTGATCATGTGATGAAAGGGAGTGAGGAACAGTTAGCCAGAAAAGCAACGAGTGTGAAAGTAGCAGGACAAAACCATGGAGAGGAAGGATAAACAGAAACCAGATGGAACACAGAGAAAATGCAAAGATGGGAATTTCAGGTCTAACCCCATAAAAGGAAAAGCTTATATAAAATCTTCAATAATGATGATGTTCATGAATGACACGTGAAGTATAATGTTCCTAACCTTTAACTTTCTTAGGAGTCTTGTCTGTTGTCTTTTGCGTATGGAAGGATTTAATTCAAAACTATGATGACGCTTGCGTTTTTTCGCCGACGCAATGGCTGCTGCAGCAGCAACCCCAACCGGACCTGGGCATGCAAAAGGAAGACAAAAAGACAAATAAATCCCTGTCCGCTCCTGGGTGGAGGGAACGGGACTGGGCAATGTAGCTAAGCAAGGGTACTGAACTTTGAATTTCTGACTCTGAAGAGCTTCTAGCTTTTGACTAAGGCAGAGTGAAATACAAATAAGACTGGAATCAAAAAAATATTCAGAGCAATAACAATGAAGGTGATCAGAGGTAAAAAAAATAAATGAGAGTAGAATAATAATAAAATATCTTGTAAATTTCAAGCCAAACAAAATCAAATTTAACAAAAATAAATAAAACTCAAATCAAAAGCAAATAAGTCTTTTTCCCTCCTAAAAACAAAACAAAATAAAAATACAAATAAATGATAGGACATGCACTGAAAAATAAAAATTATACTGTTAAAATAACCATATTGAGGCACACTACATGCAATTGTGCACCACTGTGTTAGTAATGAAAGAAAAAAATCCCATGCATACAAGAGAAACCATTCATGTAGTCAGAGATTAACATCATGCAACTTTTAATTATTCAGTCAATTGCCCTTCCCTTCACCAATTCATGCATGACACTGCTGAGGAGAAGCTTAGGTCATTTAGCTAAAATTAAGACTAGACACTTCTCTGTTATGGACAAGTTAGAATGACCATTCAACTGAAGGCCCCAAAAATTATTTTTTACATTGCCAATATTTACCAATACAGTACCATTATTTCAGTCAAGAGTTAACCTAGTCTTTAATGTTTAACTAAATGCCTACTTCTGTCAAATACAACTAAAACCGCTGCAACCGATGTTAGTAAAATGCTCTGAAAGCCATTCTAGGTCACAGCTTCTCCAGTGCTGGTGTCATACTTATCTATTGGCTCCCTCCACCACCAACAAAATGAAATTAGAGTTGTTCATACCTGACCACCCACCTGCCGCCGCTAACTGGGCGGTCACGTCATCAACTCCTGGAAGAGAACTGTCATCATCATCAAAACTACCAGTGGATGATGGCACATCATCGTCATCATCGTCACTTGTTCCGAGATTATTGGTAACAGCATCGCCAGATCCTCCCCCACCCCCTGTATCATCTCCAAGAGGGTCAACGGCTCCTCCACCTCCAGCAACTCCTGCTAACCCTGATGCACCAACACTGTTCATAACAAGCTAGAAGAAAAAAAAATAAATCTAAATTGCAATGGATTAATAGTATATACTGTACTCTACTTTCATTTACCATAATAGATGTAAAACAAAAACAGTTGGGAAGTTATGATAAAAGTTCAATCTGAAAAATATATCTTTTAATAAATAATTTTCATATCACAAAACAAAACTACAGTGCCCAAGATATCAGCATTACCTGTTGTCCCCCAGCCAATGCCACACGCCATCCCCGTAAAGCTGATGCATCTACACTGTTCATCACCAACTGAAAATATACATTTCTCTCAATAAACTTACTAGTGTCACTCCTTAAACTTAATTACTAATATTGAACTTGTACATGAAAGACCTCCTAAGAACAACATTATGAAAAAGAATCTGGAAAAAATAAATATACTGTACAGTATTTTATTCAAAAAGTTTAATTCAAAAACATGATACAGTTAACAAAAGACTGACATCCAGTAATTATGCAATGTGCATGTGCAAACCCTGAAATTAAGCTAAAAATAAGCTCTCAAAAAGTAGCATTGTACATGAGAGAGAGAGAGAGAGAGAGAGAGAGAGAGAGAGAGAGAGAGAGAGAGAGAGAGAGAGAGAGAGAGAGATGATGTAGTGTTAGGTTAGGAAAATTGTTTTCTTTCGTTAGTAGATATTAGAGAAAATCCTGCACCACAAAGGGATTTGGAGCCATCAGTAAGCCTGGGTCAAGTGAACCTTCATACTTCATGTTTTAAGTTATTTACAATGTTTATGAGAACAAGCAAAAAATTGGCAAAGTGTGTGGAGACGCGTACTTTATACATAATTTTGGGGGGGGAGGATTTTCGATAAATCGGTTTTTAAGTTGAGATAATACTATATTCTGACTTTACTCAGATTGTGGAAAATTTATGGTTAATCACTGCTTTGCTGTTCTCATTTCTTTATGCTTCTGAATAACTCTATTTTGCAGAGTAATTTTGGCAGTTTTACTTTTGGGTACTGTATGTTCATTAATATATTTACAGTTTTTCATTTACTGCTCGATCCTTTATCAATTACTTGTAAATAATTTGCAACTTTTTGTATTCATAAGTATATAGCACATAAGCAATCATATTTTCCAGTTTCTGGCTTATCTCTTATTTATAATGCGTTGCTGTTAATAAAGTTAGCACATATCTATTGACTACAAGGTATGCAAGCTTTTCCTTTTCATCAGGTGGTGTGTAAAGTTCCTTCATAAAAAAAAACGTGGCATCCACATTGAGGGCAATGGTGGATTCTACAGGCTTTGATTCTATTAAACATCAACCAATTATCTTCTTTGCCACTTTTGAAGATTACGGAACTTAACTTCCATTTGCAATTATCTCTAGCACGTCTTCTTCACTTCCTTCACAGCTTGACATCACTAACAGTGGTGTACTTTACACTTTAGTTCTGATTTGGGGTTCAATCCCTTCTTAGTGGCACGCATCCTATGATGTGCAATAATGGCGTAAGAGGAGCAGCAGGCCATTTCACATAAAGTAATAATTATTACTTCGTGCCATGATATTTGAACAAATCTTGCAGGAAAAGATTCAAATCACTTGAAGGCCCATAGATGACTATACGAAAACACAACTCAGCTCACAATACAGGGTGAATAGTCTGACTTGAGATTTCATGGGGGAATGTACTAAACCTCCCTGTCCCAGTACATCTCGTATATATTTGCCCATAAATATACTCAGGTATTGTTGCTGGTTATAGTTCTTATCTTTTGTAGTTTTGCAAAGTAAAGTACAGTACACAAAAATATCAGAAAGAACATGTATAACTCAATGAAAGGCACTACACCTCCCATCCCAGTACATCTTGTAAATGTTCATCCATAAATATACTCCAATTTTAGTTCTAATCTTTTTTGATATTATGTAAGCTGTAAATGTAATTCTGCAAAATAATGTAAGCAAAATATTATAAAGAACATGTATAACTCACTAAATTAGCATATTTTTACAGGTGTCTTGGGAAAGAGGCCCTGCAAAGGAGTGGAAATATTCACTTTCAACTTCCTTTGGAAGAAACACAACATTTTTTTGTTTTCTCATACCATATGCATTTGCATATCTTCCCCTTTCCAGTAATTATTTTTTTAAATTGGTTGACACTAATGTTTGTCCCGTCTCGGAGTGTTGTTAACGTATATTTAGCCAAGCCTGTACGGTTTAAGTTATGAATGTTGTTTTTTCAGTAGAGTATCTGAATTTTTATATTCTGTAGTTTTCTTACTTTATAACATAATTCTTCTCTGGTGATGTAGCATTAGCAAGTGACCTTTATTTGCATATTTATTACTACTATAATTTCATTTTTTCAATTTGGTTAGGGTAGAGAGGTTCTGCAGATAGCAAAGCAGTGAAAACTTTATTTTGAGTAGAATGTCTTCAATTGATTCCTGCATTACAATTTTTTTTCCTTTGTACCATCATAAATAGGTTACTTATAGTTTTATCTTTTTTTTGTTTGCCCTGGTCTTGGTCTTTTGCTGATTTACAGTTCTGTATGCTGGTTTCTTGAATAGATTACTGAGCTCCCTTACTTTCAGTTCCAGTGTTACCTCTCTGATTATCTTTCCTGTCCTCTCTTGGAGCAATTTAACTCAGCAGTTACGCGTATGTGAACATTCTTCGAACCTTCCGAGGTGATTTTGACATTTGATATATATCGGTGTCCACAATTCCACTTAAGTTGTGTGGTTACTTTACCAACATAAGGCACATTTTGGGTCACTGACATTTTTTCTGTATGATCACTTTTTGAGCAATAGTATTTCCACAGGAATAGTGTAAGTATATAGAACTGAAATTCTTTGCTTCTTACAAATATCTTTTCTAATGGCAAATGTTCCCATTAGATTATTTTCATTATCTTCAGTGATATTCCTTTATCTTTCTTAACTGACACCTATATTTCCCAGTCTTGTATATTCTCATCTCTTTTTATATAAGGAATCAATCTCTTTTCATATAAGGAATCAAGTTATGTTCTCTTGTCAACTGGCTCATCTTCATCATATATGGGTAAAACTACTGTCCTTTAGTGCTGTTCATTGTGACAGATTCTTGTTACTGACTATCATAATGGATGAGCAGTTCTTTTGACTACTGGATAGAAATGTTTTTGATAGCCACTCATTTTCTTTTGAATATCTGTCTTTTGAATATCTGAAAGATACTTCTTGATAGTACACTTGACAAAAAAAACTTCCCATGATAATGACAATTTTTTCCCATTTGTTCTCTGCTTCTAAATGGGAGAAAGTCGAAACCCAGTGACCAAAAAGTAAGCAAACATTGTAATTGTCAAAATAAGAAAAGCAACTGGAATTTTATGGCACAAGAAACGATCACAGATATAAAGATAAACAAAAATTATGATGTCAACAATGCTGACTCAAATGAGACACAGAAAGTGAGAAGGAAGCTTAGGGAGTACCCTCCACAGGTCAAAGCATAAACAGGACAGGACTTTATACTTCGATTAGGACAAGCATGATATGGCTGGGGACTTCCATGTCCTTGGAAATAGGGCAATTCATGAATAATGGGACTGTGATGTGACCATTACTGTAAAAACTTTTCACATTTTTTTAAATAAACAGAACAAGAACTATTTAACATTAGGAGAATTAAACATAACTTGCTGTCATTTGCTGACAAACAAAATAATTACTTTTGAAAACAGAGAGGCACATAACATCAAACATTACATATTCAAATTAAAAAAAAAATTATTAATGTACTCAGCAATGTATAAAATGAAGTGTTCAAATAAAAAAAAAAATTATTAATGTACTCAGCAATGTATAAAATGAAGTGACATTACAAAATCTTGAAGAAAATTTCATCTTTGGTAGACCAAAGAAAAGAGTTGAAGGGTAAGCACATTATTATAAAAAAAAAACTAAATTTAAGCATATGCAAACATCCATATGAAATGGAATTCAGTGAAAAGAAAGTACTCTTGAATCAATCTTCTAAATTTAAATTGGAATGAAAAATGCAAAAATGGGCCATACACCACCATCTGTTGAAAAAATACTCTACAATATGCCTGAATAATGCTGATGGTGTTAATCCTTGATATGAAGGCAGCTGAACCAAGTAAATACTGCTGTGTTCTTGACTTGTATCATTGAGGCTTTTTCATGTTATTGAAGAACTCACAATACTATGGCCTATCCACTACTTAATATTGAAAAATATTGTAAAACTTTTAATAAAATAATCAATTTACAACCTAGACTGTTTTCAATACCCAGTGAGAATCTGGTCCAGAATCACTGGACATTTCTAAATGTGTATAACAAGAAACAAACCAAGATAGAATATCCTGTAAACAAATTGAAATTTTTATGTATGAATTTTTCTTCCTGAGATCGTGAGTCATGTGTGCCTAATGTGTTCTTTAGTTATTACAGTAGTTACAGTTGACTTATACACACACAAAGCATCCTATAGAGAAGTTGACAGTAAAAGGTAGGTGAATACAAAATAAGGCTTACAGTACAAAGCAAATGAACATCAGAAAGGAATCTATGTATATCGTTAGTTGAGTAAGAATTTCATGAACAGACAGTCAAATATTCTTAAAAGATTTGAGAAAGCTATACCAGGTTGGCCTAAACTTGACAACATTGCATAAAAGATATTCAGTATTATAACCTGAAGATGACTCAAACTTAATCTTAAGTTACCTTCAATTTTAAAAATGGCTGTTTTTGTTAAAAGGTGTTTAGAACTTGACCTTATCAATAAATGAGATGAGGATTCAGACTCCACTTCAAACATCATCATCATGTTACTTGCAAAACACAGATAAAACCAAAGCTAATAAAATTAAATGTTAAGATGATGGGTACAACAATCCCAAAATTGCAAAATAAAGTATACTGTCCTGTCCTTACCCTATAGTTTATGGTGAATTAAAACTTGAAGAGCCTAATGATATTTATGAGGTATAGAGCTGAGGTGGGATTAAAAAGGGAAAACTGGTCACGGCTAACTTACATATGGTGAACCTGAGTCAGAACCCGGCATTGTAACTTGCTTTGCCTTGAAGTGATGAGTCTAAAGGTGAGGATGAGGAGGATGTTGATGATGATCACACTTTCTCCTCTGGTGCCTGTTAATATGAATACTATTAAAAGTGACACTTGAACAGGGGAACTACAACAATGAAGTGTCAGTCACAGAATACTTACACAATAAATCCCTCATCACAGTGTTAACAGGAACCTAAAATGAATGATAGTCATCAATTGACTATCATTGCATACTGGCATCATTTCACATAAAACTAGAGATATTACCTAATTAAGTGGTATAAGTATATATAAATAATGTGACTTCATTTATTATCTTTTGGAAATTGTTCCTTAAGTATAGCCCCATTTTCAATTCAGAAAAGCCATATAACAATGGCAATCAAAAAAATGAACTAGCTTTTAAAACTGATAAAAAAGGGGCAATTACTATGATAAAATTAAGAGTGTGATATTAAAATTTCTACATTGCAAAATGATTTTCTAAAATTACCAGAGGACTGTACAAGACTGAAAAACAGGATACTGTAATACAATAAGACAGTTTCATAAACATATCACAACAGAGGGTGCCAGCATATACTGTATACTTAAAACAATGTACATTTTAAACCAATAAAACCATTTTTATACATCACAGCTCACAAACCATTATTTTACATTGTCAGGTAGCAATTGCTTTTGATTACCCCATGTTTTTCATTACAAGATGATTTTTACCAACAAAAAATCAGAGGGAGCTCAAACAGATGCTGAGTCACATGAAGAAATCCATAATCTCTCCTGTGGAAATGGGTCCAACATCTTTAATGAGTCGATTGTTCCAAATGTGTATCCTCACTGAAAGAAAAACCAGAATTTCTTTATAAAAATCTAATCTAAGTCCAACATTTTTAAGTTTGTACAATAAACATACTAGTCTTCTAGCTATCTAGGCTTCACTACAGCTTGGAAAGCTTTTTTCTTATGCAGAAAAATCACATCCAGAGCCCTTAAAACAGCAAATATTTTGCTTAGCTTTTTTAAGTCAACAGACACCACTTTTAATAGAAATAATTTCTAAACTTGGCATAATACTTCCTGCAGTGTAAGCAGGTTTAAATTAGGTTTCCTTCAAGCTACTTAAAACCATGAAATCTCTTGCTCCACAAACCAAACCAACAAGGTCAAATCCCACTTAGACAAAAATTTGCTCATACAACAGAGACCTTCATATGAACCTCTAACTGACCACTTAAATAATCTTTTTAATTGTAAATATCAACCTGAAATAATCCTTTTAAGGGTTTAAGACTAGGCACATCATTTTCATCATCTACTGCACTTTGTACCACAGCAAGAAAATGTATGAGCCCTACAAAAGTAACTGCCATTACTATCTACACACTATTCGAATTTCAACTGCCATTACTATCTACATACTATTCGAATTTCAACAGACACTAAACTCATGAAAAAGGTCCCTGATGAGGAAGGGAGATACCATGGAGATAGAAATACTTGTGACACATAGGAGAGGAAAGCCTAAACTAAGATGGAGAGACTGCATTTAAGAAAACACAAGAGACAGAGGAACAGATAAAGGAAGGGCACTAAAGGTATAAACACTGTAAAAGTCTCATTAAAAAGGTGAACCTGACTTGGGATTAAGCTATGAAGAAGAAGAAGAAGAAGAAAAGAAGAAGAAGAAGAAAAAGCTGAAAAGAAGACAAAGAAGAAGAAGACAATGAAGAAGAAGAAGAAGAAGAAGAAGAAGAAGAAGAAGAAGAAGAAGAAGAAGAAGAAGAAGAAGAAGAAGAAGAAGAAGAAGAAGAAGAAGAAGAAGAAGAAGAAGAAGAAGAAGAAGAAGAAGAAAATGGATGTAAGCATGGTATTTAAGGCCACAGAAAGTTTATAAAGACCCAGAATTATGTCATTCGCTTGGTTGCATAACAAACAAAGATTTCTCATATTCAAAGTACTGAAGTAGAATTAAATATGGCCAAACACACATTTCTAAAACCACACCCTCTAACATAATATCCTAGTAAACAACTCTAATGTTCATCAATTAAATCATCTGGAATCTTGCCATCTTTTTCAATCTACTTTGATTCCAAAGAATAGTCTTCCATATTCAGAAAGATGAAGAATCTTAGGTTGTTATCCATGACATTCGAAAATGCTCCTGACACAGTTTGCCTGAAAGTACCTTTAACTAAACCCCTGCCTACTGCTTTACTTTACACAGCATACTAATGTGGTTCTTTAATACTTTTGGTGGAACTTTCCTATGAGCTAATCTTGCTTTATCATCTTTTCCAGTGTTAGGGGATTAAACACTGGATGACATCTCTCCACTCTCTTTTATCCTCAGCATTTCCTGCTTTAAACACCATCTAATGCATATGCAAAATTTTTTTCAGTCCTTCCCTCATATCAACATACTACCATCTCCATATCTAAGTCTTTCAGTCTTATCTACAAGAATGCCTCACTCCAATAACATACCATGGTATATCTAAACCCTTTGAATTATTTCCCCCTTCCAAAAACAACCTCCTTCTATTATCTTTATTAAGTTGATTCCACTCTCCACTTGAATCTTTCCTTTCTAACCTTAAAAAGAATAAGAATATGGTATTAATCTTGTTGGATGCTACTAAAAAGAACCTGGACTATATCACAGACTCATGTAATTTTAAAAATTAGAAACAGCTCCAAAATTTCTTCATTTCTTGTTTTGCTTGTGATAATACTCTTTCACTTCTCAGTAATACTAAGACGAATTTCAATCACTCAACACCTGCCACGATTTCAGACCTGCTAGAAACAAAACACCAATAGAACCTTTATTTTGTCCCAATTTTTGTTTTCACATACAAAACCCACAATTGAACATCACTAGAACTTCCATGTTGCAAGTATCTCGTCTGACCATGTATCAATCAAACATGCATTAACTGCAGCAAGAAAAAACTCAGTGTGAAGCTCTGGCCTCAAAATATTCCAGGGAAGAAATACATGCATAAAGGAAGAATTTAGGCAATTCTCAAGAGAATAGCAATATTATTACAAGTAGTTTTAAATGAAAAATAAAAGCATCATTAATATACTTTTCTCTTTTAAAAGATCGCAGACATGGCTACAAAATTTCAATCTACAATACCAAAATGCTGAGGCCTGTATCGAAACAATAGAAAGGGAAATTTCACTTGAAAGTGAGCTGGAAACATACACAGCTATATTTCAGGCCAGTCATCAAGAAGCATATTGGGCATCAATACCATACAGCAATATTGCAGGAAAAAACTTAACGGAAAAATCATAGTGTAAAAGCCCCCAAACTAATAACACCAGAAAGATAGAATACAACTGAGTAACCTCAGCAAGGTTGCCAATTCCATAAATTACTCTGAGAAGATGTGTTGCCAAGAATCACATGACCCAATGAATGCTTCTCATCTTTTACCAGCAAACTCTAGAGTTTCCTGACCTACCTCTTCTTTTCCCAAACTACCAAATTCTTCAACTTTCAAGAGGTCAGTTTATATTTGTCTTTGGGTTTTAAGTCTCCCAATTTTTATAAATCCACTTTTTCTTCAGTTCAGCAATTAAGCAGGACAAGAAGTTATTTATTCCATCAGTCTCCTTACTGCAAATTACATCACCTTCCATTAAATAAAGAGTTTGTATAGATAGACCATGTAGGGGTAACACAAACAACATTTTATGAAGTTAAATAATCCAATCTGATTTTTTTAATCCAAACCCAGGTCAGTGTTGGAATTCATGAATTTGATATAGTGTGGAAATCTTTCCACTAATTATTTAACAAGAATTAACTTCCTCAAAATAACATAAAACCTTGGAAAAGAAGTGAGATGCCAACCATCATATAAACTTTAAATGCATAAAATAAGAAAAAGCAACTAGTGTCCCATAAATTTATGATAATTACTATAATGAAAATTAAATACTGTAACTTCCTTCCTGAGAAAATATCTATCTAACCACTTCACTTATGCCAATACAAAAATGGGCCTGTCAATATCTTCTCAAAACTAGCCAAATGGAAAAAAAACTGAGTGGAGAATAAGATATAAAAAAGCCTTAATGCAAAGGATGTAACATTACAGTACAACCTTTCAAAAGTAGACCAGTTTAAAGCAAAATATATTCAACATTCTACCCCACAATGAAACTTTAAGAATATGTTGAAAATGCTGACTACAGCAATTCTACAACCCCTCTAAAAGGTCTCTTCAAGATTAAATGCAACTAAAATTTTATTTCACGTTCCTTAATATACAATCACTTGTCCCAGACTTGAACCTAATTATAGGCATTTAGTAGTTTGTCTCTTTGACCTACACTATGAACATTAAATGAATTTTAAAAATAGTTATGGTAAACTTTCATTGAAAATGGTCCTGATATAACTACGAAAACATAAAGACAAAATATCTGCAGAATGAAATGCTACAAATCCGTCCCTTTAAAAATCAGTATCTCTTGAATTCATGTCTTCAGCAAACACAAATAATAATCTAATAACTTCAAATATAAAAATTAAGTAAATTACCTAAGTAATTCAATGAAGGTCATACATAGTAAACAAAACTATTAGTTCTTCTGCAGAATAACCTCATCCAATCTATTTTTAAATGAAATTAAATCATACTGAACTTTAATAAATACTGAAAAAATATAGATATATATTATTGATATATCTCAATATCACTCTCAATCCTCACTGAAGACTGAATGCCAAACCATTAGTAATTAGAACTTGAAAAAATTGGAGAAGCTAAGAACTGAAGCATTGGTTTACAACACAAAATAAGCCTAAACAAGAGCCTAAAAAGTTCTGTAAACAAGCCCTACCTAGCTGTGATTCCCAAAGCCTAATTTAAAGTAATACTTTATATGGAAGTAATCATGACATACTCATTTAAAATGGCATCGAATTGTAGCAGATACTAAAATATAAGGGTAAGGTGATGTGTAAATAGACCAGGAATAGATATCATCAGTGGCTTGTCGGTGGCCTAGGCTATGCAAGCTATGCTATTGCAGAGTCATAACAAGCGAAGTTAAGCCTAACCCAATCGCTCGCCTTTTCCCGTACCTCTTTGTTACATTCCTTGGACTTTGAGAAGAGAAGTTACGTTAACTTCCGAATATGTGATATTTACTACGACTGCGTCCCTTGGACGAAGGGCAAAAGCGCTACTACATTTCCCGTAATCCCGGAATAGCTACGAACACTTTTCAATTGCAAGTTGCATCATCACCATGCTACAGCGGACGGACATATCGGTGTCGGGAGGCAGGAAACGACTTAAAATAACCATCAATAATGCTATTTACACGCGAGACTGACCCAGTTCCTAAACTATTTAAATCCCCATCGGTCCTGGCCCTTTAAAAAGTCCACCCCTGCCAATGGACAGATATATTATTGGCCAGCGCGAGCCAGCCCGTTGCATCAGAGCTCTTCTCAATTGCAAGGTTCTTTCTCGAGGAAAAAAAAGCACATTCATATTGTTTGCAGGCGTTTTAATGCCTCGTTCATGACTCTATGCGCCGCGATGGCATGCCAAGGGGTTCATTCAGTGACATTTGGCGCAAGATGGGCGGGGGTACGGGAACTGAGCAGGCCCAAATGAGCAAAATTTGGACAGTGTCTGTGCCTGGGCTGCGTACGCACATATTACCTGCGTCCTACACTCAATTTTGGGCAGATAGCCACTCCTCTCCTCTGCTGGCGATTAATCCTCCACCTCACCACTCGCTACGCAGGTAATGGCCAATCCTCTCGAATGCAAGGACAGCACCAGGAACCAAGGAACGGCACTCTTAATTTTCTTGTTGAATTGTTTGTGGCAAGAAGGAAAAATATTGATTTTCTCCATGGCTAGCGGCCCACTCTCCGACCCCTGCCATATTGAGTCTGCGCAGAACAAAGCTTAGCAGAAGATATTTGCGGCGGGAACACAAACGTCGCTTATAGGACCCTCCTGCCTACCTCTACACCACTCAACAACCCACAGTTGACCTATTTAGAGGAGGAAAATTGGTCAAACTTACCTGAAATAAGGTCAAAATACGAGGGAGATGCCTTGAAACAAGGACAGGACGCGGAATATGGCCAACCTAGCGATTTTGAACCCCCGTCGCCACCGCCATCTATTGAGACAATCCCACACCATTATTATTTCTTTCTTTCTTTCCTTTTTTCATTTTTTGTCATTTGTATTTTTCCTTTTAATTCGGCGTTGGTCGTCCTTTTGTTGTTACAGTTAGACCCTGTTCTTGAAATACGGTCAGCTGCTTTATGTTTCATTACGAGCTATTTCTTATAGCCACAATTTCATGTTTACGTTATAAGTTGAAGTGACATATCGCAAGTGCGTAGTTTTTTGGGTAATATATTTTACACTTTGATTCCATGTTTCACATTATTCCTCCGTCACGTTATAATCGATCTTTCCTTTTTATTTTTCGAGTCTAAATGAAGATTTATTTGGGCGTACTTGGGAAACTAGGTAACCTACTTTTCGGCAATTTTGACAGAAACAAGCCTCGGGCGACAGAAAAACTAAGCTGCAGAAAATGTAATTAGACCGGCCACGTCCAAAAATTTGTCTTTATTTACCAGTATTAAAATTGAATCCGCTTTTTCCCTAGGACCTACTTGAGTCAGTGGTCACCAAAATATGAAAATAAATCATGCTTTATCAAACAGTTTTTTGCACTGACGCTGTTTCTGCAAATTTTGCAAAAATAGATCTCCTTCAGTTACCCCAGAATGCTAGTGTCGGCCTTTTTTCCCCTTCAAAAAACGCGTTTTCACTTATAATGACGTTTTCGTTTGCACTGTCATCAGCAGTCCCTAACAGGTACATTTTTTTATTACTCAACGTACATCAATTCATCGTAATGTTGCAAGGTTAAGAGACTGAATTATACCTTTAGTAAATGGTTTGGTAAAGCTGAAAGCTCACCATTTGTGTATGTTTATAGACACGTACAGTATATATACATATATATATATATATATATTGTATATATTTGTGTGTGCGCTTGTGTGTATGCATCTATTATATTATATGTATATTTACAAGTACACACACACATACACACACACACATTCACAACACACACACACACACACACACACATATATATATATATATATATATATATATATATATATATATATATATATATATATATATATATATATACGTATATGTGTGTGTGTTTGTGTTTTGAAAGTTATATTATAATTATAATCGCCAATTCCTCCTTACTTCATGAAAGCTAAATTCCTACACTTTGGCAAGCAATTTGACACCCTTTTGACTGTTCAGAAACCTGGATCACAAAAGTGACACAGACATTTTTTCCCCTATAATGACTCACAGAGTAGCACAACCAGAAAGAATCATCGAGTATTGCTATTTGAAAAAAAATTCTTACCACCTAATTTCTAAAGATGGGGACCCTTTAGTAAGCATTAACTAAACTGTTTGACTTACACGGCTTTTAATTTTTAATATCGCTGTCAGATTAAACTGATTTGATGAAAACTGAAACATTTCAAAAAATGCCAGAACTAATGCTGTATTTGAAGTGGGATATTTATATGAGCGAATCAAATTCTTGCAACATACTTGGTGACGTAGCGATACTAATTTCATTTAAACTACAAGAGTATTACTAATAGCAGGGTAGTAAATTTGAGCTGTAGTCAAGAGGAAAAGTCTCAAAACTGTTCAAACAGTCAACAGGAGAATGACTGCAAAGGCAGAAAATACATTCATGTAACAAGGGAAAAATAATTGACCAGCGACCCAGCCTCTCCATCTGACGCAGCCATATTGGCATCAGGGATGGCTGGGACACTTTTTGCAAGGTGACCCATTCAGGGTATTTTTTGGCAGTTTTCCTCCTTGTATCATTACTTTGGCCTTTATCATTCCCACTTTCGTTCTAAAATACTCACTACCCACTCGTATTTCAAAGGCACGGGCTCCCTCTTGCATTGGAGAGAAAAAAAAATGTCTGCTCTTCTAAAACTTACATATTCATGTCCGATGACTTTTCATTTTGTGACCTTTCCGCATATTCCTACTGGTACTTCGTTCTGACGTTTTCTCTCTCTCTCTCTCTCTCTCTCTCTCTCTCTCTCTCTCTCTCTCTCTCTCTCTCTCGCTCTCTCTCTCTCTCTCTGCGTGTGTATGTGTGTGTACACGTGTGTTTACGTTTGTCTGT